>NC_134178.1:44954856-45254856 GCF_964188355.1 Buteo buteo
ACACCGCTGTGCGGCCCTGAAACGACGCATCTTGCTCTTGCAGGTGGTCCTTCCCACCTCTAAATTCATGTACCAGCCCGGCTACTCCTGTCTTGGCCCACCGGATCGCTATGCTGCCCATCCGGATGTCAGGCTCGAAAGTGCAGCCCAGGATGCCGCGCTGGCCGATGTTCCCAGGAGAAGTCAGTGTTGTCACGCTGATGGAACGTTTTCCTGCAAGGGGAAAGCAAGGAGGCATGAGAAAGGTGAGACAATGAGCATGGAGAAAGGCCAGACCACCCTGTGGCTGCCATGGACTAACCCCGAGGCTGAACGGGCACCGGCACATTGCAAGGACACCAGTAGCAGCTACCAGTGCTGCTAACAGAGGTCAGCTCCCATGGTTTATATACAAAACAAAGCACAGAAGCTTTTCTTTAGCGGGCAGCGTGCTTCAAAAAGTAGCTCCTCTTATCTGTTTGAGAAGAATTCACGTGGTGTTTTCTTGCTTGCTAATATGTATCAGGGATTTTTTCTCTCTGCTGCCAGAAGAGCGTGATTTTTGTGTCTTTTCTTAGTCAGGACCTCCCTTTGTGCAATATAAACATGATTGCAAGGCGTAATGCTGGCAGAGAAATAAAAGGCTGCTCTTTCACTCTTACTGGAATCCAAACAGTTTTCTTTCATTTAAGAAAAGTCAGCATTTCCCTTCCCTGGGAACACAGATCGCTCCTCAAGTCAAATCCTAACCAGCGAGCTGGAGAATTAACACCTTCCTGGAGCCGGGTCCGCTTTCCTGTACAGCCCTTCCCTACACGTCCTCACTCAGCATGCCCTGAGGAGGCTGCGTTTTGGGCAACACCAAAGCGACGCATTTTTGTTGTCTCTGAGGGAGCAGGGAACTGTGCCCCATCCTGGCAGATGCTGTCCGACTTTGCATTAAATACCATCTCCTCCTATCTGGGAGAAGGAGCACGGTATGTGCAGGACTTTCTGTATGTGTAGTTTTAGAGCTCCAAGCCCAAGGAAATTTCAGCTAATGCAGCACTACATCTCCAGCAGCACGGGCTGCACTACACTTATCAACCCCTTGCCTCAGCTGGCTTCCCATGGAGCAATAGGTGGAGTTGAACATTCCGGTTGCTAACACACCAGATAACTAAAAAAAAAAAAAAAAAAAAAAAACCAAACAAAAAAAGGCCTTAATTTCTGCTGTGAAAGCATAGATCAGGAACTCACTTCCCAGGGCAAAACAGAGCTGCCCCGCAGGGCTCACACGTGCACAGCCACCGCTGCAGCCTGGGGCCAGCCCGCCGACAAGTTTTTGCAGAAATTAAGAGCCAACACAGATATCCTCACTCAGCTCTGAATGCCAAGTGCTGGTGTCTTCTAATCCACTCTAAGCACATCTGTGTGTGAGCGTGTGTGTGAGTGTGTGTGTATGTAAACCTCTGCATTATTTAAAACCAACAAGAGCTTACAGTCTCCAAGGAGAGCACAGCTTGTGGTTTAATGTCATGGAGTGATACCTTGTTGAGAAAGGCCAGAAATGAAGTCACCTGTGCAGTCTTAATTCAGCCATCTGGTACGTAAAATCTATAAAAAGTGAGCCTTCGTTAAAGGGTTGTAGGTGGCACTTCCACACAAGATCACACGTCAGCCCGTGCATGGGATGGAGACATGGAGGTAGAGGCAGGGCAGAAGTTCATCGCCCCTCTGGTAACAGCAAGAAATCTGAGCAGCCACATACCTGAGACACCAAACCCGATGATCAGGGCAATCACCGCAGCCAGGATGATAATGACCGTAGTCATGCTATTTGGGGAAAACAGAAAGGACAACATTACCGCACAGCCCACCTCCTTCACACCCCTACGCCTATGCTGCACGTCTGCAAAGCTGCCGGCAGGAAGGAAAGGTCGAGGCAGGTAAAAGCCACAGACCTAGAGCAGGGTGGACCGGTGAAACACACGACCACAGCAGTGACGAACATTCGGGTGAACACTTGTCTTCAAAGGTGAGGGACCGTGTGGCAGGAGGAAAGGAGACCCAGGCTTTGCCTTTGGGAGGAGGCAGCAGGTCCCAGTGGAGGATGCTCCTCTCTGCATCCCCTGGGGCATAAGCAAGCGGGGCAGTCCCTGCTGGCTCTTGGGAGGGACCAGTTGCCCAGGGAGGTGAGCAGACCACTGAGACAGGCCCCTGACCCCAGGAGACACACAGTATGAGCCAGACAGCAGGCAGGAGGGGGCTGAAAACAGGGCCGGGTTTGTGAGCTTGGTCAGATTTGGGATGCTCCACGTGCAGATGGATGAGGGGCTGTTGAACGAGAGACTGAGGAGGAGAGGACCACTTGCCAAACCACACAGAGCAGCACAGCTCAAGCCTTGCTGACCACAACCCATCTCCAGCACAGCCCTGGCTTGGACAAACCCATAAGTATGGGCAGGTGGAGGCTCCCACCGCAGCCGGTGGAGCTGTCACACGTGGTTCTGGGCACATTTTCATGTGGACTGGGGGATTGTGGCAACGACCTCACCAGAGCAAGCCCTGAAGCAGCTCCCCACAAAAAACCCACAGGTACATCCCGGAGTGAGCAGCTCCCGTGCTCATGCCTGACAGTCTCACAGGAGTGCTGGGCTCAGCTCTGCTCAGGATTGTCAGAGGAGAAGCCCAGAGAGCTGCAGGAGGTCCTCACAGGGGACTTTACCCCATTCCCAAGCCCGGCAGGGCGCTGGAGGGAGCTGTGTTGCGGGAGGCATGGGCACCAACAGCAGCCACTCCGCACCAGCAACCGGGGCTGCCAGCCCAGGACTTGTTTTGCTCCGTTGTAAAACAGAGACTCGAGCTGCTGCTTCCCATCTCATCCCCAGGCAGGACCAGGCTCTGAGATGTCACGGCCCTTCCGCCCACACAAAAATAGCTGTTCCGCTTCAGCAGCGTCTGCCAACTTGCAGCACACTCTTTCCCAAAACATCAGGCAGCCTCCCGAACGAGTGCCCTTCAGTGTTCGTACAACTGCAAACTCCTCCCACCGTTAATGTGTGCCTGCATTAGTCATTTGCACAATCGTGCCTCAATCACTGCAAATGCCACGATCACAGGGCTGGTACGGAGCTCTAGGGATTTGCACCATGTGAAGAAGCCCCTCTTGCAGAGAGCAGCAGGGAAGGGAGAATGGGAAGATGAGTTGAAAGAGGGGATGGAGAGGAGGGGAGACGTTGCAGAAGGCTTGCTTGCCCTCCTGCCACCTCCCTTCCATCATCATCCTTAAAACCAGTAGAAAGTGGTCTGAGGAAGCCCTGTCTGCACTTGCCAGCATGCTCATGAGAAGGGATCAGACCTGTGTGTTTCACCACGAGTATGCGGTAAGTCCATATAAAGGTTTATGAGTTCATATACACGTTCACATCCATACCAAGCCCTCCCTGCCCAGCTGCCCTCAGAGCTGGGAGATGTCACATATTTGGCTTCCCCCCTGTTCTCACCAGCTTTCACTCATGACCAGGGTGGACAGCAGTTCTCCACCTGCCCCCTTCCCAGCGCCCTGCAGCTGCGGTCACGGCTGACCCTATGGAGGAGGAAAGCGGTGGATATCCTCCAGCCGCGGGCACTGGGCAGCTGGGGACCCATCACTAGCCACCGCTTCCCCTGGGGACCTGTGGGATGGGGACTTTGTTTGTCGGTTCATGTGGATCCCACAGCGTGACAGCTCCCTGCAAAGATTTGTCATGTCCCACGGGGCTCAGGCAGGGTCTCGGCCAGGCTCACTGGGGGACAACCCTGTGCTTTCCTATTCCGGGGTAGATTCCAAGCCTCTCGCGTATGGTGAATAACATCTATCCCTTTGAGGAGCTCCACCAATTTCTACAGAGCTGATCCCAGCGTGACATCGTTGCTATAAACTCAGCCAAGGTTGCCATGACCAGCCCCAGCTCTCACGCCTGGGAAGCATGGAGCAAGCAGCAGCCATGTTGTGCTGTCGCACAGCAGCTGTGGCTCGCCTTCACCCCGCTAGCTTAAAATCCTCCTTCCCAAGAGCGGGCAGGGAAGAAATTGCTGGGATCCGAGGGATGCTGCCTGCGGGTTACAGGGGATTTCATTGGTAAATGCCGGAGGTGCTATGGCAGGGGACGAACAGCCAGGGTGACCTCCTGTGCAGTCCCTGAATGCTTCGGATGCCACCACACTTGCCTCCGGTCCTTGAAAGGACCCTCTGGCCTGAACACCACCTCTGCCCAAGCACTCCGCTGGGCAAAACCGTCCTCACCTCGCTCACAAACAAACACAAACAGGCCAGCACCAATGCTTTTGTCCCCCACTGATGCCACGTGTGCCCAAAGCTGCAAAGCCTTGCTAACTTTGCATCCAGAGAGATGCTTCCCACCCCTGGTTCAGGGCAGCAGCAGGGCTGACGGAAAAAGCCGCTCGTTTGTTATGGGGAGGGGAATGGCAATTCTAGGTACATGGATGCCACTGCCCGCTTCAACACCCCTTACCAGGGACAAGGGGAAATCAGGCTCTTTGGAGTTTCCTCCACAGAAACTGGAAGATCCGAGACTCACAAAAGACCTTAAAAATATTTGCCTGCAAGCCCCTTATGCATATTGAGTAGACCTGGGGCGCAGGGCAAACAAGAGGAAGCTGACAACCTGACCGCATGCTGATGGTAGCTGTGTTTCACAACAGTCTAGTCCAGCAGTTCAAGCGAACAGCAATTTTCTGTGCATCTGCACTCCCCGTACTCCCAGCATTTCAGAGGCTTGGAAACAGACTGATGCAGACTTCTGGGGCTGCACAAGTCAGAGCCCTGATGCCACTTTTGGTTCCCGGCGTCGTTTTGGCAGCCTGTGGGATGCCGTTCTGTGCATATCCTCTTTTCCATGGTCCCGTTCCTGCTCAGCCAAATGGAATTTGGCATGAAATTCATTCATTCCCAGCCTGAATGCTGCCAAGCACAGCCCAGGGGCAGAGAGAGGCTCACAGCCCCGCTGTGACATGCAGCAGGGGCTTAATCCTCCCAATCTCTAGCTCTGCTCAGAGTAAGCTTTCCCTCGAGAATGGGCTTAGAGGTGAGAGAATCAAAAAACCTGGAAGATTAAGAGATTGAAGGTCCCCTGCCTTCCTCCTTATATCAAAGCCTACTGTGGAAAAGAAATAGCATGGCAGGAGTAACCCAAAAGGAAGGGGTTTCCGTTCCAATGAGCAGTTAATGACTGCAGAGCTCAACTTTTCCCAGTGTTAGAGTTTTAGAGGTTTTTTTAATTTTGTTTTGTTTTTTTCTGAAATCAATAGAAACCTCCCACTGCTCCTCTGAAGCTTCCTGGAAAATTCACCCCTCTCTCTGGGCTATTTCTATATTTCAAGATTAGCCTGAAAAGGCCAGTGTCCTTGAAGAAGCTCACTGCTTCCAATAACCTGCTGCCGTCTGACTGCGTGCAGTTGCTCGGGACAGGCAGAGGCGCTGGCAGAGCCGGAGGATAGTTCTCGGAGCAGCAAGGGGTAGGCGTGCATTTTTTCGCACCCATCAGATATTTCATTTCCCTGACAAAAGCCAGCTGGGCTGCCTCTTGAGAATAACAGAGCTAGTTATTACATGCATTCCAGACGCATGAGGAATATGATGCCTGGTGAATATTTACACCATGTTACATTATGTCTACTAGTGATCTCACTTCCGTGCCGATAATATTACTATTTAGTTCTTCCTTGATGCTCCATGTGAGAAAGCTGGAGCACAGCTCAAGTGTGAGAGGTCTCTTCTGTTCACATGTAGACTGTCCTTCTCCCCACTGCTATTCAGCTCTGGTGTGATGGATACTCGTAACAGCTGAAACCTTTTTGACAGAATAAATGCAAGCAAGGATGTCTCACACACCTCTTTGCAGCCCCTGCCTCCATCCAGCCTGGAAAAGCCCACACCTGGGATGAAGAGACGCAGCTTGTTGGTGGCTCTGTTCAAGCAGTCAGGTTTAGTTGGCCCACATTCATCAGAGGCTGAAGCAAGTTTGCCACTTTACCCATCAGGTGGATGTTATTTTCAAGTAATCAGAAGATAAGGATATGAGGTAGATATTTTTATGGCCTTCCCCACGATACTTTTTTTTCTGACTGTAGTTCACCGGGACTTGGTCAATAGCTCCAAAGGAAACAGGCTCATTGAAACAAGAGGTACAAACCAGCTTGCACATCTTACCAGCTCTTACTCCTGACCCACACAGCAAGGAAACTTGCTGTAGGACAGCTTCTGCCTTTCTCCCCACAGCATGCTGATGTGACGGAAACATAAGCAACTGTCTGAGGGCCAGTAGAAGGAACAGGGAGCCTTCCTCAAGCCATTGATACCCCCACCTATAACAGCAGGAACACAGAGCCTTTTTCGAGCCATTGATACCCTGACCTACCACAGCATACAAAACCGAGGCAGCGTATTCTAGCCATGCACAGTTTCTAGGATGTGCGTCTCCATCCTGGCTACAGTCAATGACCTGCACATGGGTGTCTGACAGCTACATGGCCTTACTAATTGTATAAAAGAAGCTGTACCGGTATTTAAGTAGCTTCGGTGAGTGCAGTATAGAGTTAAGCTGCAAAGAACTGCTGTCTTGAAAGCTCCTGGCAGCAGGGCGATACAGCCAAGGAGTCCGGAAAATGCAGTTCCCTCCCTCCCCTCTCTCAAAGCAGATGCAGATAATACCATACCTCCAGAAAATGACCTGGCCTTGGGATGCCATGGTCACGGCACCTACGAAGACAAGCCAAACACCAGGTGCCTGAAGGTCCCACACTGTTCAGCACAGCCCCTGTCCTTCGCATGATATATCCTCCCAGGCTGTCTTGCTTAAATAACTGAACTCGGCTAAGGAGTGGTGAGCCCAAGCAGTGAACTCTCAGGAACGAGGAAGCAGCGAGCATCTCTGCTCCCCTCACCAGGGCAGTCAAAAGCAGGGAGGCCTGGTTAGTCACTGGGGCAACAGGAGAGACCTCCTACACCATCCATTAAAGAAACATGTCTGATTTAAAACAAAAAATAACACAGCTCATGGTTTGGTAGCCAGCTAATGCCGGGGTCAGAGTGAAGCAGTCTCCCATGTAGATCCACAGCTTACCCATCACTGATGGGTTTCATTATATCCAGGACTAGCTCAGGTCTCCTTGTTAAAATCTCCAATCATGCTGTTGGCACTGGGCAGAGCGGTCCCACCTGCGGGTCCCCTTCCTGGCCCCATTCGCAATGTGCGTCTTCCCCTGCCTCTCTGTGCTGTGCTAAGAGGCTCCTCCAGGCTCAGCGGTGCCGTCAGAGCCACACAGGTTCGGCAGTGGCCTCTTTTCTGACTGCTGTTTTCTTCCACTAAACTCCTCCAGTCCAAACTACTTCTCCTCCCCGAGGCCAGCTCCTGTTGCTCGCAGGTCTGCCACTATGGTGGACATCAGAGCACATAAAGGGAAGAAACCGGCACAGACCCTGCAAGCCTTTCCCTCTGTGCTTGGTCTCACTCGAGGCTGGGGGCAGAAGTAGCTCTTGGGCTTAAGAGGCCGAGAAGGGCAGAGAGTTTGCAAAAGAGAACAAAAGGGAAGGCAGCTTGCACCACCTTGTTCAGTTTCCTGAAGGGGAACCTGTGCATCCTGTCATCTACGTCTGGACTGTTCTAGGGAGGATGGGAAAAGAGGAATTTTTGACAGTCCAGAGCCATCTCCAGCAAGTTTGGATGGTTAGTGGGAGTGAACCACTTTTCCTTGCAGAACTGAGGATGCCCAGAAGAACTGGGAACAGTCCAGCACCTAAGAAAGACCAAATTACTTTCTCTGCAATAATTAGAGGTTAAAATCAAGACCAATTAATACTGGTCCATGATGACCAAACTAGCTGCAGAAGGACATACGGTGCCCTGAGGGGCACAGCAGCCTTCTAACTGTGCATGTGCAAGATTTCAGAAGTGTACGCTTCATCTTTTGGACTACAGTTCTACTCCAAAAGAGCCAGTTCACCTCCGCAAGGAATGAACATAGCCAGATGTGGTGCACGACACATGACAGACTTTTCTAGATGGCAGGGAGGGGGCTGGAAGGGGCTGTGGCTCTTGTACAGGCATCAAAGTCAGCAAACTATTGCAAGGCACTTAGCACTCGGGACTCACCACTTCCAGCCTCATCATGCTAGGATGAAGTTATATGTCACAACTTGTGTTGAACCTCCTCCCATGTCCCACCACCTTCCACTGATGAGAGCACAGATCTGAGCCTCCACTAAGCCTAGTCGCCTGTTAGGAAACAAAGTAAAATTAGAAAGTAAATGGTTTCCAGCCAGGTTAGGGAGTTGAATTGGCTCCCCACGTGCTCAGAGGAAAGTCGCACCTAATGATGCTTCTGGTGGGACAGGACCACGTGGCCTGAGGCAAGGACAGAGGAGCCAGGGTGGGACCTTCTGCTTTCAAGAGTGACTAGGCATTGGGTTTACTCAGCCGTTCACGTGCGACTTCAGTGAGTGCTTAACTGCAAAGCTAATCACTCTCCAGGTGAAGGAGCTACCTGAACACCCTGTGCAAGGTCTATGGCAGAGGTGTGAACAGGACCTACTGCTAACACTCCAATCTTGGCTGTTACTGAAAGCACGTCCTTCATCCTCTGGCCTCTGAATGAAACTGAGGAGTGGAAATCTTTCACCTGAGAATCACTGTTGCTCTTTGGTTGTTGCAGTGGTTTAAACTTGTAAAGCAGACTTTATACGGTCTTCACTTCCCCTCTGCTTTAGCACAGAATAGCCCTTTTTAATCTGCAAAAAAAGAATTTTGATTTATTTTGTAGTATTCTACTGATTACTAAACCTTTTGTAATTTAGCAGACCATTACTAGAAGCTAAGAATAATAGCTCTAGGCCATAGTGGCCTGCTGGGAAATGCACATTAAGAAATATCCTGTTGCACTCGGTGACACCTGATTTATAGTTGCCTTTGGTGCAGTGCACAAATGAGGTGTCCCCTTTCAGCACCAGTTAACTCCGGGTTGTAGCCGCAGCACACCTCACCACACAGCCAACGGTTGGGTTACTTCCATATTGGAAAAAGAGGTCTGTTCCTCAGGCACAGGCAGCCCCAGTAGGACCAGAGCAAGTCCCATTCACCAGAGCAACACCACATGAATTTCTGAGCAGCTCTTATGCTGGAGCCTATTCCTCTCCGTATGTTTACACTGCAAAAAAAACAAGAGGTAATCAGAATATTTCCCAAAGAAATCAAGGATCTGTGATCACATGGTTGGCCCAGCTCTTACCACTTTTGAATCTATTAGCAAAATCCAACCAAATGTGACAGCAGGATCTGGTATGGTCTGTGAAAGCCGGTGAGCACCTGGGGAAGAGACACATCAGCTGTCTTCAGCGAGAGGAAAGTGACAGCAGGCACAAAGCATTACCAGTTTTTCTGGGCCCCCCAGCTGGTGCCCTACAACTGGCCGTGGCACGTGCTACCTCTTGCCTGCATGAGGGAACAATGGGAGCAGGAAGAACTGAAGGTGGGTCAGGGCCCGAGAAGATGTTCTGTGGTCTGGGGGAGGCACGGGGACAAGAACCAGACTGCAGTCGCTCTGCCCTTCATGATACAACTTGTTTCTTTCTTCACAAATAATAATTCTGTCAAAAGACTCCCCTTACTTATGGGAAGTTCATGTCTTATTTCAATGTCACTGGAATGCTGGAGGAGCTATCGGTGAAAGAGGAGAACCAGGAGAAGATGGAGTTGTGGCAAGCTGACAAGCAGCCAAGTTTGACAGAGCACTCAAGAGAGGGGAAGGCAGCCAGCAGGTTGGAAAAGATGAAAGCTATCCTTGGGACTTGGCCAAAAACGTTGGACATCTTTCCAGCCTTGTGATGCCACATCGGTAACAATGATGTCAAGAGGTGCTTGAGAAGCACCAGAAATGGGAGCATTAGTGGTCTGGAAGGAGGAGAGCTTGGCATTGCCTTACCAGCTCTACCTGTCCTCAGCCTTGACTGCCCTTAAAGGGAAGCTGGAAGCAAGAGCCCTCAGAGCCAGCCCTCATCTCTCAAAAGAGGGAGGTGGTGAGCCACCCTTAGTTGGAAATAGACAAAGTCCTCCACGCTGCCTGCGAGCCACTGCCAGGATCTGTCCTGACATGGCACTCCAGATGGTCGGTGCACCCTTGTGAATCACCTCCTGCCGTGGGAAGGCCAAGAAGCCCCGCTGAGCCAGCTTCTGCACTGCTCCTGCGATCTTCTGGGGACAAATCAGACGGTCATGCACAGAGCTACAAGCGCAGCTGTGTCACCTGTGTGGTTTGCCTCCTCTGAGAAGGGAGAGATACCCTGGCATGATACCTGACTCTAGAGGCATCCTACGTGGAGTCTTCCAGGCTGCAGGGTCCCTTCCAGGTCTTCCATGGTCTCTTGTTCTTGCTGTGTTTTTCCTTCCAGCTACACTCTGTTTTCCCTATCTAGGGAGTAAGTCGTCCTTCTCTTGCCCCCAAAGCCCTTCCACATGTTCATCCCACCCACCCACCCACCTTTTTTTTTTCCAAACCTTGGAGACAGGCACTTTTATCAGCAAGAGCTTTTGTCCTGGGAAAAATATCAATATTTACCGGTGCTGTTCTGTCAGCACTGCATGTATGCTTGTCTTGAAAATGCCTTTGCTGTCTCAAGGACCAGCTGGTCAGAAATAACATCACTATATGTATATGTATATATATATATATATCAGATTAACTACACCTCCTAATGCACCACCTGCCCAAGGCTGTTTACCAACAGAGCACTGGAAGCCATTCCTGGGAATGACTGTTGGCATCCAAGGTGAGACTCCAGCAGATCAGTAGGATATATTAATTTGGCAAAGCATTCTGAGTAATGGACACTGAGGACAAAGTCTGCTTGCAAACAATGGGAGAACACTCCCGCCTAACCCCCACAAAGTGACTAAGGTTATTAAATGTCTTTTCTGCACATGATTCTTCAAGCTATCCTCATGCACAGCCTTCTTTGCCCAAACACAGAGCGGTAGCCGGTCAATGCTTTATAATCCCTGGGACTGACTGAGCCCTCAAGTCTAATAAAAAGAAAAAATCAACACAAGGGCCTGACCCTGGCAGGATTAGTACCCCATGCTGTCTGAAAACTGCTTTCCCCATGTCAAACGTAGAGCTCAGCCCAAGCTGACTGCAGTTCCCTGAAGGGTTTATGTGTTCGCTGGTGTAATTCTCAGAAACAGCTTCTTGGAAAATGTCAGCGACAGGGTGTGTAAGGGATGCCTAACACAAAGAGAAAACACATTCCTCTGTCTGAGAGGACCAAGATGTTTTTAGACAGAAATTATGTGCCTAGAAGGTAGTGCCGTCCTTATGTGTTCCCTCTGCAATACAGCATGGAAGCTCTGAGAACAAACAATACACGTGGTGGGTGCGAGGCAAGAAATAGAAAGACACAGAAAATGAGGCATTTTGTTTTACATCACATTCTGTACTGACCACTGACTCTGCACATAGCAAGGACAAGAATGAGTTACTGTTTGTTCCATTAAAGGTTTGAAATTTCACTCACTTTGAAATTTCAGAGTCAGCAACTTGGAGACTTAAATTGCCTAACTTAGGAGATTTAAACTGCCTAACCTTTCTTTCCCCATTTGCTTGACAGCCCTTTCTGGATGATTAATGGAAAGCTATAAACAACATTTGCATAAGGCTATCTGTCTCTTTACTGGGAAGAAGAGGTTCCAAAACTGGCTTTGTAAGAAGAACAAGCAACCAATAGGAGTCTAGCTCTGAGCAAGCAAACAGACAGCACAGGTCTCTACTATTTACAAGCCAGCTCTCATCAGCCAGAAAGCAAGAACCAGTCCTGACTGTTGACACTAGAGCAGCATTCCTCTCCCCAAGTGACCAACAGTCAGACCTTTGTCCCCAGCTCCCCAGGCAGTATTAGGAGCCCCTAGCAACACACACCTACTAGCAAGGTTACCCCCAGGGCAGTAGCGTTCCCAGCCTCAATGACACGAAGGTGTTTTGTAAAGGAAGGTATCCAGGGTGTCTCCTTCACCCAGGCAAGCGGCAGGCAGCAATCAGTAGGTTAGCAGTTGCCCAGGAAAGTGCGTCTTCCTCCTCATCACAGGTGCCATTTCCCCAACTCTGGGTTGGCAGCATGCAAACAAGCCCAGGAGATACACACACACACTATGGAAAATGGAGCAAGCTCTCCTTCTAAAAACAGAGCCTTGCCAAGACTGCACAAGCCAAATCCAGGAGTTTTGCTATATTCCATCTCCTGCTGCGCTTGCCTAGTTGCCCCAGTTCAGGACAGACACCTGTAAACTTGTGCCTATGGCTCCTACGGATGCTCAAACTGTCCCCAGATCTTCCCATGGTGAGCTGGGTTCTCTGCTGGTTCCTTGTTGTGGTTTAACCCCAGCCGGCAACTAAGCCCCACGCAGCTGCTCGCTCACTCCCCACCAGTGGGATGGGGGAGAGAATCGGAAGGGTAAAACTGAGGAAACTCATGGTTGAGATAAAGACAGTTTAATAGGTAAAGCAAAAGCTGCGCACGCAAGCAAAGCAAACCCAGGAATTCATTCACCACTTCCCATCTGCAGGCGGGTGTTGAGCCATCTCCAGGAAAGCAGGGCTCCATCACACGTAATGGTTACTTGGGAAGACAAAACTTTGTAACTCCGAACATCCCCGCTTCCTTCTTCTTCCCCCAGCTTTATCTACTGAGCATGATGTCATATGGTCTGGAATATCCCTTTGGTCAGTTGGGGTCAGCTGTCCCGGCTGTGTCCCCTCCCAACTTCTTGTGGCCCCCCAGCCTCCTCGCTGGTGGGGTGGAGTGAGAAGCAGCAAAGGCCTTGACTCCGTGCAAGCACTGCTTCAGCAGTAACATCTCTGCATCATCACCACTGTTTTCAGCATAAATCCAAAACATATCCCCATACTAGCTACTGTGCAGAAAATTAACTCTGTCCCAGCCAAACCCAGCACACTCTTGCACCACTGCCAGCAACACTATGTTCCACACCATCTCCATGGAGAACATACAGACTGGGTGAATGACATTCTAATTCCTGTTCCCATCAGCACCATGGGTTTTCTTTGGATTTCCTTCAGATATATTACCAATTCGCCCTGCTCCTAGTCTGCAGAGAGGGTGTAATGAGACTACAGCTTACCTGGAGAAAATGTAAGAGTTGCAAGCACAACAGCAGCTCCCAGGAGTGTGACTGTGCTATACGCATACGTAGAAGGCTGGAATCCAGCCGCCTATCTAACAGGGAGGCAGAAGCCATATTCAGACTGCCAAGCCTTTCCAAGGCACGAATGCAAACCCTTCGGAATGTGCCCCAACGAGCAGCCTTGGCCTCTTCAAGAAGGACAGCACAGACTATCGATCCTGCAGAATGAGACACATCTTGACCCTCCTGTGAGGTAACTGTTCAGACTGAGTTTCCCCTTAGAGCCTCACCCCATGGGCCTCAAGTCCTCAAAAATTTAGGCAGCAGTACAATTCCCAGAGTTTGCTCCTGTTCAGGTACGAAACGACTTTGCATACACACCCCCGGGTGGAATATAAGGCACAATTTTATTTCCTCTCATCCCCCTTTCTCAGCTCACACCCCTCACAACGTTGTTTTCTGGCAGCAAGGCTATGTGGTGATCGTGGGGATCCTCGTGGTTTATGCTCACGCAGCAGCAAGGAGCAGTGCCCTGGGCTCGCAAGGGCTCACCTGGCTGCTCAGAGTGCCACTGTCCTGAGCAAACTCCTCTGCGAGGTGTCGCTGGGCGGCCCACCCAAACACTCTGAGCTCTCCTTCACTTGTCCACAGCACGACCAGTGGGGGCAGCCAGGGTGACCTTTGTGTCCATGACCACAGCCTTGGTACCCACCTGCAAGAGAATAGGCACCATCAGATCAACCCAACGCAGGCCCAAAAATCCCAGTGTGTCAGAGGCTTTCGGAGAGTGCTTCAGCCCCAGGACTTCTCTAAGATGGGGAGGCACGTGCTGATGAGAGCACAGCGTATTCAAGGCAAAAATTGCCAGGGCTCCATAAAGAAAGGAGAACAACCGAGAGGGACCTCCCCATTCCAAACAATGGGGAAAGCTGAAGATTTCCTTCCCCCTGCCTGTTGAGTAATGCAAGACACAGGCCTGCAGAACCCCATGCCAGCCACTGGTGGCTATGGCCAGAGCTAGATACAGTCCAAGCATAGAAAAAGGAAGAGGCTGATTCTATACTAAAACAGGCAAACCACACAATGACACATGCAGGTCAAGGACGGGGAAGCTGGTTGGTATTAAACAAACAAGGGAGTTGAACTCATCCTAAATGAGGAGTGAGGCTTCTCCATAGGACAGCATCGGGCACCGTGCGACACAGCCCAGAAGCTCCCAACCTGCCAGCACTGGAACAGGAACCATATAGACACAGGGCTGCTCAGCCTTGCTCAGGAGGACAGAAAGACAGAGCTGCCCTGCCCCATCTTCTGCAGAGCTGGCTCAGGTCTCTGTTTCTGGGGTGTGCTGCAAAGACCGTTAGAATGTCCTGCTGCATTTCTCACTGCTGCAGTCCCATCCTACCAGAAGGTATGTACACACAGTTTATCACAGGCCTGGTGGATGTGCAAGGCAGGAGTTGGGCTGGAGTATCTACTCACACCTATCTACACTAGGGAGGACCAAACGCAACAAACCTTCCTGATGCCAGCAGGAAGGGGAAGGCTGAGCACTCACCTGGCATGGTACCTCCACAGGCACAGCGAGCAGCTTTCTGCCCTCCGCTTGAGCAGAACGTGCAGCAGTGAAACACACCTTGGTGCTCACGGAACTTGTTTTTCACCATCAGAGTGAATGGAGAGCCCTGCAGAGGACAAGCAAGCAGAGAGGCTGCTGCAGTGGATGCTATCAGATGTTATGTCTGCTTTTTCAAAAAACAGCCGGGTAATCCTGTCAGTCACAGATCACTAAGCCCAGTCTTAAACTGCTAAGTGGTAGAGATAATCCTTAGAAATATTTAAACCAAATCCTTAGAAAAGAAAAGCAGGTAAAGAAGAAGCAGTGCAAGAGAAACAAGAAATGCTACCTGTACATGTTGCCCTTTCACACAGACGCAGACAGCATACAAGCCTGGCTCCTCAGGGCTGTAGGAAATATGGTAGGTCCCATCACCATTATCACACACTGTTGGTTTGACTGCACTACGAACAGAGAGAAGTCCAAGAGGTCAGTGACTGGCAGAAAATTATCTACATGTGAACCACTGTTTGGCCTAGATTTGTGGTCAGCTCCTTATCCTCAGCCTTGTTCAGCAGCTGTGGGTCTCAAGCGAGCTTAACAGGATGCATCAGCAATGCTCAAGCACTGAGTGGCTTTCACACACACCTGCTACTGGGAGCTGCAATAACCTTACAAAGGAAGTCACACAAAGCTAGCTGCACTGCAAGGATTTGTAGCAACCCCGAGCTCTGAAAGAGCAGAAGATGACAGACAGCACACTTGCAGGTCAGATCATCCCATCAGATAAGAGTCCTCAGAAATGGGGTAAATTCACAACTTCAGAGAGCAATTACCTCCAGAAAAGCCCACAAAGAAGACAGGACGTAAATGGGGCAGGTTTGGATCACTTCAACCACTGTCCCATCTCTATTGACCCCAACTCTTCAATGCTCTGAGGAGTTCTAGCTCCCTGCTGGTGAACTCTCCCTTTCCAAAGTGAAGCTCACTGGGTTTCACAAGGAACCCTGGTGGACAGAGCACCAGGGAGAAAGCATCAGCTAGTTACTCGGGGACTGATTGCCTGCTTCACAGAAGGATGGAAAGAGCCTTCCGCAGACAATTATCAGGCAGCTCTGCATAGGGGAAGGTGTTCTTCCTAACCCCCACTAGTTAGTCTCTTGTGCCCCATGACATGACAGTACATAATCTTCCAGATTTGCAGGCTGTATTCCCCACGCCCCACCATTTCACATCAATACAGCTGCCTACATCATTTCCTGCCGTGAACTGTGTGGTGATACTTCATGCTCTTCTGTAGCTGCTGTGCCTCAACCCAAAGCCAGACGGCTTTCAGCAACGGATGTAGTAACTGCATATGCACAAGAACAAGATATTGAGTTAATGTGGCCACAGCGACCTCTACCCCACCAAGCAAAATCCACATAACCCTCATGTGCACACCTTCCTATGTCGTATGTGCACCTAGGGAAGGAAGGAAGGTACATTGGAACAATATTCTTGAACAATGATGCTCTATTGATAAGCATCTGTGCAGCCAGCACTGCTTCTGTACGACTTGTCAACACTCCCCCATAGCAAGGAGTTTTAGCATCCTGTCCCTTTTTTCATCAGGTCATCCCACCAACAGTGGATCTTGGAACAAGTTATGCTGGCATCTTGCTCCAGCTATGTTGTACATACTATAAAACATTCTTCTGAGAACTGACCCCCTATTGGTTCTACATTTGTGCCTAGCTGCTTTATAGTAACCAGTGCAGCCTGCAAACAGTTACAAAATATTTTTTTCTGGTTGGTCATTTTCAATGCGGAAACACTTAGGAGCTCAAGTGTGGTCTTTCCTGCTTTTGCTAGAAAGCCTCCAAACATGTTAAAATGCTCAACACTTGCGACTACAGGAGAAAGCACGATAAAGTCCCAACACAGATTCTTTCTCCAGAACACGAACTAGGCACTTCGATCAACTGTCAGAGGCTCCGGGGCTTGGTGGACTGTCTGTCTGACTCGGGACGGTCATTCTGGGGCTGTGATGTTTTACGCTGATCAGCTGTTGAGAAAAGCAGGAGCCCTGGGTGTCTGCTGGTAGGGGTGGGAAGGAACAACAGCTCACTGAAAATGTCTAACACCCACCAAGCGTTGAATCTTTTAAGAAGTCCCAAATCACTCAAAGACTCAATACAAATCTGAGCCAACACTGTCAACCTCCACGCAGCCAAATACAACCTGTAGGAAGCACTGCTATACCAGTGGGAAGAAGAATAGTGCCTTTTCCCCTACAGATTCTGACCCACATGCTGAAGCACATCCTCCCACCTGCCCAAGCAAGGAGGGAGCCAGGGTAAGGGAGGCAGAAAAGCAAACCCAGTGACCAGGGAGTTCTCAGGCGAAATACCCACCGGTCCCTCTTGTCCTTGTGGGTGATGGTGACCTGCACGGCCTCTCCTCCTCGCCCCATCCGCTCCCCCATGGTGTCATTGCAGAGCAGGGTAAAGCCAGTCAGCTCGTTCTGACGGGCACTGTGGAGATCTGCAAGGCAGAGAAACAGGACCAGAAAGGATTCACACCAGCCATGACTGCCACCTCCCACCTATTTTGCAGCATTGCTGTGCCATCAGAGCACAGCCAGGACTTTGCTGCCAGGGTGTACAGCTCCTTCCACTCACAGGGAAAAGTAAATACATGACTGGGATCAGGAGAGAGTGGACAGCCATAGGCGCTGAGAGATGTTGGACAGGCTTAGCCTGGAGGTCTGTATGGACCAGGGTGGTCTTCCTACCTGTCCCTCTGAGCCTAGACGGCATCTTCCCAGAAGGCCTCAAGGCGCACCATGCAACCGGGAGGGAGAAAGAACAGCCCCAGTGTGCAGCAAGGAACCCCAGAGACCTCAGCACTTACAGCTTGGCATGGAAGGGATTGAATGAGCCCTGGGTCTCTCTCATCTGTCCTGTGCAGGCCATTACTGACCAGAGCTGGCTGCGCTCTGTGGGCTGGTCTGAATGTTCTCTGTTTGCTGGCCCTGCTCCAAGTCCTTAGTAAGCAAATACCCATGAAACCATCGATGCCAGTTATCCCCATGGCAATCTCAGCAGAACTGTAAGGGGAAATGAACCTACTCGCTCAGCCACAGAGGGGATCGCCTGGGCCCATGCTGCAGGGCAGCTGGGGCCACCAGGAGAGCATCATGTCCTGCCATTGCAGGCGTCTTTCCCATCCCCCAAGTAAACTGTGGTCTTTTGGCTTAAGGGTTGCTCTTCTCGCACCTCAGCCCCATCCTGAGGTCAGTGATGTTGCAGAGGGCAGCTCCAGTATGCTCTGTACATCTGGATGGGGATAGCTCTCTGGCTCCCTGCCCAGCACGGCTCCCATAGGCCCTCAGCAAGCAATGCAACCTCTGGCAGGGCTCTACCTCTGCCCCTAGTCAATGCCAGGACAGCAGGGAGCCAACAGTGCCTTAAGCTGCACACCACATGGGCACAGAGAATGGAAAGGTGACTTCAGGGAGCGGCGCATTCCCATTCAGCTGTTGTACAGCACTCCATTACCTTCCCCGTGCAGGGTACATCTGGCTGGATCAACCACTTTATTGAGAATGGCCCCAAAAACTTCATAGCCACAACACTGCCCTGCTCTCTCCCGGGGAGAGAACTGGATCCTGTCGTCCACACTGGGGTGGGTGTTGTAAGCAACACTGTTCAGCTTTCCCAGCCGGCTTGCCACCACCCCTTTGGTGATAAGGATCTCCAGGTCCGAGCCGCTCATCAGCAAGTGCTCCGTGAACTCCACGCCTGTCCTCATGTCCAGCAGCAGCTGCTGCAGCTGTGCCTTCTGCAAGTGCAGCAGGTTTTCCTTTTGCACCTTCAAGTCCCCCAGCTGCTTCAGCAGCCGGTCCCGGTGCTCTTCAATCGCTTTCACATATCCACTGGCAAACAGACAAATCTCTGTGGCCACAGCCTCTGTGCGACTGCAGATGGCACCGCCCATGTCATCAATCTGGCCCAGCACATCTTCTAGGGTGCCCATGTGCTGCTGGGTGCTTTTCAGCAGCTCCCGCAGGGCGTCCCCATGCCTGTGGATGACATTGCCGATGAAGTCATAGGGGTGCTGCCGGTGCCTGTCTACAACGCAATCCCGGCACACAGGCTGGTCACACTGCTCGCAAAATAGCCTTAGCTCCTCTGTGGGATGGGAAGGGCAGAAGAGAGGCTGCCTGGCTTGGTTGCAATCCTTGGTGTTCTCCAGCTCCGTCACAGCATGAGAGGCCGTCTTCTTCTGTCTCCTAGAAGGGAGCAACGACACATCACTTTATGCAAGTTGGATATGAAATGGAAACATCGAGATCCCTTGCGAATGCCAGTCTGTACAGACTGCAAGTCACAGTGTGCACTGCTCCCTCCTGTTTCCACTGAAATCCACTCTGCGTGAAGGGACTTGTGGTCTCCTGAGGACAAGGGTCCACACAAAAGAGGACAGCATCTGCAGGCAGCTCATGAGAGGCTGCTCTCAGGCTCCCTGCGTGCAGTCAGCACTATTTTCAGACAGAAGAATCATATGCCCCACCATGGCCACACACAGACTGGGGAACGGGCTGTCAGGCTGCTGCTGCCAGCAGCCCCTTCACGGAGCCTGAGAGAAGTGGGATAGTTGCAATTATCCCCAGAGACCCTGTGACAAAGGCAGTAGGAGGGCGGTGGGCCCTGCAAAGTGAGAGCTGGCAGGAGGTGTCTCAAAACAGAATTGCTCACCAACAGTCACTTCTGGAGAGGAACAGGAGATGCCAAGCTCCTCAGCCATCAGTCCAGTCATTTACGCCAGCTTTAAATTTGCTGAGGTCTAATATCCCGTAGGGGAAAATCTAGTTCAGGCCACTGCCAGAAGACAGTCTGTAGTAAAACATTTAATATTCCAAATGTCAAACTCCATTTCCTCCTAGCCACCAGGTTAGGTCCTGCTTGGCAGAGACGAAGGATGGGACACAAAGAACTTGTTATCACCCAGAAATCCACCATGTCACAAGGCAGCACTAGAATATTTCCATTTTATGCTATTTTGGACACTGGGATCTAGTTATTGAGCAGGATGAAAAAGCCTTCTCTCCTTCCTTGTCTCCTGCACTAACAACTTCTAGCAGTTGCGCTGGGAGCTCCAAGCCATAAGCAAAGAAATACTCTGAGGACCAAGCTCTATAGAGTTGCTCTGGCAACACAAAGCAACCTCATCACAGGGCAGGACATGGCCCTTGCACTCCTTTCACTTCCCACTAATATCCCTTGGGTCCAGCACCTTTTCAAAGCCTTCTAGCATTATTTGCATAACAGCCTTCAAATTCACACTTCCCTGACTTCAGCCTAAAACCTCTCTCACTTATTCCAAGGAGCACAACAGTGGCACTCAGATCCTTAAAAGTCTTCCCTACACACCAGGAAATCATTTCAAAATGGTTTTCCATTGCCCTTGTTCTGCTCTGCCATCAACTAACTCAGGTGCAAGTCTGCAGATGCCAGTGGGGTGAAAAAAAATATCAGTAAATATGGTAGGAAGCAGGTCATCGGGACAAATTTTCTACTGCTTTATACCTTCTGCAGTTATTTCTATCAGTGCAGCAGGCTGCTATTCAAGGTCTCAGTTTATCACTCTTCAGCAGCTTGCATGGGGCATGAGGCATTAGCTAATCAGAATGGTATGCTGAAAATTACAGCTAGGAGTAGAAAGGTAACTAAGAGTCTAAGCCGTTTTACCACAGGCACCAGTATCTGCAGGGGGGCAGGGCAGAGAGGAATATGCTTCAGTTCTTTCTGGGGAAAGAATTTGCTAATCAAGTGGAAAGGAGCAGCAGACGTGGAGGGAATAGTCTGAGCTGATTAACCCAGGCTAAGAGGCTTCCCTGGCTAGTGTTACTGGGTGTTTTTCTGACCCTGCCTGTCACCTCCTTGCTTCAGAAGGCCATTCAGACTTCCTATCACTTTTATTTCATGGTGCTGCCTGTCATCTGCCCTGCTTGCTGGCCACTGCAGCCACCTCCTCTTCAGTTCCTACCTCTGTTGCAGTCACCTCTTCTTCCTGCCTTACTGACATGACCCTCTCTGAGGTACACAGCTCTCTTCTGCTGTGACTTCTTCAGTTTTTCTGTATTCTAACAGAACTAAACCCTGCAACATCAGGCACACTGTGAAGCAATAGCGTTACTACTGTAGGCTCCCAGCCTCACAGAAATGCTGAAAATGCACACAAGATACATGGACACAACAGTTAACAGGCAAGCACACGGGTCCATCATCAGGAGGCAGCAACCACAGTAGGCAGGCTAGCGTCAGGACTTCCACTTACCTCCTTTCACTTCACCTAAGGGTGCCTTTGAACATACACACAGTAAACGTTTCTGGAGGTGGAGAGAGGCAGACCAGCAGCTTCACTTTCCCATTTTCCCTTGGGAGACATGCCTTCTCCAAAGTGGGACAGCACAACAGGTGAGGCTCTTGTCCTGCAAGTACTCTGCCCACACCCACGCCTGTTGGACCGCTGTCAGTCTCCCTGCCCAGACCGAGATGCAAAACAGCAAGTGGGCACCCCCACGGGCAAAGGGCGGCCTGATTTTGGACTGAACGGGGCTGACCGACCTACCACTAGCAGCTCGCCGCTCCCTGCCCGAGTACAGAGCATCCTCCGGGGAGGATAAAAACCCGCTAGGAAATTGACCAAACTGGAAGACATACGGGTTTACCGCTCCCGCTAGCTCTCGGTGGCTCCCTGCCCGCTGCCACCCACCCACACGCTGCCCTCCAGAAGCCCAAGAGGGGAAGGCAGCCCCTCGCACCCCGTGAGGAGATGACCCCGGGCCGGGCCTCGCCTCCCCCTCACCTGTGGGCCTGGCAGCAGAAGAGGCAGAGGTCGGCCCCGCAGGTCAGGCACCGCCTGGCAGCCGCCCCGTCGGCGCAGAGGTCGCAGCCCGCCGCTTCCCGGCTTCGGTTCAGCGCCAGGTAGTCGGGGGTGAGCTGACCGATGCCGCCGGGCGGCAGCGTTACCTCAGAGTCGCACACCGGGCAGAGAACGCTACGGGCGGCGGCGGTGGTGGCGGCGGCGGCGGCCCGGCCCGTTTCCCCCAACGTCCCGAGCCGCCGCAAGCAGGGAACGCAGAGCGAATGGAGGCAAGGCAACAACCGAGGGGAAACCCAAGGTTCGGCGCACACGGGGCAGCGCTGACCGGACGACATCGCGGTAGCTCGGCCGCCACCGCGGGCCCCCGGCTCGTCAGGGACGCGCAGCCGCCCCCTCGCGCCGCCTCTTCCCGCCCTTCCCCTCCCCTCCCGGCCGTTGGGCGCGAGCTGCCCCGTTGCCAGGGGCGACGGCGGTTGAGGCGGGAATGGCGGACCCGAACCGGCGCCGCCGGGTTCTGTGAGGGACACCGGGGAACCGCTGCGGTCTTGGGGGGGGGGACCCCCGCCACCGCCGCCTCCCCTCGGGGCTTCTCCGTCCGGGACGGGACGGGCAAAGGCGGGCTGAGGGGACACGAGAGGCGGCTTTAGTCCTCGTCCTCCTACGGAAGGGGTGTCCTGCTGTTTGCCGCCTCTGACACATCCGATGTTCTCTGAGAAACAGCCTCCCCACCCCGACGTGGGGAGGTTTTGTGTTTCCAGTTCTTCCAGCTCAAAATTTGGAGGTTCACCACCTCGAAGGAGAGAGCAGGCGGCCCCTGACCGGCCTTTGCAGTCGGTCCGTGCAGGCCCTTTGCCGCAATGCTGGGCGTTCGTAGTTTTTCCTTCTCATCGCTGGTGAACTTGCCGTACAGCCAAGCGATACGAGTGAAAGTTGAATAGAAGCAATGCAACACCGCCAGGCTTCCCCGTGGGAGACTGGCTGATGACTGGATTGATTCACGGCGCCTGGGAATTACGAATATTGTAGAAGGCAGGCTTTGAAACTGGAACATCACTGAAGTCCTACATGAATCTCCTTGGACTTTGATGGTATCTACACAATTGCTTTTACCAGTCTGATTTGTAAGCTGCTCAAAGAATGAAATCAGATATTTTTTTTTTAAAGCAAGCTCCTTTCTATAAAACCACGTTGACTAGCACTAATGATACTCACATAATGTGCTGCATTCAGCCCTTAATGACTGAACTTTGTACCAGCTTCTCTATTAGTTTGCCTAGCACCATGGCCATCTTACCTGTCCTATCCTGCTTTGGAGTACCAATGTGACATGAACACCGTTTGAGACTTCGGGATTTCAAGTTCCCTAAGTTGTATTAAAAATCAACAAGCAAGGGAAATCTCCAGTCAGGTGTTTTTAGGATTGCTGAGTGCAAATTATCTAAACCTACTGATCTTTAAATATTTAATCTGTAATGGAGGTTAACATCCCTCTTATGCGTAATGGCCTGACAAAGACATTGTCTTCTTTGTGCGATACACTCCAACATTTCTATGTCTTTTATGTTGTAACATGAGATCAAGGTTTTAGATCACAATCAAGTGTTTACAACCTTGGAGCCAATCACAAAAAGATGTTCTAGCAGCCTTCTTCGGATTAACTATTAGCAAGTGAAGTGGTTGCTGCAGAGGTTAGAGAGGATAAAAGTTGTGGTAATTGTGAGACAAGATGACTTGATAACAATATTAGATATCGTGGCAGAGAGGAAAGACTGGTTCTTTTAATCATGCTGGTAGAAGGAATATCAAATGACACTGTAAGCGTGGGTGTGGGAAGAAAATGGGAGAAAAATCATAACGTTGCCCTTGCACAGAAAAGGCAAGCTGCCTAGAGAATGGCAGCGTCTTCCATAGCTGCAGAGGCGGTGAAATAAGCCATGGCTGGCAATTGGAGAGGAAATCTGAGGTTCCACCCCAGCCAATCTGATCTGATCATCTGCCCTGAGGCTGATCAGGTTGGAGCACAGGACAGATCACTGCTGAGTAATGTATCCATGAGTCATCAGCCACAAAGCAGTAGCAACCTCCAGATGACTAGAGGAGGTCTAAGTGAAATGGGCTGGAGAGAAAGGTCATGAGAGCCCCGTGAGACTCGGAGAAAGAAAAGAGAAGCAGAAATGCGCAAAAAAACCCCCACAAGCCCAAACCTAACCCAGTGGCCTGTGAAATGGGAGCTGCATTAGTACAAACTCTTGCTTCGGTTTTGATTGCTCTCCCCATAATACTGCTTTCTTGGCTATTGCCAGTCAGTGGAGGAAGCCCCTATGCCACCAAGTCCTAAACTGTGGAAGGCAACTCAATGGACACGTATGCTGGTGCCCTGTGAATATCTTCAAAAAACACGGTGGGCTGCAAAGCACTGCAGCGATTGGGAGGCCCTCTCCCGTCTCGGATTACTCAGAGTTTGCTTTGTAACTGGACAAAAGGAAGGATGTAAAAAAAGAACGTGTTAACTTATAAACACTCATGGGCAATAAAGGAGCATAGTTACAAAAATGAAACAATGAAAATGTGTCATTAAAATTACACTAAGCAATAATGTTTTCCTTTTGCCACATTTCACGAGAGTTGATGGATGGATAATTATCCTCATTTGACCCAAGATTTACTTAAAATGGAGTTCTCTTCAAACTAGTTTTCCTGCTCCTATTGTTAAAGACCTCTATTAGAGCCTCTCAGAGTACCTCCCCTGGGTGACCTGTTCTTTCCCTACTGCACTTTCCCTGCCAGCTCCTTCTTCTTTTTCCTGTTTATCCACTTCTCACTTCCTACCAGTAAGCACTGGATTATCACACAGAAAGATTTGATGGTTTCCTTCCCTCTTCCCTTCAAGGACTCCTGACTAATATTTCTATTGTATTTGCTCATTAGCCCTTTCTGGGGAGAGCTTTCTGCTGCTTTGCTGTTTATCATATCACGTACCAAAAAATCTTGAAAGCATAATTTCCTTCCTAGACTCTTTGTGAGTGGCATGGGCATAAACCATTCATTACATTTGGGATGGGATGCCTCATGCTTCCCTGTCCCTACCTACTCTGTTAATTTTAGGGAACTGTTTCTAGATATCGTGCCATAAGAAACAAACTGAAAAGGTGGTAAAGCCCAAGTCATCAGTGAACAGGACAGCGAGGAGCAGGCCTGCAATCTCTGGGCTTGCAGAAAAGTACAAGATCTCTGACGATAAAAAAGAAGCTCTGAAAGTTATTCAGAAATAAATTATTAGCAATCTTGTTGACAGAAAATGGAGAATCTGTCCAAGTGCCATGGCCTGGGTTAACGGCAGGCAGAGGAAGGTGGAAAATGGCTTATTTGGGGAGTTTACAAAGAAAAGAGAAGTGGAACAGACAGTTGGCTGCTTTCCAGTTGACCAGCAAGTCCAGTTTTATGGTGGATTTGTCCGCCCTGGGAACTACCATGTTTCAGAGTCTTCTCTGAACATGGCAGAGCCGCCAGGCTGGTCTCCTGGGAGTACTTGACACGTCATTACTTGTTTCCAGCAAACTGTTTCGTCTTATCTATTCCCCAGCCACGGAGCTAACAGCTCTTTCCATTTACATTAACTTCACCTGGAAAATCCAACAAAGGATTTACAAACATCTCCCAACCTAGGCAGAATCTTTTCCTCATTCAGCTAAACATGCATTTAAAATTACATGGCATTTGACTGGCAGGAGGAGCATTTCCATACTGTTCTTTTGGCTTCTGGTCCAAGAGTCTATTATTATCAGTCTATTTACTGAGGCACAGAGGCTGGTATCATCCCCAGCCCTCACTTTCTGCATCCAGCCTGATGCCCCAGACTCCACTTGACACCAGCCAGAGCTTGGGCATTTCCCACCTCCCAGGGGCCTGGGCTGCCCACGATGCGAGGGTCCTTCTGAGAAGGATTCTGTGCCCAGCCCACCTGCCTCCATTAGCTGCATGGTGCGGTCTCTCTCCGTACGCCGGTGCTCATCCAAGCCCGCCCCTCAGCACAAGGTGTGCTGCAACCTTAGATCTGGTAACAGGCTCATGGTTGGGTATAAAGTGTCACGTAGATGTCATTAATGTGCTCTCTGTGAAAGAGACTCTCCCGGGGCTCCAGGTTTTGCACGTATAGTGCCTCAGACACAGTTTTGCGTGCACCTAGTTATACAGAAAACACCTTCGGTTGGGTTCATGTGTCCCTATCTCAGCCCAAACTTGTGGTTTGAGTCTGTATCTCCTTTGACTCCTGCAGCAGTCTAGCTACTAGACAGTGCCATATAACTTGTGGGGCCACACAACTGTCACTTTTTCTTTCTTCTCTATCAGGTGGCAAAGGTCACTCCCGTCAGCTGCAATGAGCAAGTCCGCCTTTGGAAAAGGAGGTGCCAGTTGAGCTTTGGCTGTGCTGGGCGCGGAGGGCACACGAATAAATTGCCCCAGGCCAAGGCTCACATGACAAAATTTCTGCAAGCTGACGGCATGGGGGAATGTGACAGCTGCTACAGAAGGACAACACTGATCCCCTGCTTGGGGACACCACTCGGGATGGAGAGGGGAGGACTTCTGCCCAGGGATCTCTCACAGACCTTCTACAACGCATTTCTGGGGGTAATCACTCTTTGGAGAAACACCTTCACTACCAAACATCTCCCTTCACAAATACACTCATCCACTCTCTCTCTTTTCAATTTGCTAGTAGCTTTTTCCTTTCCAGGCTGGTGTTGAGTTTAAGGTACTAAACTAAACTGAAACTCAAGACACCTCATTTAACATAGGCCCAAGTCTCTTCATTTTCATGCCAGATGCTGAAGTACATTTCCATAAGCTGCTGTCACACATCAAACCCACGCTCCAGCAGAAGGACTTAAGCCATTCAGTGTGACCTGGGAGAGGTGAAGGAAGCAGGTAGCAAACCAGCACACCTGGCAGACTAAAGCTGTGTCTGTCGCTCACCAACTAATGGAAGGGGCGCAAACGTGAAATCGCAAACTGGAAGCGGATAGGATACAGAGATCTGGTAACACGTGAAACACAGAAAGAAAGCAGCAAAAGAGATGGGTGGATCTCTCTTGTTCTCCAGATTTGCGACAGGAAACACAGAGCTCGAGGCAGTCAAGCAACATCCCTTTCAGTCAGCAGCAGCGCTTTGAAGACAAAAGCAGCTGCAGCTAAACCACCCAGCAATGCTGGCTTTGTGCAGACTTGCCCTTGCTGTGGCTTCTAACCAGACATTCTTGCTTTCCCCTCCTCACTGCAGCTTTCCAGCCACCTGCTGCCACTTTCAGCTTTCTGCTGCTATATATATATTCTTTTTAATCTCTCTTTAAGCCTGCCTACATTTTTTGAAGGGAAGAGGAAACTAGATTTTTTTTCAAGCCAGGTTTTCAAAAGAAGCAAGTTTTATGTGATCTGCCAGGCCAGTAACTTTTTTTACCTTCTCTTGCGCCATATTTCAGCAGAGAGTGTCTGTGGGGCGAGTGTGTAGTATCAGAATGTGCCTTCTGGTGGGGTCACTGAGAGCACATCCCAGCACCAGCATGGCATCCCCACCTGCAGCACTGTTTCCCCTGCCCCATGGCCCCACAGGCTAAACACTGCCTCCATGTGTGCACAAGGGAAGGGTGTCAGAACAGGACTTTTCCTGCAGCACTAGAAACAAAAATCTGGCCTCGCTGCAGGGCAGTGACAGCAGGGAATTCACTTAGACAAGGTTTGTGGTCAGTATGGGACCTGACAAGCAATATTTTTATGCATATGTGTGTGTATATATATATGTGTGTGTATATACGTATATAAAAACCCATAAAATCTGAATGCCTGAAGGAAACTGCAACAGGTTTGCAGAAGGACTAGCTCCCTGCAGGAGCGGATGTCAATTTAATGAGTCAGCATTTGTTTCAGACAGGTACAGGCCAGCCACAGTTGTGCATAGCAGGCCAGCCTTCTTATCACATTTGTTCCCAGGCAGGAAAGCTTGAGCTGAGGAGCACCCATCTGCATTCAGCACAGTTCTCCTGCTTCCTTATTTGCTTGACTTGCCCCAGGCTCCTCTTCCCTCATACACCCAGCTCTTTTCCTGTGCCTAACACACTGCACCCGCTCCTGTTTAGTTTGTTGGCCAGAAAGCAGAACTGCATAGGGCAGGGGCAACCCAAACTCTATTTTCTTCACTCTGTTGCTATTGAGACCTTCTGCTGAATTGGGGGGGGGGGGGGGGGAAGAAAAAGACAGGGGGGAGGAAGATGAGTATTAAGGTTTTTACTCAGGTGTCCCAGCAAGATTTTAGGCTGCCTTGGATCACCTCTCTACTCCAAGATGGCTCCTCCTAAGCACCTCACTCCCTATCCTACCGCAGAAGCTCACCCCAGTGCTGTGCAGAAGAGTACAGAGGAGGCACAGATGGACACTCACAGAGACAAGGGTCTTTTTGTTTTTTCGAAGCTTCTGCTGAATCTATGCCTGGCAAGCTCACCAGGCTGAAAAGAGGCACTCACCCTTTTCCTCTTTGGTGCCGTCTCAGTTGCACGCAGCAGTTCTCAAGAAGGTGGGGCTAGACCAGAGATTGTGACTAATTGTTATTAACAGTGAAGTAACTGTACTCTGCAGCCTGGGGCAGGGGAGAAACCCTGGCCCTGGCAGCTCTTCAGTTCAGCTCCACCCTACCCAGAACTGGAGGTCCAGTTCTCTGCAGCAAATGGAGGCTACTATGAGTTAGAAGCACCTTCGCTGTAATCTGGAGCCAGGCACTCGTTCTGCGTGCTGCCTTCTCCTGTCTGCCCCATGCCATCTTACTCCTCACCTGGAGAACTGGTGGGTTTGAAGCAAAGGGAGAGAATCACCCGTTTTCTGTGCTCAGAAGAAACACTCCCGAGGCAATGCGCTTACTTAGATGTCCAAGAACTGAAATATAAGGAATATATATATTAATACTTCTACCTGTCCATTATTAGCACAGGAAAAGAGATTCTCTTCAGAGACTTCTGGGTTCCTCTTCCTCATTATGCAAAGCCCTCCCTCCCATTAGTACCCCTGCACTCAAAGGCCACAGAAGGGAAGACGAAAGAATAGGAGGCTTGTGAATCCTGCCATGGGATGGGACCACATACGAGGCAGCTGTCAGGATGGGGTATGCTCACCTAAAGAGTAGAAATATCATTTTTAGAGAATTTTATGAGAAATTGATCTCATTCCACATTTAGCATTTTGCAGACCCAGAAAGGCACTGTGGAATGGGTACCTTAGGGAATCGAGCTAGGTGCCATGCACAGAACAGCAGACATTTTCCAGTTTCGAGGCACTTCCCTGAGCTCTGCTTAGCAGAAGCAATGCTGCTGGCTGTGGTGGAAGTGGAGCACAGCCCCAGCAAATCACAGGTAGGAAGTAAATGTGTGTGTGAGTGTGTGGGGCGAGAGAGACAGTGCAGGGCTGTTTCTGGATCTCAGCAAGAAAGGCCTGACAACAAATGGCTTAAAAAAACCAGCTGTTTTAATACGACAGAATAATCTTATGTCCCTCCAGATGCTAGAAACACCACATTCATGAAAAAGCAGCATGTTAGCCCTCAGTATGATCACACATAAGTATTACAAAGGAATAGTTGTATCTTATACTATAGGCAGTGCATAGCAACATATGTTATGTCACAGCTGACCTGAATAACCAGACACTGTATTTCGGCTCTCAAGAGGAGCATCTCTAAAACTGCGTGCCTGAAGTTCCCCTTATTACATAAGGCTCCTTACATCTTGCTTTCTTAAAGAAAAAAGTTGCAGATAAAAACATCCCAAACTTTGGCAAAAGCAAGGCACTCAGATACCATGGGGTTTAATTAGCCTCGGGCATTTAAATTCATTGCACTATACAAAAAATTTCGGCCTCAGAAAAAGTACTGAAAAAAAGTTAAGATGAATAAAGCAGCAAATTTTTATTAATGCACTAAGCTGATCAAGCATCTCTCAGTAGTAAAATATTCCAATATTCAGGACCTATAAAACTATGCACCTTCCTCTCCTTTTGTTATAATCGTGGCTCTAAAAGCATCCTTAAATTAGACCTTATTTTGTCATAGCAGCCTTCCCCTCTGTGATGACAACACAGAGGTTCTTCAGACTGTAGAAGAGACCTCCTTCTTTCCACAGTTAAAAAGTCTAAGGCATCTCAGCACCAGTCCCCGTCACCTCAGACCTGTAGGGCTACATCGCTATCCTTAGGGGTGGTCATCTTAACACCCACCTATGACAACATGAATCCGCAGTGCCAGATTACCTTCTTAATGGACTTGGCAATTCTGAATAGCTAAAGGTTTCGGGGGAAATACTCTCAACTGAGATTTTTCTGTTTAAAAAGACCTTATGGACTTTGTATGCCCTCCTAAAGCCTAATGTAAAACAAAAATCAAAGTGTGTCAGACCTATAGAACTTTCAGTTTGCCTCTAGAAACTGGGACAAGTGAGTGTAAGCTTAAAAACAGAAAGCAAGATCTGTTTCTGGACTTCACCTCTCTGCTCCTTACCCTCAGCTATTTATCAACTCTTTAATATTCCAAAACCAAAATAAAACCCGAACAAGGCAACACACTGCAGTCTCCTTCATGTAACTGCAGAAGAATTAATGACTATGAAAGAGGAAACAATTGAAAACCCAAGAAAAACCCCTAGAGTTTTCCCATTTCCAAAAAATAAAATTATTCTTTGCAATGAAGTTTTCAGTTCAGAATTTTGTAATCAAAATATGTAGAGGAAACTTTCCCATGCCTTCCAAGGGAAGGATTTTCAAAGGGAAACCAATTCCTACATGGTACACCTGATAAAAGAGGACAAGAGAAAACAAATGCTGAAGCTCTTCTCTTTACACGTTCTTTACTATTGTGCTTACCCTGGTCTGTGGCCAAATGTCCTTCTGCTGACATTTAAGACAAAAAGGAAGAATGTGAAAGGCCTGGAAAAAAAGGAAGCAAACCAGTAAAATGCTTATCTTGCAAAATCAGGAAGTCATTGGCAATAAAACATACTGCACTGGTAAAGGACTGGGACTAGATGATACCAGCCTTTCTGTGATTTAACACAATTGAAAAATAAAGATCAAATGAAGCCCTAAAACTTTCTCCTTCATCTGATACGAAAAGTCAGATGTGTTACTGCTAGTGATAGCTGCAGTTTGTTGCTTGGTCTAGAACAGAAAAGTTTCTCAGCAACTGCCTTCAGCGCTGTACCAGCCTACAGAGTTCCAGCAAACGCACTTCCACTACATTCAGCCGCAGCTCATTTTTAGCCATGAAACACTGTGTGACCCCAGGCCTGAGCCACAGAAGGCTGCTTACCCCCAGTCAAAAGCTGTGGAGGAGTTGGGGGGAGAGCGACTAAAGGCACCCAGTAATGTGCTCCTGCCTTCCAAGATGAGCACAGGGCACTTCGCCCTCGTTGAAAGTGAGCTCTGGCACCAGACTAGAGACATCAGTGCAAGGTGGCACCTGAGCTAGGGAGAAAAGAGTTATTTGTTTGAATACACTGCTCTGCTAACTCGGCTATGAGGCTTTTGGGAGCCAGGGTGGAGCTCTACATGGTCCTACCACTTCAGAAGGCCACAAGCTGGGTGCTCTACACCACAGATGCTGTTTTATTGGGCAACAGTTTTACGGAGTCACTGGTCCTGACTCTGAAGCCAGACCTGTGGTCATTCTACTGATTCCAAGGAGACGTGGATTTCACTAATAATGCAAAGGAAAACCAGCAGTATTTCTCACCTCACTGAATGTTTTTAGACTGGAATACAGCTTGATGACTCCACTTACAAAGAAATAGTTGTTTGATAGAGCAGCTTCCAAGTTAAGGAAACCAGACGATGACTCAAAAGATTAATTCCAATCCCATATTCCAAAAGGAAACCTCAGATGTTACAGAGCATTTGTAACAATCATTAGCTTGGAGGAAGTCAGAAGCAACAATATTAATGTGTGGGCAGTACAGTTATGTTGTCCATCCCAACCTTGGCATTCCTGCCTCTGCATGAGTTGGGGGACTTCTTTCAAGCAATTTTAACTGTCACTTCACAAAAGACAGGACTATGAGCCTTCCTCGCCTCCCAGAGTTAACACTGGAAAAATAAATTGCAGAAATGTCAATGACTATTTGAACAGGTCCTCTTTTGAATCCCTTATTTTTTAGATTTTCTAAATCTGTTTAAAAGACACAACCCCTGCCCTAACAAAAAAAAAAAAAAAAAAAAGAAAAAAGAAAAAGGAAAAAAAGGAAAAGAAAAAAAAAGAGAATTATCTTTTCTTCATTCTCCTAAAACTGAACTAATTGAAAAGATATGGGCTGGCCCGTTTTAATGCCCCACCGCATCAATATATTTAGGGGCAAATTTAACAGTTAAAAAAGGAAAAACATTAAACCAACTTTACGCAAAACCTGGTTTTGAGACTTGCACATATTTTCTTCCCCAGACTTGCAGAATTTTTTCATTTTTTATCTCCATTATAATGATTTTTGCCCAGGTTTACTGCAATGTAAGAAACAGATATATAAGCATTTCCTCACAGTCCTAGGTTTTATTATTAATTGTTAATAATAAAATTATGGCTACTTTAAAACTCAAATAAAAACAATATAAAAGCATGGTCATTAGAGTATTATATACACACATAACAAAACAGCTTAATACAACTGTACTCATATCACAGTTTTCTATTGTATCTAAGAGAGTATACTTTAGTACATAGCAAATAGAGATTCTGATTTCAACTTCAAATAGCCACTTTATATTTATTATAAAAATATTAAATGAGATTTTTAAAAAGCAATCCTGAAGTCCAGATGTAACTGTAATATGTTAACTGCACAGAAAACACAACTTTTGGGAGCAACTGTAAACCACAGAAGGAAAAAAATTATTTCTGATGCAAGTACTTATCCAGGAGGAATAGACTGGCTTCCTAATCTCCAGGTTGCTTTTGAACATAGGTACATTCCCTCATCTCAGTTTTTCTTGATTTTTTTTTCGTTCCCATATCTTGTGTGAATACAGACTCCAGAAAATTTCACATGCAATTTCTAACACCTCCTGTCTTCAGCGTATCTAAATCAGATACCAGATGCTCATTTGTATTGCTACAGCAGCCCGAGTTTACAGTCTTGTGAAAGATTTATTTGGTGAAAGTGTATAATGTCATAGCAGCATGTCCAGTTCAGAAACTCATTCCCAGGACTTCCTATAGTGCTTGGTATGGCACAAGTACAATAAGCATATGGACCTCTTTATACTAATGGCACTGACATGAAAGCACTTTTGAGTTAAACTGTACATCTGGTGAGGGGGACTACTGTGATCTAATTGTGGTTCATTAAAAAAATTTAAAAAAATACAGGACTTGAGTGCAGCTTCCTTTACATGATGTGCATTGACAATGCAAACCAGCCTTCTTCTTTTTGCTTTTCCACCTGCAAAAGAAGAAACTGAAATTCATATATCATAAATTTCCCACAGACTTGCTAGTTAGTGCTGGCTTGCATAGGATTGCTACGTATCAGTTCACTGATTCGTAGCAATCGTCTGCCATCGGCACTGTGGAGGGAGTCACACCACCTACTTTAGACACCTAGTTTAAGCCCCATCTACCTTAAGTATTCCAAATTTCCCCTCTGGGGACGTATACTTTGCTGTCCTGATAGGGAGTCTTGGACCCTAACTTTGTTTTTTCTCTTTATCACTCCTAATTAAGGTTATTTTGGACATCAGGAAAGATGGTATTAGTATCTCCTCATGTTTGCCTTCAAGCACATAAACAGATCTATGACACGCTTACCAGACTGTACTACTGCCTGGAGTTCCCCATAAAAGCTGTAGTCTGTTTTCTTTGCACATCAGGAATCAAAAATCTAGACTGGGGATTTTCTTTGCATTTGGATTTATTTATCCCTCAGCAACTGACTTGTGCGACAGCAAGGTAAGAGCTTGCTTGCCTCTTACACATGGCTCTACCAGTACATCATAATGATTACTTGAAATTCTCTGGAGGCACCAGTGAAAGACTGCCAGAGCTTCCAAGTTCTAATGCACAAAGATGCCACAGCAGAACATATACTTAACAGGATTATTCACTTGTAAATAACAGCTCTGTGGCAGCAAACAACCAATGTCACTAGCACTCAGGTCTCCCCTGACCAATCATCCAGAATCCAAACTGCCATGAATCGATTACTATTAGCCTTGGTAGATTTAAGGTAGGACAGAGCTCTCTCCCCTTCATCTGTCTTGCTTTTTCCTTATATGACACCACGATCGAACTTTCTGGCTGAAGATTTTTCAGTCTTACCTTTGGCCTTTGAATTAATTTCACACTTTCTGATGAGGCACTTAGGGGTGAACAAGGTTTGCCAGAGTCTCCTACAGACCTGTAGACATTCAAAATGAGATTGAAAAAGTGAAAAATGGAAGTGACTACTAGAATCATGTCTCAGATCCTGCATTAGGACCCCTCATCAATAGTGTTCAACAACGCATGTCATCTGTCATTTTAAATATAAACAATGGAAGTTCTGAAAAAGCTATTGGACCTTTGTCCAACTTCCACAGAGTTGAGCGTGATGAAGTCAGGGAAAGTCTGTGAAGCCAAAGAAAAACATGGCAATTTTTCCATTGTGTTCAAGTTCTGCTGTACGGGTAATCAAGGCAGTACAAAAATGAAATAGTAAAGGGTTAACTTTTACCTTCTTATACTGGTCATACTGGCAGGGGAGACACTATCTTCTTTGGAGCTGTCCATAGCAACTGCCATGGGAATAGACACGTCGATTGTCCTCCTTGCATTTTCTAGGCAATAAATAATAGCTTGATTCCAATGAGAACACAGCAACATTGCACAACATTCATTTCATTTTCCCATTTTTGGAGAGGGATCACATAACTCTTCACAATTGCATAGAATATACAGATCAGACATAAAACGTCAAGCTAAACATCAACCTCATACCCACTCTCTGAAAATGACAGATATTGAAAGCAGATAATCAAAGCAACTATGGGCAATGCGCACATATACAGAATGATTCTTCCATAGATAAACCTCCTGGGTTTTGGCAATCAGAGGCTTAGAGACTTCCGATTTATCTACTTTGTTCCTTTAAGATTTTACTTATGCTGAATTTATGTTACAACAGCTGTAGAAGTGTTAGAAGTGTTACAATCCCACTGCATGAGTCATTGCATACGGACCTACATGCATATGCACACATACATATGTGGTCTCTCCTCCCCCTCCTTCCTCTGCCCCTCAAGTCCTTCCCTTTATAGATCCTCTGTGGTTCAGGACAGGGGAAAGGGCAGGTGTCCTAGACAGAGCATGTGTACATGCTCACATGCAGTTCTGCCTGTAATTACAATGACTCCATGAAGAGATAAAGTAGCCCTCACCTGTTGGAAAGTATTTTTGTTCATAGTTACACATGGCAGCTAATCTATGAATCTTGAATCAGCAAGAACATTCCCTTTGCTAATTTACGTCTTCAGATGACTGGAAGCTCCAGTTATTTCTTTCTATTAGCACTGGCAGTAACTCAGAAAGGCAGTCTGATGGAAAGAGCACCCAGAAGACCAAAAACTAAAATGTGGTTGAGAATTGGATAACCACTCTGCCGTGATTTTTAGAACCCTGATGTAAATACTTAGCCTGTTTATAAAAGATTCTCCAGCAGAGAGGACTGATTAAAAAGCCTACTTCTGCCAATCAGTGACTGTGTAGCAGAACTGTTCTGCAGACAAGGACATAGCAAAGAATAGATTTACCATGAAGCATGATATTTGCAGCAGACTAATTACTAAGAAATTAACCTTAGGAGAAGTTTAGCTGATGTATTTTTAGCGCTCTGAAGCAAGGAGTGTTTGTACCACACAGTCATTAACAGCAAGTGTACTGCTGACCACAACTGCTGATCCAATCAGCTAAGGACAGAGAACTCCCAAAAGGGGAAAAACATTGTCTTACTAGTTTTTGTTTCTCCTGAAGCTGGGTACTTACCAGTATAATTTAGGGATGGGGACAGAACAGGAGATATCATTGGAGGGACCACATCAGCAGCAGCTAATTTCTGTTGGTCTATTAGCTGCAACAGTTTATCACGTGCTTCTGTACTCTGACGATTCAGCTCTGCTATTCTTTCCTCCAAGCTCTTTGATACCATGAGATGAGTCTACTTGGATAATCACTTAAAGTTAAAAACTTACAATTTGCACCTTCAAGGAGAGCATGCAATATATTTCAAGTACTTCTATGAATTTAATTTTCAAACTGAAAGTAAACATAATCATATAGCACCTCCTGTGAAAAATCTCATTTTGTCCCTTTCACTGTTCTGTATGTAGGTCCTTAATTGACTAAACACAACAATATTTTAAACTGGTCTTCCTACAAGTAGAAGCTATTGTCTCTACCAGTTAAGGAGAAAGGAAAAAAAAATATAAGAAAACCCCCAACCATCCAACAATTAATCATAATTAAGAAAATATTTAATCATAGACACACATATTCAGGAGGGTGTGGGGAAGCAAAAGCAGATTTCTAGCAGAAGTATCCTGGAACTCATCTTTAAACCAGGTTTTCACCCACTTTGACCTCTTCCCCTCCCCCTCCATTAATTGCTTCCACAAAACCAACACTTTAAAAAGTTTCCATCATCTTGTACAACTAAATGTTACACAACATAATACAATGGGCAAAGTGACAACACTCTCAGCCTACAGTTACGTAAGGAAATTTAAAACCTTTGGGATCCTTAATTGAACAGTAATTCAGCCACTGTGACAGAACAGAAGTAAAGACAGTAGCAAGGGCAGCGATTAGGCATTTCTGTATTAACTCCACTCACTGGGGTGCCACTGAATAGCTGCTTAGTTGCAGATTAAAGGTTTTCTATGTGAACCAAAGCCTTCAAGCTCTCTTTTTCCCAAAGATTTTGGGATTTTCACCACACAGCAGGACTGACAAGACAGATCCAACTAGTACATACACTATAATCAAGTATCACAAGAGATGTACCTGCACTAACTTTAACTTTATGGGCTTTTGGGTCACAGTGGCAGAAGAGATGTATGGCTGGATTTAAATATACATTTTACAAGCTTGATAAGAACCTGTGGATTGGTGCACTGCTTTCACTGTTAATATTACCCAAGCTACAAGAGGTATACCTGATCATGTTGCAATCACACATCTTTTTGCAGCATAACCTTTATAAACTTATAGATGTGTTCCACACTTTTCAGCACTCATATACAACATAGGTGCAATATGAGAACTGTTGAGCTCCTTGGGGAGCTCATACTCTCATAAGCTACTGTTGAGCTCCTTGGGGAATGATAAAAATCACAAGTCTCCAAGCAAATGAATAAAAAGAATATTAGGGTTGCTACTCTTTTCCTTAAAACAACTGACACCAGGAAAGAAACAGTCTCAAAACATCAGTAAGCTATGGGAAAGCAGATGAGCAGAAAGGGGAATCCAGCCTTCCTTTTCTCTTAAATTCTCACCTGTCCTTGTGAAGAGTCTGGACTAGGATTTGCATTTTGTATTGGGTCTGGCTGATGTAGGCAGTCACTTGTGTCTTCAGAGAAGCCTCTGAATTTGCTCAGTTGAGCTTTAATTAGGGAGTTCTGCCGTGTAAGCTCAGCTATCTGTCCCAGCAGATCACCGTTTTGAAGTAACTCTTTAGCTGTGCTGTTTTTTCTAGCGTCACCTGGGCAGGACAGACTGATTTTCCCATGGGAACTCTCCAAGTCTTTGTCTGCAGGAGGAACTGGTTGCCTTCGAGAGATGAGACAGTTTTCCTCAGTTGTGCTCTGTGTTTGCAGGGAAGAAGGTGAGCTCCTTTCCTTGCATGGTTCTCTTTCAGTGTTTTCAGGAGACTGAGAAATGGCTGTAAACACTACAAACAATAAATAAAGGAACAGTAAGGAAAGGGACATGTGATCCTTATCAAGGAAATTAACAGTGACTTTATTGCATCAGACTAGTAATAATCAAGCAGGAACTTGAATTGTAACACCTAGCCTGAATGTTATGTTACTGATCAAAATCACTCTATGCAAGACCCTGCTGCAAGAACTCACCAGGTTTAATATTTCCTATTTCAAATAGTCTTACATTTAAATGATTTATTTAGAGACTGAAAGAGAAGTCAGAGAGAAGAATATAAATTGCTTTGAATTTCTTAGCTGATAGATCAAACACTACTTTTTAGTTAGTCTTCCATTTTCCAAAATCCAGTCACCTTACCTAATAAACTGTAAGTTTGCATTTCAGCTCTGATATTTATACTGGGTTGATAACAAAACTTTTAGAATAATAAAACAAAATAATACAAGACTTTTGGCATAATAATAAACTAGCTATTTACTCAGCCTCAAAGAAACGGTAAGCACTCTGGCCAACAAAAGTAGTTAGGTACTTTTTGTGGTCATCATTAGCAAACAGATAACACACCACATACACATGAACAAATATGTTACAGCACCATCAGCTGCTACATGTTAAATCCTAGTTGGATTTTGTGATCAAAACCAGTTTTTCCTATGCTTTATATACCAAATAGCCCATTCCATCCCAGGCTTTAGCTTTTGCCTCTTGAGCAGAGCATGACATTTAAAAATTTACACACAAATCTGGTTTAGGAATCACTTTTCATAAAGAAACATTCAAGAAGTTTAACATTTGTTGAGCCATTTAGCATCTTCAATGGTTTTAAAAGAGTAACAATACATTTCTCACATAGCTAAACTGTAGTGAAGTCTAGGAACATGCAGTTTTATATTCTTGTTTCAAATGACAGACATCTGACAATTCTCAGTGGGACTGAAACCAGATGTTGCTCTTTTCCTCCTGATTTATTATGTGCCTCCCCACACCACAGCAGCCCACCAAAAGGTTGAACTAGATATAAACTTCCAACTGCCCTGCTAACTCCTTAAAAATCAAAAAGACTTTCAGGTTTTCTGACTCAGAAAAGAATTACAAAGCAACACAGCTGAAAGGGGGGAAAAAGGAGGAGGGGAAGCACAAAACCCCACCACTGTGCCCTGCTTCCTGTCAGCAACCATCAAGCTAGCCATAGATGTAATTACCTGCCTCTCAACAACAGAGGGTTACAGGGGCATTCAGTAAGATGCACGTGGTTACAATGACAGTTGCAGGAGGAAACAGCTAATTTTGAGAGTCACAAAGGATCCTCCCTTCTGCTCACTTCATTACGTTTAAATGAGAAATACCTTCCCTGATCACCCCGATGAACTTTCTTCCTTCCAACAACCACAGCTGAGCTACCGACCTATAAAACTCCTGAAGCCTATAGATATTGACACAAGAATGAGTTAATCTAGTTATCCAGCACCACATAATTTCAACAAAAACTTCTTCAGCCGCTTCCTGTGTATTGAATGGAATCCATACCGAAACCTGCTCCCAAAGCTTTTAGAAAAATCTCTGCTGGGAAGATTGGCTCAAAGCAAGAGCATGCAGCCTACAGACATCCTGGTTTGTCTGCAGCATGGGCTGTGGAGGTATGAATTTCCAGTCTTCAGTGGTCCCATCATGAAAGGTGATGGAGGCTGGATTACAACATCAGCAGATGGAGATCTGAGATGATGTGCTGTAGGTCATACACAAACTGCTATAGCAAATCATACAGAAGTGACAATCGAAACCAGTACAAGATGGAAATGCTGATCTGGATTGCCACTGACAGGACTCAGACAGTAGATGGAGAACTGCAGGGGACAGAAAGTCTAAAGGAAGAACAGGAAGAAAAGAAATGCATAGCTGGGGGCAGAAGCAGGATATTCCAGCTATAGGGCCAAGGTGTCTAGGCATACACATTAAAAGTTTTCATAGAAAATACATTTCTAAAGGTAATGCGAGTCTGGGAGATTGAAATAGTAACACACTAAACAGACTCCCAAGTCTACTACAGCCAGAGAGATCTCACCATTCTGGAGTGGAGACAATTCCTGACTGCTCTTCTGCCGGGGAGGTGACAACAGCACAGCTGGCTGGAAGATGTGGGCTGGCAAGCTTCTACCAGCTCCGCCACCACCTGAGGCACCTGGCCTCAGGGGAAACTTGGGAGGAAGTTCTTCCTGTGGGAATTTCATCATACCTTCCCTTTTGCATGCATCAGCACTAGGCTCAAAATAGCTCGAATCAGGTTCTTCTAAAGAAAGAGACAAAGCAGAGACAGAATTAGGAAAAAAGGGGGAGAAAAAAAATTAGTTTTAGTGCAATAGAGAAAATTCTCAGTAACGACTCTTACATTCAAGTATCTGAAAAGACAGACTAGAGTATCTTCCCCACACACTGTTATCTTCCTTCTGATCCCTAGATACAGAACTCTTTCAATGGAGCATAACACAAATCTTCACTGGCCTTAAGAACAAGAAGAGCTATAGTATATAGCCTCACAATTTCAGAATATTAGTAAGAGATCTGTTTGTAACTCATGCACGAGACTTACAGACAAGTGACTTGTGAGGAACAGGTATTTCAGTGAGCTGCATTTGGTATACTCTCTTGAGAAAAGCAGACCTATGCACTTGTCCTAATGAACCTATATTATAAATTTGATGGCAACAATGGTGGAGTGGAAAACAATTCAAAGCTTTGAGCTCTCTGATGATCTTTTTATGACTTAATTCAAATCAGACATCTTCAGTAAAAAAAAAAAAAAGTTATTCTTCTGTATTTAACTTCAACTAGTGTATGTCTATCTTGCCATCTCTTTTGAGCATACCAGGGAGGCACAAAACGAAAAGCATGAAATCAAAGTTGTAGCTAGCTGTGACACCACAGTAATTTTAATAAGCCTACATCCACTGCTCCATCATTGCTATCTTTGAATTTTCTCCTCACAATTTTGTTCAGGACATTTGTTCCCAAAAGAGAGGTTAGTGGAAAATTAAGCAGAACATACCTGATCCCAAAATGCAAGAGACAAAAAGCACCCTTCAAAGGCAAAGAGCCAGAAGAGGCTATTCGCATAAGATACTGCTTGTGGTTCACACTTCTAAGGTTCTGAGATTGAACTTAAAACCTGCCACCTACTATTCAATGACCATGGCAAGAAATGAGAAAGATCTTTCTGCCCTGTTTCACTGTACAGAACTGCATTTCTAAAGTATCCTCCTCACATGCTATTTGTCACTATGATATGCCCTCCACTCCTCTCTCAGCCACTCTTGCCTCTCCAGGGAAGTCCTGTGTTAACTTATACAAGGTTTCTGTGCTAAAACTAGCTATCTCAGATGTTTCACATCCAGTCAGGTGCCTTAAGGGTACAAGAGATCTCCATCTGAAGGAAGAAGAAGAAATAGTTTTGTAACTTTAGGAAACTTTCCTCTCAGGAAGATGCCTTTTCCTGAGAGCAGAGACCAATAAGGAAAAAAGATTTGGAAATTCTAGTCTTGCAGAATTGTTGTATAAGAAGGTTTAGGGTTTGGCGTTTTTTTTGTTTGGTTGTGGTTTTGTTGGTTTTTGGTTGTGGTTTTGTTGTTTTTTTTTTTTTTGAGGGGTGCTTTTCTGATTGTTTGGGTTTTCTATTTAGGGGTAGGATTTTTTGTTTGCTTTTACAAAGCCTGGGTAAATCACAAAAAAGGGATCTGGTGTGTGGCTTCTTCCTGAGAACCCCACAGAAGCAGTCAGGAAGAAAGTTTTTGACCAAAAAAAAGGTCCAGAAAACCAACGTTAACTAAGGAATACAAATAACTCCAAGGAATCTTGGGATTCATAAGGAGTTACTGATCTTGAGAACAAAAACAATGCATTTAAGCAACCAATCAGGGATGACAGGTCAGGAAAACTCCATGATGAAAGAATGTAAAAAGTACAATGTGAATCATGATTGGTTAGTTTGGCCATCAATGCTACTGGCTTAACTTAGTCTGCGGCTATGTTATATATCACTCAACTGGTCATTCACCTCTGATACCAAGTCGTAAGTGTCAGACTTCTGCCTGGTTAGTTACCAGGACTCACCAGCTGCTGTTTCTGGTCAGCAGCGACCTCCAGTGTCTCACGGAAGAACCAATCTCATACTGTCAGGCTGCCTCAGCAACAGGAAGGGTGAGATCCTGATTCAGTTGGTGGTTTGTTTTTTGTTTGTTTTTTTTTTTGTTTGTTTGGGTTTTTTTGTTTGTTTGTTTTTGTTGTTTTTTTGGGTTTTTTTAGGACCCTCAGAATAAACTTCACTTTGTAAGCCATCTTAACAGGTGAAGGCTACTCCCCCTCCTCTTTTTTTTTTTTAATATAACATATTATGTATCACTTAAAGCTCAAGCCCAGGACTTGGCTAAAAGGTTAATCTTGAAGTCCTGATCCACATAGAAGGATGCCAGTGGGGATGGAATACAACCTATAATGTTAAAAAATAATCTGTAGCAAACTGCTTGTGCTCACAGCAGAACCCACGGCCTATGAATTTCCAGAAGTGAGATTCATGCTCACGCAAGAGGTATTTATTCAAGTAGACTTCTATTAAACACCAGATTTTCCACTACAGGGATAAACTACCCGCAACTCCCATTTCATCCTTCACACATGCATGCACACACCTTGCCCGTTCACTGGGCCTTTGCTTGCAATTCCAAAATTGTTTGGACTTTGTTCTCTTCTAGGTTCTACCAAAGGGAGGCCTTTAAATGCTTGTGTGAGAGAGATCAGCTGTTCATCTGTTACCATCATGTATTGCTGAAGCTTCTTCTAAAGGATGAAGGAAAAACAGAAAGAGATACAGAAATTTGTATTCTAGCAACAGGAATTAGATTATATACCACAGGCAGCTCTGAGAAGAAGTTTGGTCTCTTATTACCACTGCATGAATCTGTGGGATTCCAGTGAGGTATTAAATATTGATGTCTCCACATTTCTCATTTATCTTCTCTCCTGCCTCAAAGAAATTCTTTGGTTTTCCCTTTTCCTAACTCATCACCCCATTTCTTCTCTAATGCAGCTTTATTCCTTCATTCCCAAATGTAACTATTGAACAATCTACCTCCACTGCAAACTGAAAAAAAAGGAAAATGTATTATATCTAGTCTACTCTGTTGCTCCAGTAGTGTTAACAGTACAGAAGTGTGGAGGCAGATGCTTAAACCTTTACATTGATAAAGCAAACCTCAGTTTAATGGAACTAGCATTTTCTCAGGCTTTAAAGTTAAACATGAAACAGGAAGATAAAATGTTGACTTTCCAAACATTCCTTCCCCCCCACCGTGCCTGCTATTGTAACTGTCAGACTCCTCATTCAATTTTGTCATTTTCTTCCTGTTTATTATTAAAATCTCCCGAACATACAACAATGCATCTCAGCACACATTTGCAACACAACTCAGCATTCTAACAAGTCATTCTGAGGGGGATGGCGGCTCGGTACCTGGATAGTAGTGTTTTCTTCCCTCACTAGAAGTATTTCTGCAGTCAGAGCATCAATCAGTTCTCTGTGTTCATTCAACATCTTCTCATGCTGCTGTCTCATCACCTCTTTCTCACGCAGCTGCATTTCACTCTAAAGAGGGAGAAAAAGTTAAAAACCTACTATAACCAATACAGATTCATATTTGGAAACAGGAACAGGTCCATATCACATCATACTGTAGCACCTCTTCCCCCTTTTGCTAAATTGACTTCATTACTTTCATGACAAAATCCAATTTTCAGGGCTTGAGAACTGTCAGAAAGCTTACTGTTCCTTCTTTATTACTCCAGAACACTGTAGGGAATCCTATACATCCTTGTTCTTCTGCCTTTACAACTTTTACAGGCTGTAACTGCAAGCATCGTCTCTCTGCACGGATACTGTTTTGTAAGTCACTGTATCTTCATGCAGTAACTGAGTAACTCCAGGTGTGCTGGTGCTTGTCAGTATCCTGTGCTACTTGTGTCTATTCTTTAGTTGCCTTAATTCATTAATGAAGACAAATTTGACTAAATGAAGGAGAAAGTAGTTGCTTTCTAATGTTTTCCCTCAGAGAGAGAAAAAGTTCTAGAGGGTTTCATTTATTTTATTTTTTTAAAGAAGACAAAAAGGTTTATTTGTTAAGTAATCCACTTGAGCATGAGGCAAAAGGCCTTACTGTAGAACCTCTTGCCCTTAAAAGATATTATCAATCTGTTATCTCAAGATAGACCACTGCAGTAGCCAGGCGTGCTGTACAAGACACAAAAGAGTCCCTTCCACCTCTAATGGGTAAATGGAATACATGACTGCCACTTTTTGGACCATCACAGACGAAAGAGCAGAGGCTACCAAGTCCCATAAACACATCAGAATTAGCAGATGGAGCCCTTCCCCAGATGATTGCCTGCATTTACTCACGGGAATCCCTGAGTAAGAGAAATACATCCCATCTCCAAAACACAAGAGATCCTGAAAAGCAATTGGGGTACTCTTTTCTGCTGCCAGCCAAAATTAGAGCATGGGCTGCCCATAACATACCATAGATTATTTTCTGCTGGCATTGGGACCAGAAGTGAAAAACCACCAAGGAAGAAGTGTTAAGACAAAACAGCTCTGCAGCCACATAAAATGAATGAATAAATAAATAAATTATTTTGAGAATAAACCACAGATACTGTCACTAGACACAAAGACAGACAGATAAACCTCCTTTAAGCATATCAGAGACAAACCATCCATTTTCTGGTTCTCTTTCACCTAGACAGAACGGCTTTTCTGTATTGATCCAAGTGAAGCAGGCTGGCACAGAAAATGGAGAAAACATAGACAGTTCTATCTTTTTAGAAAAGAAAACAGGGCAAAATAAGAACTTTAACCCTGGTATCAGTGGTGAAGCCTACTGATGCCTTAGATCTGGATGAGCTATTGTATCTACTCATCCTACACAGTGTTAACCTAGTCTCGGAGGAAAAGCTTCCAAGCAGCTGTGTGTCTTACATTTATGCATGGGGAGAGCATCAGGGTTAACAGCTGTATACATCCATTCCTACCATCCCATAGGATTTGGGTCTGGTATACCCTGGAAGAAGTATCTTCATTCCAGCCCATTGCCAGGTGTACCTCTAATATCATAAGCTTTGTTTTAACACTGCATCAGAATATGCAGAAGCAGAGACAGAGAACATAGCAACACGGAGTAATGTAGTATGCATATATTCTAACTTTTTCACCCTATGAGTCTGGCAAAGAAATACCATTCTTAGTAGAATGGGGGGGGGGGGGGAAAATCTAACATCTGGCAGATGATACTGAAATTCATTTAGGAACCAAGTCAGGTTGATCCACTTCCCTTTAAGAATTTCAGATAGCTTGGCAAACATCTCAGAAGTTTCTTTTTCCCCTTCTCTCTAGCCTCTTTTATATTCAGTAGCTGCTTCTTGTAGGAGTAGATTTTTTTTAATTACTTATTATTGCAACTGTCATGAAAGATTCATTAATTCAAGTTTCTCTTCCTACTTTTTATATATAACTTTGAGAATAAATTAAGCAACATCCTTTCTCGTAATTCTTCTGCATTCAGCTTTTCTGCAGCAAAGCTGGAAAATATTTTTTTCTTCCCAGAAGAGGAAGGAAATCTTTCTAGAAGCTTCAAAACCTCTTGAAGACTGGTTGTTTACCTGAAATCGGAGGCTTTTTAAATATCTGCTGCAAAGTCACTTTCTCAAAATGCATTGCCAGCTATAATTCAGGCATTGGAAATTTGCTAACTCTCCCGGCTAAGCAAAACAGATGGTGCACACGAGCACTTGATTTATTCCTAGCATCACAGGGACCAGGTTTTAGGAAATACTCAGACAAGCTGTGTTTCTTCATGGCAAATGCTCAAATCCTAATTGTAAATAAAGCTCCACGAAAAGCAGAAAAGTCACTGAAGGTTATGGATGCACACTGTATATCTCAAGCAACTCTGAATACAATTAACCACACTTTGTAGCTTGAGCAAGTTCTGCATATGTCTACTCATGAATTTAGGTAGTAAATCTAAAGAAGTTGCAGACAATTTCACAAGAAACAATCAACTCATGGAAGGAAGGAAGGAATGATAACACATCTATTAAAGTAGAAACAACATCACAAAGGTGCTCAGTAAAAATTGGGAATACAAGTAAGAGTCAGCATACATCTTTCAAGATAAGTACTCTCCTTAAACACTCAGACTCCTTGGCCTTCTGTCTGAATAGGATTAAAGCTCTTAAGATACATTGAATGTTACATTCATAAAGAGAAAGTAGCAACTAAGAAAGAAAAAAAAAGACAAAATCTGGAGTAGTTTTTGAGGAAGCTTGAGAGTCAAGAATAACTCATTTCTGTGGAACACAAATTAAAGACAATCTAAATAGGGTTATAATTGCAATTATATTTATAATCTTAATTTGATGCTATTAAATTGATTTTTTCCTAACAAATTGAAAACATTCTATCGGAAGTCCAGAAGATCCTTCCCCATAACTGCAAAAGAAACAAATTTAATACCCTGCTTTGATATTACAACTTTAACAGAAAACAAGCATCCTTAACTTCTTTTAAAACATAAGATCCCCTCAGCCAAAGTCCATCTTCTAGTGGTAGTGGCTTTTCACTCTTGAACTGATTATTTAACATTTGTTTCTGAGACAGGACTTAAAGTAAATTCTTCCATATAGATTACATGCAGGGTAATACAAGGAATAAGTTGCTATATATCCAGACAGAATTAAAAGAAAAAAATTCAAATTTTAAAATAAGGTCATTTTTCTCCCCCCAGTTATTATACACTCTGAAAAGGAACCAAAATGGGACAGTTCCACATTCATTACAGATCTATTGCCTTTGCTGTGAAATGAAGCATTGGGATTTAGATAACGTATTCTGCTGCATCTGTTAAGAGTGCAGGAACAGCCATAATCTGGTTCAAAATTTCACATAGGCCCAATGAAACTGTGAGCCACTGCTGCATCTTGAATAGCTCTGGGTTAGAGATAAAATAAAACACACTTCTTTTTTTTCTTTCTTTTTTTTTTAAAAAGAAGTTCTACAGGTAGCCTTCTCTACAGAATTCCATTGTTCTCCAGCTGTGCACTGCTATAGTGAGCACTTCAGGTCATTCTTGCTTAAGGTGAAGTTGCTGCTATGGATAGAAAAAGAAAGCTAAGGAATCCCTCAAAGAAAATTAGGGGATTTGGGTCCACTGCTTTAGTGACAACAGCATTGCCTTTGGGAGGCAAAGGAAGAAAAAGAATTTGTAAACAAGGCTGCTACATCTCTGAACATATTTAAATAACACATTTTAAATTATTTCAAATGCTATTTTCTGCTAATAGTCACCGAGAGACTTTCACTGCAGTCAACACCTCCCTTTTCACTAGGGGTACCTGTTTCTAACAAACTAAAAGTTTTAACTCCTAATTGCATGCAATACAAATAATAAGCATGATAATCAGACTTCAAAGTAAACTGATTGGGAGCCAGGAAAAAACAAAGTTTACATCTGTAAAGTAACTTTATACCCTTTTTCATTCACTCTGCAGAAGCAATTCAAAATCTTCTCACCTCTTTGAGGTAGCGCATCAAACGACATAGAGCATTCACCAGTGACAAGGTAAACCCGGTGAGGCCTTCACTTCTCTCAGTTTTTTGAACCTCACGACCTGTACATCGCTCATACTCCTCCAATTCATGCTCCACTTCACGTATCATGTGGTTGAGAATATCTAGGCTGGATTTGTTGTCCCTCCGAAGGTCAGTGGGGATTGAATTAGCTGGAGAATCATCTCTGCTCTGTCTTGCAGAGTTCTGTGCAGTTTGTTTTCTTTTCACTGGAAGAGGGGGGAAGAAAGCATCATTGGAATTTCAAGGTGTATAGAAAGCTTTGCAGTACCAATGAAATTACATTTTTTATTAATGTAAATCAAAGGAGAAGGCCTCTCTTGTCCTGAGCTGAAAAGGACCATCAAAGAATGTCCCCAGTCATTCCAGTTATTTTCAGATCATCAAAACCCACATTTTCTACCACAACATTAGTACCTCTCAAGTATGATTGTTTGGTGCTTTTATCTTAGATACCTGTTCCTGCTTTTCTCCTTCTCAGTTAAAAGCATGGAAACAGTTTGCCAGTGAACAGCCAGTGAAAAATATCAGCTGCTTTCAGGTCTTATATTTAGTGAGCAACTCTTTTACAACAATCCTTTCATGTTAGAGTTTGTATCTGATGTCAGTCCCCACATACAAATGCATGTAGAATATGGGGACTGAAATGCATCGTAATTGGGCAGCATAGACTAGAAAGCTATATCAGACATAAAAAAGCCCTGCACAGCAGAGAACGCCACAGCTAGCCAGGTAATGTGTAGCATCAAAGGGCCATATTTGTGGTTCCTAGACCCCTATGGACTTTGCTTCGCCAACAAACATGCAGAATACAGGGCAATACACTACACACGGGGCTGTGGAATGTCCATCCATAGAGATGCTCAAGACTCAGCTGGACAAGGCCCCCTCAATCAAACTTTGCAGTTAGCCCCGCGATGACGTCCAAAGATCCCTTTTAACCTACATTTTCTTATGATACTAAGGACCCTGGTCAAAGGGACATATGTTATTTTTAAAAGTACTAAACTTTTTGCTGCAATTTGCTTTTGTTTCCTCGAGTTTGGGTTCAGCACTTGTCTCACAGTGTAAGTGGAATCTACAGCCTCTTCTTCGTCTTCATTCTGAAGTCTTGAATGGATTCTCTTGACTACATTTGTAGCATTGAGGGCTGATTTAAACACAAAACAAAACAAAAACCCCACACATTAAATATTTCACGTATGTTCTAAATAGTAATTTGTTCTAAAGTAATTTTATTAGAAGAGCTGGCTTTTTAGTCTGGAAATTGATCTGAGCCACGTTAGTATGTCTCTACCTCTCACCCCCACCCAGAAAAGGAATTCCAGACAGGATCCTGTGAACAGCCTAACGACCCTTGAGAGGCTGTGATTAGGCAAATCCAACCTGACTGATCCAATGATGGAGAAACAGTTGTTGGAGTCAAAGGCATATTTGATTCCTGTGGTAAGGTAGTTTTTCTCATATCCTTTTCAGCCCACAACTGAGAATTCACCAAGGAATTTTCTTCTCTCAATAACCGAAGTAGCCTACATTCAAAACAAGCATAACAGTGAATTGTAATAGGATAATAGCATGATTCTAGATTATCTGTACAGTCTAAAAAGAGCTTTTTAAAATATCTATAACTGCTCAGGTGAGTTCCTTGCTCACATTCAATCCCAGTCTGAATGTTACAACAAGAGGTTTCCCTAGAATTCTGAGATCAGGAAAGGAGGCGGGGGGGGGGGGGGGGGGGGGGGGGCGGGGCGGAAACAGAAAAAGTAACTTAACTATTTCCATGCAACACACAATTTTAACTCTGCCTATTTCCAACGTTGAGAAAGTAGAAACATGAACAGCTATGTTTGTATTGACCTGTCAGAATTGATGCTGGATTTGAAATTCAGAAAGTCCTGGTGTCCATCTTCTAATTGATAGATTGATAATGCTTCCTCTTCCACTTCATTAAGAACCTGTTTAGGAGACAAAGAAAACAAAAAGGACTTCAGAGCAATTTCAATTTGTCTTCAGGAAGAAGTTAGAGATAAATTTTCTGAAATTGTTTCAAGAAAAAAACAAAAACATTTGTTTCAGTCTCCACCTCCAAAACAAAATTTAAAAAAGAAAGAAAACAAACCACAAACCTCTGTGGGAAGAGTTTTGGGGGACTTTAGTACCTAAGAAATACTGATATTGACAATTGTCTCTGAAAATAACACAGCAAGTGATTAATTCAATATCCAATGTTTTATTTGGATGATTTATAAGAAATAAGAAAAACGACACACACTGTAGGACAAAAAAAAAGCTTTAAAGACTGTAGCAAAACAAATATAGAGATATAGCAGGCAGAAGATAGAAAAAGCAATCTAAATTATAGCATTTTTAAAGTTTCAGTCATTTGACATTACAAGCTAAACAACCTTGTAATGAGATCTGCAAAACTACATTTTTATTCTATGTGCAAAACACAACCAGAACAAAATACAATCCTACGTACCATGTTCATAGCAAAACTTAAGCAATCAAATTTGGAATTAGGGTTCCTCAAACTGTCAGGTTTCTGCATTTCTGGGTAGGCTTCACCAGATAGCCTTTAACTATGATTTTCATAGGCACATAAGGAAAAGAAAATCTCACAGAAGCTCAGCAGACAACTATCAGTACATGTTTCTTGTAAAAATTTAAGCCTATCCTGCAGCATGCATCCAGTGATACAGCTTACAAAGATGCTATAGTTAACTCTTCATAGTAAAAAAAAAAAAAACAAACCAAATACCACATCGAAATACATGACAGAGCAGTACTGCAACTCAAATTGCAGATATTTGTGCAAGACAGTAGGAAACAGGATTAGAGAACCATGAGAATATGACACCATCACTTTCACTCCCACAGCCCTTTTGGTCTTCATCAGTGAGCTGCTTTCTGGGAGTGTCATATGCCTGTTCTCAAACCACAGTGAGCATTCCTGGTACCACCCACGTTATGCAAAGAAAACAGAACACGAAGGCAATCGAAATGGAATTTTAAACAAATTTAAACCATTTTTAAACCTTTTAAACAAATCTAAATAATTGTAAAAGAATGTGAAGTATTGAAAGTTAAACTTGTAGGACTAATCAAGGCTGTGGCGTTAAGTGGGGTATATTTACATGTGTGTTATCAGAAATAAATTGGAGCCCAACTGGCTATGTCCCCATATATGCAGACATAATTAGAAAATCAGAGGCATATTTCAATATGTAGCAATTTTTTAAGTGACACAAGAGTTGTCTTCTTAGTCTGTAATTACTTTGTTCTCTTGCTGATAATTCCAGAATTCAAAAGGGAGAGCATGCTAATATGAGAGAGCTTCTATGAGATATGTTTGTTTCTCATATTCAAAGGTTAAGAAATCAAAAAAAAAAAAAAAAAGATTCCCAGAGCCTCACAAAACAAACCCACCTTTATTTAACACCATTTTCTATGCATGTTATCAACATGGTATACAATACACAAAAGACAGGGTTAGGTCTGCTTGGAAACTCTACCTCTGAATAATTTTATTTTGTGCAAACAAAAAAGCCACAGGACACGCATGGAACAGAACATACATTACCTGGGAATCCATGACAGATTCACTAAGGATGGAAAGCTGGGTGGAAGGATCACATTTTTGTACAATGGGTCCTTGAGATGATTCTAGGTCACAGTTAGGAGCCATTGTTACATTAGGGAAACCTAGAGGAATCAGACACAACAGGGAAGGACATAGAGGAGTCGGTCTATAGTATATTCACAGGGCTTTGTACCAAAAAGCAAGTTCCTGTACTTTGCACAAAAAGGATCACAGGGACATATGTCGCTTTAAACAACTGCCAAAGGCCAACCACAGAGTTATCTTAATACATTCGGTCATGTACCAGGCTTTTGTCCTTCTGCACAAGTGTATTTAAACAGGTGAGAAGAAGCAAGTAGGATGAAACGGTCATTGTAAGCGAAAGAGAATGGCAGTCTACAGAGAAAAGAACCTAAGTTTAAGATTTCACATGCAAACAGCCAGTCCTGCCTTCCAGTAGTGTTAAGGACCCACAAACCAGGGTAAGAGATGGAAAAGCCTTGTTCACAAATCGCTGATAAATCTTCAACAATATCCCAAGAGCAAGCAGTCAACCCATGTAGCCATGGGAATCAGAACTACTGAAGTGGTTTGTACTGGTTCTCTGTATAAGCCAGCAGCTCGGCTGTGGAAATGGTAAGCGTGAGGTATTTCACAGTAAGTAACCCAAAATTCCACAATGGACAGATACAGTAGAATAACTGGCCATGGTCGCTCTCCCCTGCCATGGGAGGCGTTATCCTCATTTGTGTTTCATCCAACATGAACAGGATCAATCATACTGCGTTAGATGATGAGATGAAAACAGTTAAAAAGAATACTGTGCAAAGCGAGGCTATTTATGAAAAGCAAGGAGATAATCTTAAATGTACTACCACACATAAATGAGACGGTCTACCTGTTCGTGTGCGAGGAGCATCCCCAAACAAGTCTTTTGCCACAGCCATAACCTGATCAGATCGTTCCAATACATCTTGCAAATGGTATTGATCAGACAGAATCTGAAAGTATAGTGTATGAGGAAATATTTCATACTGAGCAGACCGATTTTTCCTTTGTTTTTTTTGGTATTGTTCTTCTAAACAGTTAGCAAGAGAACAGCCAACAAGACAATGTTTGCAAAGTTGGTACTGTGCAATTAGATCCTAATTAAGGTAGATCAGAAAACCATACTTCATTCTGAGTGACTAGAATTCATCTTGTTTTTCTGAAAAATGAAACAGTTATTACTTCTGGGGGCCCCATCAGCACTGACTTTTTTCTCTTTAGAGCCAATCCTCTCACTCCCTTCTCCTCCCACCCTGACACAAACAAGAAACTGGGTGTTTATGACACACTCATCAAAACAAAGACACATATCTGGCAATAAAAAAAGTCAGTAGGCATCCCCAAATCATTTGATCTCAATGTTGTTCAGTCAAAGAACACTTATCTAAATCTGACAGACACCCAAAAACTGCACCAAACCAATTCACGCAAACTTGTTTCATTCAGCCTTGACCATGGAAAATTTTGCCTAAAAATTAAGCCACCTACCACCATAAAAGTTTCAACAGACATAAATACAGCTGACTACATCTGGCACCAGAAGACGTTTTGGGAATCTCCACACATTTGTCACAAGGCACTGCTTCTGTATTCAAGGTCTCTCTCTCCCAGTATTTGAAGTCCATCACTGGCACCATGATGGCTGCCTCCTAAGGAGGGAGATCTCGGAGAGCAAACCAAGAGGAATTCAGCTACTGTGAGCTGACTGGAGCTGACTGGAGACATGGCTTCGTGGGCAGAAGGCAATCCAAAACTCCTCACTGACTTGTGGTTTCATTCACAAAGGTGGAAATGGGAAACTAGTAAAATTATCCCACAAACTGGGAAGAAGTTAGTTATTCTTAAAATCTGAGAGGCAACTAGATATGTAAGTGACCTCCACTTCATCGTAGTCAATCAAATTTAGCCAGAGAGACTGCAAGTACTTCAGAAGATCCCACAGAAAAGACAGGCTCACATATGCTCTCCTACTCAAAATTTGAGAACTGAGTGACAATTTTTGCTCCCCCAGGAATCATAAGAGGGACTGGTTTGCAGCAGTTTCAGAGCATTATATGACATTATCTCCAGAGAGTTTCTTTCAGTGTCCATTGATAAGTTTGCTGGTTTATATTCAGCCTCATTCAAAAAATTCTAGGCAGTGGCATTTCACCTGTTTCACCCCCACCACCAATTTTACTGTTATGTCAGGAGGTTTCCCCATATACCTAGTTTTCATGACCTTCTGGTCTTTTGGGCCTGAATTACACTGCAGTATATTACACTTCTCCTCATAACCAATTTAGCAAATCAGTGAACATTCATTTTTCAATCACCTCACATATTTACTTTTCCAAATCACTATTCAGCTTTCACTCTTGATACTAACTAAATCTACTCTTCCCATTTAGCCATCTGACATCAAAACAATGCAGGTTTTCAATCAAAGCTATGCCAGATCTGCAGAAGAACAAAAAGAAAAAAAAAAAGAAAACAGAAAAAATAAGTTTACCTGTCCCAAAACATGATTCCTTTCCCTAAGGCAATCAAAACGAAGGTGACGTGTTTAATCAGACAAAAATTATCCTGATTAATTTGTTTTCACCCTCCCTACTAGATCCCTTTCAGCACCAGCAGGTTTCTAAGCTTCGCCCTCCTGCTGAACATGTTATGAACATTTTTAGAGCTTTGTTCCCAAGGTAGGTCAGCTCACATTTGCTTGTGATCACCAGAAAACAAAGTGATACCAGCTTCTAACCCCTCTAGGCCCATTTACATGCCCTCGACAAATTCACCGAGTGCTATACCTTGTCCCAGTTTAGTATCACCTATGAATTTCATTAAAATTCATCTTCCCTCCTGATTCAGATTGTCACTACAGATAATTAAAGATTACTTATCCTAAAACCTCCACATTAGAATAATTCACTCACCACCTACCCTTCAGTGCAATACACTAACGTTATTTTAAAAATAAGTTGTTACAGGACCAATCAGTGTGGTACCTACACATTCACAATCCACAGTTACACACTAGTAGCAGCATCTTCCTAGTTTTAGTCTCTGAGTCTTTGCAGTTGAGGAGGATTCAAGGGGCTTAGGAAGCTACACTCTCACAGCAGTAAATAAGGAAAAAAGGTCACCAAGATAACAGAGACAAGGAGATAATCCACAGTGATTGTGCTGTACTGGGAGACACAGACTGAAGAGTCTCCCCAGTTACTCTGAAAAACAGGACCTAACAATTAACAAGATTTAAGCTAGGGACAGGTGAAAATGGTGACTCTCCTCCATCTTTTTTTTTTTTTTTTTCTCTACACACAAGAAGATGCCAGTGTTTCAAACAGCAACAGCCAGATGGGTTTCATCTTGCCTGGCATAATCTCCTTTTGTCTTCCTATCTGGTAGCATCTTTTCTCTGATTCAGGAGTAGACATAGGGTGTGTTGAATAAAGTCATCTAAATATGAAGGGCAAAGCCACTCAGGAGGAATTGAAATTTGTGCACTGTCATTAGAAATGGCAACAAATATGGGAGACTATTTCCTAACCATAAGTTTCACATCTGCAAAATAACAAAGTCACATAATAGGTAGTCTAGCCAAATTTTAGAGCAGGTAGTCTAATCTACCTTTGTGACACATAATTTATTTCTGCATGGAAGTCTTACTGAAACTAGCCTGCTATTACATTAGGGAAATTTGTATAAAAGCCCGCAGCTTTTTTGACCACTCCACTAAAATGCACTTGGCAGAAAAGTATGAAAGTAACAAAGGTCAAAATTAAAGCTTGAGGCTTGATTAGCACAATATCCTCAATACAAAAACTCTACTGTGATTGCAGAGAAACAGGTGTCAAATAGGAAACTAGAAGGTGAACTTCAATTCTAAGTACTTTCATTTGTTTCTGTCTACGCTTGAACGTTCTCAGAGATCAGAAAAAGACTTCAGAAAATTTACAAAAGACGAAAGAGAGAGGACGTCTGTGATAGTTAATCCACTGCACATTTACAGGACTACTAAATCATGTTTATTTTAACTGCTAGGTGAACATTGTTCATCATCATTCCTTACCAACAAGAACAAGTCTCAGTTTGTCCAAGTGCTGATGGGGTCTGAAAGCTCATGACTATGGTTTGAGATTAGTTTTCATAACATATGGCAAGGAGCTGCCTGCCGTGTGAAACAAAAGGATGTCTACCACTGAAATCCTCTTTCAGACACTGAGAGCTACTGTCTCTGTTAGCTAAGCCTAGGTTTGCTGCTACAGTTCAATATTCAAAAGCTACTTAAGCAACATATTTTTAGTCAACGTGCTTCAGAATGCTTACAGCTTTTCAGTCCCCAGCTGACAAGCTTGTCTGCTAGCAGCCATAGCTCCTCAACCTTTGTTGGGTCAATTTTCCTTCAAGTTTTTCCTTACCAACTTCTTGCCTCACCCTTTCAGCCCCTATGACTCTGCATTTTCCTCTGTTTAAATAAGCAACAGCAGATAAGGACGTCCCTCCCAGAAAGAGAAATGTTTCCATCAAAGAAAAATACTAGACAGGAGAAGGAAAAGGCAAGATAGCAATAAGAACACAAAGAACGCACATACTTTTCACAACACACAGTCTAAGTCTGCAAGCAGTTCCTGTTCAGACACAAAGAGGCCTGCAGAATTACAGAGGGTATAGCTAGGCAACAAGGATCAAATCCACAACTGTACAGATCAGTTAATATGTTAGACAGCCTATTCCCATCATTGCACACACTCAACACATAGAGGAGAGTGCATGCATATATGAAGTCAAATTATCTAACAAGAGGAGCAAATGTTGACCTATGTGCAAGAGCAGTTTTCCACTACTGCTGCAAATCATCTGCAGCAGGTTGAAAGTGCAGATTTAGCTCTCACCTCACGCATCAGAGTCAACTTCCTTTTCTCCAAGGAATCACCAGCCAGTTGTTTTTGCTTCTTCCATTTTCTTTTCAGTGCTTTCTCTTGCAGTTCTAGATGGGCCAGTGCTTTGTTTTTTGATTTGTGTATTTCATGGCGACGCAGCTAGGTAAACATGAAGGAAACCATTTCAAAATTGAGGGACAATCTAAAGCAAAATTTGCAGGGTAACGCTAACAAGCTCTTCTTGATCTTCTCATTAATGTGCTGAATACTATTTATGTTAATTTCATGGTAGTACCAGTGGCAGTGTCACAAACATCCAGATGTGTAAAATGCCATCAGTACTATCCAAATTTAAAGCGGCTCCGAAGGTGAACGGGGCAAGTCTCACAGTTTCCATCTGCCCTACACCACTGACTCAGCAAGAGTTTTTTCAGCTGTAAAGGGAGGAAAACACCAAACACTACCACCAATAATATGCATAAAAAGACACAATGAATTTTCCTGATTTAACAGTCAGTCACCAGAGATATTATCTCTCTTCAGAGAGAGAAAGATTCAGTTTAAATACAAATTAAACAAAGTAAATGTGAGGTGCTTGCTAAAGTGTCTGGAAGCTATCAAGCCAACCATTTGTAGAATGAAGTGTCTCTCTGCTATTGTGCCCATCTGTCTTGACTAACCTGTCAAAATTTATAAGCAACAATAGTTCACACTGCCTATTCCATCCTGATAAGCACTGCTACCAAGTAAAATGACATGGAGTTCACATATTTTGTAACGAACAGGTCGTTCGATATAAAGAAATTATGTTAAATCGTTTAAACGAAAATTGAGTACCGTCAGAATTAGAGAGATTCCTAAAATAAAGCATGTCTTTCAGTCCTTCCAGCAGAGATGAGACTTCACTTCAACTAATTCACCGAGTTTTTATGTATTTATGTTTTTATGCTGGTATACAGTTTATTGAAATAAAAACTATGGCTACTGCTTCCCAATGGAAACAGAAAACTGAAAAACACCAACTGCCAGAGCTGAGGATGCATGTTATCATTAACAAAGAACCAACAACAAAGAGCCAGTATCTTCAGAAGCTTAAAAAGGGAGATTAAACATTGGCAGAAAACATCCCCCATAAGTATGGTAAACACTTATGCTAGATCACCAGCTACGTCTCCTTGCTACAGCAAAGGAGCAGTGATTGCTATGAAACTTACAATATCCTCAGGAGTTGCACGGTGGACTGTCAAATCATGGACGGTACTCTGCAAACAGGAGCCAGAGAACATATCAAAAGCCAGAACTGAGGACGAACTGGATTTAAGTTTCTTTAAAAAAAAAAACCTCTAAATTACAATATAATTAGCATAAAACTATAGAATGGTGCATTTTTATGGTACTATAAAGCATTCCACCCTCAGTGAGGCAGCCAGTCAGTAAAAATGATACCCCTATCAAGGCTGGGCGGGCTCTTCAGCCTGAGGAGCGGGCTGCCAGCTGGGAGGCCTCACCTCAAGCAGCACCAAGGAAGCGAGAGGGGTCGTACCCACGCCACGCACACTCAACTCCCCGTCACAGTATCCCTCCCCGCCCAAATCCACACACAAACCGGGTATCTCCAAACGCGAGCCCCCACACAGGACAGTGACCCCTAGAGCCTTCCGCCCCCCCTCAGCCGGCAGAGACTCCCCGGCCGTTCCCCAGCCGGTAAAAGACCACCCCGCCATCTGCGTATCACCCAGCAAAAGCAACCCCGCCGCCGGGCCCGCCTTGCTGCCCGCACAACCGGAGGAGGAGCGGGAAAACCCGCCAAGGCCGAAGCAGGCTCGGGGGACCCGTCTCAACACCCGGGAAGGGGAAGCACTTACATCCCAGTCCCGCTTAACCGTCGCCGCCTTCCTGGAGCCCTTCTTACCGGGGCCGCGGGGCCGCGGTCCCCTCAGCAGCGACATGGCCGCCCCCCCCCCCCGCGGGGCGGCGGGAAGAAGGCGGAAGCTCGAGCGGGCCGCGCGCGCAGCTCCCGCCCACCCGCCGTTGCCATGGGGACGGAGCCGGTTTCCCCCTTCCCGCCCTAAGGGCAGTCAGGCGGTAACGGCTCTTCCCGCCTCGGCTTCCCCCCCCTCAGGGCACCCCAATGTCGTGCGGAAAACAGACTCCACAATCAGTGAGATTGTAAAGTAGGTATGTTTATTCAGCGCTGGGCAGCACGGGGGTAGTCCCACCAAAGTCGTGCGCGCCGTCGGGCCTAATTGTGCAGGTTAAGTACATCGTTCTACATACATATTCATTAGATTTCCGAGGAAATGTTATACATGCTCATTAGTTTTCCGGGAAACTATTAGCATATGCAAATGTCTTTTACGCAGGCGCATTGAAGGTCTCTGGTGGTCTTCAGGAGTCCTCTGGTGGTCTTCCATAGTCTTCCTCACTTGTCTGCTATTTGACCCTCCTCAGGTGATTCTGCGCAGTATGGTCTTTTACATATTTTGATACATCAGTGCTCGTTAGTGCTCTTATTGTCTAAGTTCTCATTAGTGGTGTAAAATCATATGGTTAGTTTAAGCTAAATTATCTACAAGGATGAGAACAAAGGCAGGAGTTCTTATCTTTTCTGGCCCTATCTATTCAAGCAAGGTCTCTACTTGTGCCTTCTTAACAAGATCGTAAATCCATCAAACATTTAATTAAGTTTTGTGATTGTTCATGGTTCCTTCTTGCTCATCACTCCCAAGTACCAGTCTCTGACAGGCTTAATCCTTGACGAACACCAGTCTTTGGTATGTAAAGTTACAGGGAGACAATCATTAAGCAATTAGCAGTTTGTTCTCTATATCACCAAATTACCACCACCGCCCTCCGCGGTGAAACATCCCCGCCTCGTTCACCCTCACCTCACGCCGGGTTCCCCCTTTCACGGGGGTAGGATATCGCCGGTGCCTTGCGGCTCCTTCTCTCTCTTGTGTTTTCTGTCAGGGTGCAGCCTTTGCCCCTGCCCACCCCCGGGTGGCACCTCAGGGGTGCAGAGAACAACAGCCACCCCCACCCCCAAGAAGGGCAGTGCCTTGGCGGCTCCAGCCTTGTGTGGAGGGGGCACTTTATACTTCACAGGGAAAATCCACACGAGCTACCCCTAGCAATGTCACTCTACCATGTTTTCCACCTCTCACCTTAATTTTCCTATTCACTCATTTCACTAATATCCGCCCTCGCTGCAAATACCCTCCCAAGCCATGTCTCAATGTCCCTCTGAGGAAGCTTTGCGAATTTCCCCATGCAATAATGTATTTCAGATCCTATTATGGGTGATTAAGAGCAGAATGTCACGCAAATTATTACATTAAGGTGACATCAAATCAAAGAGTGGCCCTTGACTGTGTTTCAACAAACAGATCTCATTAGCTGTGCCACTGAGGAAGGGTGTACTTCCCTACCCACTAGGAATTTCTAGCTTCCACAAAGCAACAGGCTCTTCTCAAACAAGTCATTTAGCTTACACAGGAGTGCAATATATTTCTTATAGACTTGCTCCACAAATATGCCACTTCCCTGTCACACACGCAGAGGCAAGATGTAAACTACTCTGAAGGGTTAGAGTTAATATTTTATATTACAGTGTGAGCTTAATATTTTGTCAGTGGGAGCTGGAAAGTGAAGACATAGGGTTTATCAGCCTTTCATTCAAAACTCCTTCCTTTCTTAAAGAGAAAAATTCCCATTCACCAAGATTTCCTGCTGCTTAAGGTCCTCACGAATCTAATTCTGGCTTTACCAACATCACTGTAAAAAGATTCATGTGAAGGTGCAGATGGTAATGGTTAATGTGCTGAGGGAAGGAATTGTGTTGCATGTGATACAAAAAGAAAAAGAAGATTGAAATTATGAGGGGAGGAAAAAAGTGACAGAGAAATACTATCAGCAATTGCCTCTGCTGAAGTGCTGCAAATGTGGCTAAGTCTTTTTTTTCATACTGGAGGTTGCATCTGAACTTGAGTTTCCATCTAGGCACTAAACATAGATACCATACGCAACCTGAAACTGAACATCAGATTTCAGCCTGTGGTAAAACAAATCCTTTATTCTAGGCACATGGGCAAGTTTTGCATCCAAAAGTATAAATCAAGGGTGCATCTGGAATTCTCTCCTAACATGGCTTTAAATTGTCTGAAAGAACACCGTCTACTGAAGAATGAAGAGATAAAGGCACAATTAGATCAATACGTTATCCACTGTGAAACCTCCTAAACCTCTCTACTGTTATTAATTACAATCAAATATAAATGTTAAATACCTAATACAAGCAAATAAAATACAAGCCAGAGACACTTCTCATTCAACCAGCCCATTCTCAAACACTTCACCCCCCTACAAGAAAATGGGGGGCAGGTTCTATCAGACGCCTTAAAAGCCTGTCTACCTTGCAGTTCTTGTTGTTCTTCACACTGCATTTACAGCAGAGTCTGAAAATGTTGCGTTATCTCTGCAGAAGCCAGCTGAGCATCTACAGCATCTATTAACTCACAGTGGAGCTTACATAAGGTGGAGACTACATATTCCAACAGCAGTGATTTAAACCATCAGGTTTCCAAACAATTTGGTTTGTTATACATTTATACTCTTTCCCCTTCCAAGCTAGTATGATTTGGGGAATTCATTTGTAATTAAGATCTTTCCTCTATCCTAGATGTTTTTGCAGCCCTGGTTACTAGGAGAAATGTCATTTCTTTACTGTGTTTTTTTCCCAATAGCAATGAGATTTTCTACTTCTGTGCTATAGCAAAAAAAAAAAACCAAACCAAAAAACCTGCAAACCTAAAACCAAAACCAAAAAAAGCCCCAAAACCTTAGGGAGCAGCTGGCCCTCACTGGCCCCTGATGCTAGAGTACTGTGGCACATACAAGAATATCAGACTACTTCCACTGACCCAGACCCATGGTCTGTCTGGATCAGCATCTTGTCTCTTACAGGGACTAATTCTTTCTTCCAAAACACATGCTGCCATTCAAGAACCAGATCCAGGTGGAATTGAAAAGGGGCCACCCTTCTTTATCAAAGGGGCTGAGTGATGAGTTATAAATCAGCCAACCCCCATTTGTTATCTGGAAAGATAATGAAACAAGTTGTTCGGCAATCGGTGTGCAAGCAACTAAATAACAATAAAGTGATGAGAAACAGGCAGTGTGCATTTGTCCAGAACAAATCATGTCAAAGTAACCTAATTTATCTCCTTGCCGAGATAACGGACTTAGCAGGTGCTGAAAGGAATAGATGAAACATATTTTGACTTTGGTAGGGCTTTTGACATTGCCTTGAACATCACTCTCATAAAGGCAAATAAGTCTCAGCTTGTATTAACATGAGAGGGGGGATCAGAAAGCAATTCCCAAACTGTAGCTGTGGATATTTTCCTGTCAATAGGAAGTTATACCAAATTAAGAGATCTGATCTGTCTGCTAGGATTGATTACTTTAATTAGTAACTTGAATGGTGGAATTGACCTTTGTCTTCAAACTTTTGCAAATAACACCAAGTTGGACAGTACCACACTTCAGAGGCAAAGATTTGAACAGAGGTTTAACTTTGCTAAATAGCCTCAAAACAGTGAGGTGAAATTCAATGAAGACAAGAACAAAGCATTACACTTTGAAAAGAAAACTTGAATTCTCAAATTCAAAACAAGGAAAAACATGCAGTCTTTGGTAAGACACCAAAACGTACGTCCACTCAGGGAAAGTACTTTAAGAAATCCATAATTCTGCATTGGAAAGTGTGGATTATATGAAGAGCCACTTCTCCATCACGAAGACAATACAACTAGGGAGGGACAACGCGCTGACACCACACTGATCTCCCAATTTGAAATATGTACAGCACCAAATGACACAAAAATTATTTTCAGCTGCCAAAGCTACCTTGGTTTGCAGAATACTGGCCTTGTGCCATCTGTCACATTGCTCTGAGCAACCTGGCATGGCCCTGTCGCATCCCAAGGCTAGAGCGACTCAGGTTCGTGGATTTCCTTTGTCAGAATTAAGGTGAAACAACACCAGGGGAGTTTAAACAACAACCAACATTTATTCAACCAAGCTAACCTTGCCCAAGTACAAGTGAACTTATCAATATGAACCTTGCATCATGTCATTAAGCCGCTGTTTGAAGGAGAAGGGAGGTATAGAAAAAGAAACAGAAAAAGGAACATGAAACTATGTCAGTAAACTGTACAACGTGTGCTAACCGTATATGAGCCTTACTTATTTGGGGATCAGTTCAGGGAAGACAATAAGGAGAGCCCTCCCATTGAGTTACAAGGTTCAGAGTGGACCCCCTTGCTTTCTAGACTCCTTCTCAAAGAGGAGCCCAGGGGTGGCTAGATCCACTCCTAGTCCCAGACTTGGTCAACAGTTTATGTCTAAAGGTACGAGGTGTAGGGACTGGGTGGGGGGCAGAGAGAAAAGAGGAAGAAAGAGAGAAGAAAGGGATTTCACCAGTCCTGGGTCCAGCGTTGGTCCAGCCAGTCTAGAGATCTAGTTCTGGAGGGCGCCCCGAGAACTCATCCTCCCTTCTTTTATACCTAAAGCATCCGCCCCTGCAGGTGGGGATTTGCCATCATTGAGCAAGCGCAGTGTGAGCTCAGCAATGTTCCAGAAATGAGTCGGTGGTCTTGACCTGTGCAGTTCACATTCCTGGGACTCTCTGGAAATAGTTTGGTGGGCTTGGGGGGTCATCGGGGAGTTGCTTCTCCCTCCCTGCAGGCATGACTGCTATCTGGCCTTCCCTTCAGGCGCATATGTTGTGCTGCTTCTCATGGTCGCTTAAGATAAGGAATTGTGGCTTTGGAGAAGCATGGTCCCACCCTCTGTGGGGCCTTCTCCTCCAGCCACATTTTCCTGTTGACACCACTCCAGTGCTTTTACAGAGGCCATCTTTTCCACCAAAGTTCTTTAACAAATGTTTGAGACATTGGCTATAATTTGCTAGACCGTCACGGGCCCTGACATGCTTTTGCTTTGCCGTACCTCCTCCTGTCGCCTGAAGCCTCTCCTCTCTGGGAGAAGATGTGCTCCCCAGTCTCCTCCCTCTGGCACATGCTAAAGGGATCTGTGAGTCTGCAGAGGGTAGTGGGTGAAAAGGGAGCTGTAGGGTTCAGGAGCCCTGGGGGTCTACAGGCTGGGGAGGGGAAGCCACAAGTCTCCCAGTGCCACCACTGCTTGAAGGTCCCCAGGACACGTCACACTGTGTCCTGGTAAGAGGCAAGACAGAGGCACAAGAGCTCAGAGGTGACAGTGCACAGGTCTCCTGGTCTCCACAGCATGATACTCCAGGCTGAAAGGCAAACTCTTTGTGTTGGAGTGTCCATCTTCCAGCAGATGGGGTTTTTTTGCCCTTAATGCCACTTCTTGGGACTCTGACAAAAGGCAGGGTGACTTGAATGGCAGCCTGCATCAAGACAACACAGAAATCACTGACAACTGTTTTGTTTTTCTCTTTTGGCAGAGATCACACAAAGGCCTGAAGATCAAAATGACGGCATAATGCACGCTGGCTCATTCTGCTGAGCTTTGCAACTTTTCCTCCAAAGACGATGAGTGACTCCCCAGGAAATCTCTCAGTCTTGAAAACAAAACCCACAACCTGGAAAGCTTCTGTGGCCAGAGTCACCGCAGTTGGAGACTGCAGGCTGGCTTTATAAAACCGCAGCTCCTACAAGTTCATCCTCAGTCTGAAAAACCTTTCCGGTTGCTTTCTAGTAATGCTCTATCTTCTCTGCCTTGAAAGTGCATCCCTCCACCATGGGATCTGACACATTTCCCAGACGTGTTTTCAACAGAAGAACGTAGGAGGGTTAAGCCATCCGAGAGACCCCTGGCCCTTTCACAGCCCAACAGCATTGCCCTCATCTTGCTGAAAAGGTTGGGAGTATCACAGTATTGTTTGTAGCCGTTTCATGAACGACTCAAAGAATATAAGATGCACCAAGCCATGCTTGAATTAATGAAATGACATTTGGCTGCAGCCTTCCACACCTTTGGACTGAACTAAAAGACGAGGGCGTTTATCCCAAAGTTACAAGCAGCCAAAAATAAAGGTTGGGGATGGCCCTATGGAAGATGCATTGCAGGTGCAAGCCGCTGCTCCCGCAAGCCGGCAGAGCGCGGGGCGAGGACACCCCTGACTCGATGGGCCGGGGGTGTTGAAGCCCTGCGGATGCCGCTGCCATGGCCCTGACGATGCCGGCGTGCCCCTAAGCTCCCAGCACAGCTCCCCAAGGGGAAAAGCTCCCTGACAAAGCCGGCTTAAGAATTTGGGGCCGGGCACAGTAAGGAGACCCTCCTCCCCGGGGCCGGCCGGCCAGCCCGCCGGCCTTCCTTTCCCTTCCTTTCCCCTCCCCGCCGGCCCGTCTTTCCCTCGGGAAAGTTGCTCGACGCCCCCCCGGTCGAGGGGCGGGGGTGTCCGGGACTGCCTCCCCGCCTCCTGTGCGTGTCGCCGAGCTATTTATTTAAATTGCAAATAAAACGCCTGGGCGCCCGCCCTACCGCGGAGAGACAGTCCGGGTGCCGCACCGGCCGGCCGGCGGACGTGAAGGCTGCCCCGCGGGGCCGGTTCAGCGGCAGAGACGAGCTCATGGCCTCGGGAGGGGCCCCGGTCCCCGGGGCTCTGCTCTGCGCCCTGCTCTGGGCTCTGGCGGCGGCGGTGGCGGGGGACGACGGCCCCGGGGGCAGCCCCTTGCCCGGCGCCTTCGGCCGCGTCTACCGGGGCACCGTGAACATCAACGCTGAGCGGGTCTACGCCTTCGCTTACAGCAGCGAGCCCGGGCAGGTAGGAGCGTCCCCCGGAGCACCGGCTTCCCCGGCCCGGTGTGGCCGGGGAGGAGGAGGAGAAGGAGGGGGGCGGGCGCCGGCGCCGCTGCGGCTCCGCTGCTGTGCGGGAGAGGGCCGGGCTCCCCCCTCCGCGCCCGCGGTCCTGTCCGCAGCCTGGGGCCGGGAACCGCGGTGCACCTGCGGGCTTCCCCCGTACGGCCGGGGCACCCCGGGGCTGCGTGGGAGAGAGGGTGGCGGTGTCCCGGAGGGCACGGGGTGGGCTGGAGGTTTGGTGCACCCCCCAGACGGAGGCTTGGTATCTAGCGCTTCTAGCAGCAAAATGGGCTTAAAAGTCTAGAAGGGAATTACGAGGATAATACCTTAAAAAAAAGAAAGAGGTATGTATGCACTTTATAAGCCTTTTTAAATACCATTTTTCACACTTGAGTGCTTCTGTAGGATCAGGGTGCTCTCCCCTGGGAGCCCGGGAGGTGAGACAGGGCTGCGCGGGTGAGGTGTGATGTGAGGAGGCTGCGGGGCAGCACTGCTAAAGCTGTGGCTGTTTGATGTGTGAAGGAAACCTGTCATCTATGTATGCCTAGCTATTGCTAGTTTCCCCCCTCCCCCCTGTTTAACGTGGTGTTTATCTCAAGTAGCTAAGTGGTACCTTGGAAACTCTGCCCCCCCCCCCCCCCCCCCCCGTTGTTTGGATTGAGTGTTAATTGCTGGGTAAGATGTTCTGATGTACCAAAAGATGGTGAACTGGGCTAATGAATCTTCCTTCTTGTCCTCAGTTGCATGGGACAAGAGAAAATGGAACACAATGCTTTTTCCACACTATATTTCTAATGCTTCACTATGAAGGGAGTTGCTAAAGAGCATGATGAAGGGCGGGAAGCAGGGGGAGGTGGTGTTAATCATCCTTTGCTTTACTCTGAAATTCCAAAAAGATCCAACCCTTTAAAGACTTGTCTTTCTTCTATTATGTGTGTTACTATGTAATAAAATGCACCTGGTATTTATGTGGCAGGAGTTCTGTGTAGGAACTATGATGCAACTGAGCCCAGCAATACTTAGCTGTTGGGTGTCACCACTGAACCCAGGAAGCCAAAAGCATGCTTTGGGCCTGAGCCTCCTTGTAGAAGCTGGTGGTGATGTAAGTTAGGCTTCTTCAGGTGTTGAAGATATTGGGTATTATGATGAGGGCCTGTTGACAGACCAGATGTTGTCTGGGGCTTGTTAGTAAAGACAGTGTGCATACTGACTTCAGTTAAAATGAATCTAGTTCCTTCGATTTAATGTGCTCTTTGAAGCTGTGTGTTTTGATGGGCACCTTTCACAAAGAAGTTTTCTCTCCTGGATAACTAGGGTGATAGTGGAGTGGGTGGAGGCGGGGAGGGAGTATGGGGCTGCTCAGTGGTGTCTGCAGGTATCTAAATGCATCTTCTGCTCGATGGCTACTTTCAGACACTAGCCCATTCCCACAGCTGTGAAGAGCCACCCAGTCCAGACTACTGCCGCATTTCATTTAAGTGGAAGCTTTAGTGGACTAATCTCCATGTTCCTGTATGCTGGAACATGAAATCTCTGCAGATACTGAGCTGGTCAAGAGCATATTCAAGAAGGGAAACTTCAGGTTTGAGGCTTAATACTTTTTTTAACACAGAACTTCCCAAGCACTGCCATGAATGTGCTTAAAGAGGGCCATGCAACCAGCTCCTGCTATGAAAACTAATTTGGAAGAGAAAAAACACTTAAAGATGGTCTGTCCTAGGAAGCTTTCTGGTGAGGGCTGCCCAGAACAGATTCTGTGAATAGAGAAGGTACTAGAGAAGAGAAAGCTCCAGGGAGACCTTATTGTGGCCTTTCAATATATAAAGGGGGACTTACAAGAAACATGAAGAGAAGCTTTTTTGCAATGGTCTATAGTGACAGGAGAAGGGGCAACAGTTTTAAACTGAAAGAGGGTAGATTTGCGTTGGATAAAAGGAAGAAATTTTTTTATGATGAGGGTGGTGAGACACTGGAACAGGTTGCCCAGAGAAGTTGTGGGAGCATTCAAAGTCAGGGCAGATGGGGCTTTGAGCAACCTGATCTGGTTGAAGATGTCCCCCTGCCCATGGCAGGGGATTTGGACTAGATTTAAAGGTCCCTCCCAACTCAAACCATTCTATGATTCCTCACTGAGAAGCCCTACAGATGCCGTTCCTGAGCTGAACCAGCAGAAGCCTGTAAGGTTCCTGGCCTAATTGGGATAATTGGTTGTGAGTGTGTGCAGCCCCTTCCCCAGCTGCAGCCCTGAACTGATGAGAGGCAAACCTGGCTGGGTCTCCTCTTGCCAGCCTGGTCAGAGGCAGAAGTTGATGTGTTCTGGTGGTCCTGCATCTCCCTGTTGATGAGGATTGCTCAAGGTTTAGAAGCTTCGTAGTGGAAATATTGACTTTAATCTGGGACTGTGCTCCTGTGGGCAGGTTTTTCTTGTGCAAGAGTTGTGAAGATACTTAGGGGCATGCTGTCCTCTGGGTAGTTGTTGGATCTTCTGGAGGAACGCAAGTTCTGCAACAATTCAGTGTACTAGTCCTTACCTTTCAAGGTAATCTTTAGTCTTGAACTCTTAGCGAGTGGAGTGTCAGCCAGTGTTTGCCAGTTGCCTGCCACTTGCGAGCTCCTCTGCTCTTTCTGGTCTTTTCAGTCTCCTCCTGTCTCTCTGCTGATGGCAGATCAGCCAGGAGCCTCTGATACCTTGAGGCAGATACCATGTGGACCATTAACCTTAGTTACAGGAAATTTAATTGAATAAAAAGAGCATTTTCCATGTGGAAGGGCTGCAGTGGGTGACTTTAATGGCTTTCCCTCTGAAGCAAAGCCAGGTCTGAAGTGGTCTGGCTCTGAAACGGGGATTTTTTTTTCCTGATGCTGTGAATTCTGCTGTTTTCCCCTCTCTGCTGCTCTCTCTCATGAGGACAGGCCTACAAGCAAGGGACAAATTGGAGCCAAGGACAAGGCATGAGGGCTGGCTTGTGACACATCAGTCCTCTGTAAATGTTCTGTTTGCTCACATGCCATGGGTGCCAGGGCACATCTGAAAATGCAGCTGAATAGAGCAATGCTTGAATGATGGATGAGAGAAAGGAGGGAACGAGACCGTTACTCCTGTTTGGTGCTTTAGAGACTGACCACTTTCTGAAAAGTGTTGTGCTTGCCTGATCTCAGAGGATATTCTTCATCCACATAATCTTCCTTATTCCTTGGGATACAAGTATGTGTGCACAGGGGAAGGGGAAAAGCAAGTCCTATGCCATTATTCATGAGCAGTTGTATACAAGGAGAAGAAAGCACAACTCAGGGCTCTGGACCAGAGCTGCTTTGAGACAGGCAAGTGACTTCCCTTCTGTGCAGCTCCTGGGAGTGTAAAATGAAAATAAGGGTACTTATATGCTGACCAAGTCACCTAGCTGAAACTCTTATGCATGTATACATTACCATGTCTCTTCTCTGTGTGTTGGGAGGGGGAAAAACCCTCCTATGTGCTGTGCAGAAACACTTCACCTTGTGTCTTGAGGCAGGAGAGCTGTCAGGCTTTTTTGTACTTGGCAACTAGAATTTAGGCCTTAATTTCTGAGGTGGAGCTGTAAAAGTAAAGCTGTGCTGAGGAGTAGCACAGCCATCTCTGCTGCAAGGGTCTTCTAGAGTTGGCCCGTGAACAGAGGGACATGACAAACTCCTTCATGGTGGAAAGTCTTCATTTGTTACGTGGTAGTCTTACTGCTTTTTCTAGTTACCTTTTCCTCCCCCTAGCTGCACTTTGAAATTTTACCCTCTGCACAGATGTTTGTTTAAAGTTTAACTGTGAGTGTAAAAAATACAATAATAAAACCAGCTGTTGCACCTGTCACTATGCACCCATGTTGTAACAGCAAAGGCAGATGTGCACCATTAGAAGTCTGGTGATCAATTAGTTGGGAAAACAGGATTACTTTATTTTAGGATTTTTTAAACTGGAGACATCCAGGATGGGGGGAAAAAATGGGCACACTCGTGAGCATCTCCAATCCCACATATTCAACATGTCCCTACTTGGGAGGGAGGAAGGAAGGAGAACTGACTTGCTGGAGCTGCCTGTGCCATGTGCTCCTGCCCAGAAGACTGAACAAGAGTTGTAAAATGTTTCTGCTTGATTTACCATTGACTGGAGAAGGCTTTATGTGATCAGTGAGAGAACCTGCTTAGTTCCATGATTGCAATAATATGAGGGCTTCCAAAAAGAAAAAAAGGGGTGTGTGTGTGTGAGTACAGAGGTAATAGAAAGTGAATGACTCTTTCCAGCACTAAGCTCTGGCAGTTGCTAATGGTTAACTTGCTGAAAATACGTATGCCACTAATTGTGCATGTGGGTATTTCCTCTCTCAGGTCCTAAGTGGTGCAGGAGAGTATCATGAGGAAGAAGACTGTTGGAGACAACAAAAATTCTTCCTAATCGGAGTTCAGGTCAGCTGAATGCATGATTTGGGAGATACCTGGATTATATTTAGAAAACCAAGTATCTCTCAGGAGAACAAGTTTCCAACTTACCCTTTGTAGGCAAAGCTGCTGTAATCCAGACACAGTTCTTGGACATTCTTGCAGTGCATCTTGGTTGCAATGAACCCAAAAGCTGAGCAGTGGGCCGCACCTATATGATGAGCTCAAAAGCTGAGCAGTGGGCTGCACCTATTTTAGGAGAAAGAGTGGGTGATATTTTCCTCCTTCTCCTCCCTTGCCGGGACTGGGAACAGAGCCCCAGTCTCAGATCCCATATGGCCCAGCCTTACTGTAAGCTGTGATTGGCAGCAGATTAAGATGTGCCTTCTCTGCTGAGCAGTTGTGCCATGTGAGGATGTGTAGCCCTGGAGTGACTGTTGCCTATGTGGAGTCTATCTGAGGGGTGATGAGTAAAAAATTACCCTCAGTGAATGAGTGAGAGGCTGTGTGCCACCATGGAGGGTTGCTAACAACATTGCAGATGGGGAAAAAGTTGATTGACCTAAGGGAAGAGGGGAGTCAATACTAGTAAGAAAACTAGAAGTCTTTCAGTTGATGCCTTAAACTTTGTGACCCTCTAGTAGAGACCAAGTGCCTTTTCCAACCCAAATTGCATGATGCATTTGGGTTCCTCTGTCCTCTACTGAATGGGTCTCATATCTGAGGTGTGGATGGCAGTTGCACATTCTTTGCTCTAGGCAAGAAGCCAGAACTGGAATTCACCAATACGTTCCTCTGGGACAGTGTGATGAGTCACTTGCTCAGACCAAAGCCATCTGTTGTAGCTGCAGGGAAACTCCTTGATCTGCTACACAGGACAACCTGGTTTAATAAGTGGCAGTGATCGAATCTGTGTTTACTGTTCTCTGCTGTTTCACATGTGAATGTAGGTCCCACTCCAGCAGCACCCATGTCTGTTCTAACAACTCTAGGAGCAATTTTTTCACCATTTGTTTCTGAGCTGGTTTTGGGCTTCATGTGTAGGACTCTTCAGGTTGGAACTAAACTACCTCAGAGTATTTCCTTGCTATCTTCCTTGTCTTCCCCATAATGTTAGTCCTGGCTCCAGCCCAAGTTTCAGCCCACAGCTATACCATGCATGCAATAAAGCTTTAGTCTCCTGTTTGGAGATGGGCAAACCTGAGTTATGATGGAGGGGAACAGGTTAGGTTCTGTCTTGTCTTAATGCTGACTGGAAGCCCACCATTTTAGCCACAAAAATGCAGGTAAAAAACAAATAAATTGGGAAGACTACAAATGTGTGAACAAGATCTCCTAAGGTCAGTAGAGGTCCTGTTATTGCAGGATCTCTGGGGTCTGAACACTGTTGGTTTTTGGTTTCTGGCTCTAGTGTGTTCACCACAGGACACTGGCCTCAGCATACCATTTCTGGAGCCTAGTATTAAATTCCTTATGAGGCAGAAATGTAGGCAAAATGTCAAATCCAGAAAAATCAAAGCAAGGTATAGTATATGATGTCTGAAGCTAAACACGGTTCAACAGAATCCCTTTGGAATAACTTTTGTATATATAATTTATCTTTTTTTAAAGAAAACAACCAGCCCTAGGAGGTGACAGTGTAGGCACTGTAGAGCACACAGCACTTGGAATGCTCTTGCTGTTTCTCAGTGGGGTCTCTTGGTCAATCCTTACCCTGCCCAGAGTCACGTGAAAAGCTCTTGCTTACAGAAGAAAGCAAAAGTAAACTGTGGGAGAAATGGTGTGGGGATCTGCTGAAAACATGAGCATGACTGTTGTTTTCTGCAGCAGAAAATATAGTGTTGAAAAATTTGGCTCTGGCAAAAATAGGATATCCTAAATGAAAGAATGGTGTGGGAGGTGGCTTTGCTTTGAGCTGGGGATGGGATCATGTGGCCACCTGAGATCCCTTCAAACTTAAATTATTCTTTGGCTTTCTAGGATGTTGTTCTTTGTGGGTTTCCCTACCTAGAGGGGCAAAAGGGAGTGCAACTTGAAGGAGGCTATCGGTTTGCAGGCTTTAGGAAAAAAGCCTGACAGGCCTGCTCTGGTTTCTTGCAGGGTAGCCTGCAGACCTTCAGATGGTGACTTCGGTGCTGGCAAGAACTTTTATTTTTATTTCTAATGTGTAAGCTAATGCTGTCAAGCCCAATAACTTGTCATTGAACTAAAGCATATCTTTTGAATTTGGATGCCGTTCTAAGTCTTAAAATTGCTCTCTTCTTGTTGGACTGTCCTGTTGTTTAAAATCAAAGCTGATCAGGTTTTCTTGTTCCCCCTGCCGCCCCCTCCTGACCCCTCAAGATGTTTAGATTAAAAAAGGAAAATTTTCTGAAGAAGAGTAACTTCATCAAAATGTCTCTCCTCAGTTTGAACTCTTTCCAAGAACAGTGCAGCAATTTATAATACAAACATTTGCGTTGTAAGTGGAGGCTGAAATGTCCTTAAATAACCTGTGCAGAAGTTGCTGGGTAGGAAGGTATGCTTTTCCTATACAGACCTCATCTGCTATTTCATGGGATATTTAGGGAATGAAAGTGCAGGCTGTAAAAGCTGTATTGCAAGGGTGTGCCATCTGCTCAGTTTGAGAATACAGTTTAGTACAGTTATTTCCTGCTGTGTATACTTAGAGAAACCCAAATGATTTCAGAAACAGCCTTCCTTACTTTCTTTATGCTGATGTTTTTCTTTGGGCATAGAAATAGCTACTTCAGTGTGGTTTAAGACAAACAAACAATGGCTTGTTGTTTTTTGTTTGGTTTTGTTTTTTTTTTAAAATGACAGCATGTAGGATATGTAATTCAATCCACATCTGAAGTGTCACTGAGGTGAAGAACTTGGGAGCCAAGAAAGAACCAGATATTTGTGTTGTGACAGTAAACCCTGTGAGCTTGGGGTGGCGGCAAATTTGGAAAGGTTATAAACCCTTTTGTTTCAAGGGTTGCTCTAGCCCAGAGTTCCAGATGCTGTGGGTTAGGAAGACACTGTTTATTAGAGGGTAGTTTGTTCCTTAACTGGCTGTTAAAAAAAGGATTTGTTTGTTTAATTTTAATGTCTTCCTGAAATCTGAGGGTGGTCAGAAACAGGTACCTACTTATCCAGCATGGCAACTCTTAGTTTTTCTTTCTGGCTGTCCTGGAGACTCCCTAGTGACACTGGTTAGAGGACAAAATTTCTAAAAAGGTAAATATTAACATGCTTTCTATTTGTCTTTCTTGCATTTATGCTGCACAGATACTGTTGCAAACAAGTGGACTCATGGGAATGTCTATGGCAGACTGTAAGTCCACACAGCATATTTGCACAAAGTGGAACTTCTAAATGAAAAATATTAATCCTGGAACAATTACGTTAATGTGACTGAGGCTGTGCTTGACATACCCAGAGTCTGTCACTTAGTTTATGCTGCTTTGGATATTTAATACTCCTGGCAGAAATGCTGGAAGAAAACTGTGGGCCAAGGTTATTTGACAGATTGCTTTTGGCATTTAAGACTTATTGACATTAGGGCACAAAGTCAGATAGAGAAAGGCTGAAAGGAAATGCTCCTCTGAGCTCTGCTTGTTTTGTTGTCAGACAGGAGTGGTGCTCATATCTCATAAGAGGGCAGGAAAGGGGTTCTGTAATGCCTGTCACTGTCTCAACTATTTTCCTTCAGGGTCTCAACTTCGCCCTGTTGTGTTGTCAGTGGGAAGAGCAGCCGAGTTTGGTGCTGGTGGGTTATGTGCTTCATTCACTGCCTCAATTGCTTTAGCCCATCCAGCTGAATCCTATTTCACTTAATATCAGGGTTCATATAAAAATGAAGCACCTTTTTCTTGTGCAAGAGCAGATAGCAGCAATTCAGTAGCTTTTGTAGATGTATCCTGTGCTGATACCTTCCATTGTAACTAGCAGCCTGTGTGTTTGCTTGCTGGATGTGTTCCCTGCCCACTGGCTTGGCTTGGTGCCTTGTCAGGCCCACAACCAAGTGCTGTCACAGCGTGGACCGATAATCCCAAATGGTCTTGAAAGGAGCCGCTTGTGTGTAGGTGTGGTGGGGAACGTGATGAAGCCCCAGTGTGATTCGAAGGTTTTGCTTAGTGTGAGGTGGTGGAAAGGAATCCACAGTAAAGCTCTTGAAAATCTTTGCTTGCAGCAGAAACTGTTGTTGCAACCTCCTGCCTGCCCTTAAATTCACATCCCTGCAGTCTTAAGCTGATGTGTAATCCCTGTGGGAAATGCAGACTTAATAATCAGTTGAAGGACTCTTTCGTGTCAACAAGAGCCTGGTTTATTTTGCTTAATGTTTGCAGCCATGTTGGTCCTGTTCAGCTTGAATTTGGGACCAGCTCCTTCTGCCTGTTTCTGTCTAGAGAATGGAATTCAGATGCACTTTTTGTTCTTTCTTTTTTTTTTTCTTCTCCCCCTATCACCAGGGTGGTGAACTGAAGGACAAATATTTGTCTTTCCTGGTCTAACACGTTTTTATATAGTGCTGAGAGCTCTTTCTTTATTCAGCTGTGTAACTGCTCTGTCCACCTTAAAATACAGAAAAAAGCTCAAGGTCCGTCATCTCAGAAACAAAACTGTTATGAGCTTGGCTGGTGAATAGAGATGCACATGGCAGAGGCTTGGCAGTGGGAAGGAATGTGAGGAGCAGAAGTCTCTAAAGCAGTCCTGACCCTGCCTCAGCCCTGCAATGCAAAAGGCAGTAGTATGGTTATTGCTGACAAATGTTAGTGCAGGGCCTGGCTGTCAAAGGGAGCATTTGGTACACGAGGTTGTTTTCCAAGATCCAGCCTGGAGTGTCCTACCTCAAACCTAACTGTGAGTATCTGCAGGAGGTGCGGATTTCCCAAGTGAAGTCGCTCAGCAAGTGGTGGTGGTGCAGGAGTGATGGCAGCCTGCTTGACCCTGTTACTGCCCAGGCAAAACTCCCTCCTCATCTCACCAATGCTAAGTGAGTAGGGGTGGATGCGGAGGAGTCTTATAGTCTTTTGTTCTAGTGTGTGTGATTATCATTATTTTAAATAAAAGCTGTGCTTTTTAGCTGGAGTTCCTCTTGCCTCTGCGTGCAACATAGTTAGGATCTTATTTCTGTGTTGGAAGGTAGGGGTGTATGTGATGGGAGCAGTGGCTCTGTAGCAGGGAGGGGTTCTCATGTCAGAACTGCTTGTTCTTAAATAATCTTTGGAAAGGTGTGGAGAAAGAATGAAGTTTGAACTAAATAAATCGCCCTTTTCTCCTTTACGTCCTGCTTTTTTTCCCCACTCTTCTAAAAATATTTTGCTGGAGACGATGCCCTTGAGGCAAATGCCAGATGCTGACTTTCAAAGGGAAGGAAGGTACTACTAGCACTGGCTCAGTGGTGGATTTGTTAAATCTGTTGCATGAAAATGTGTGTATTGTCTTTTATATAGACAACAGAATTTAAAAGCAAAACATGGATGAAAAGTTTAAGGTAGGTTAATTGGAAGAAGGCCTGAAAAAGCACAAACATCAATTCATAGGTGCTACATTGTTATCACTGTCCCTTGTGATGCTTCTCCTAGACAGTTCACCCTGCCAGGCAAAATGTCTTTCTCCAAGACACTAATTAGGGTTCCTTCCACTCTGTAGCACAAAATCAGAGAGTGACTGACAGCAAATAAGAGAAGCCCTGCTTGCAGTTAAATGTTAATCCTTCCTCCACTTTCCCAAGCTTCCTTATAACTGTACCTAGGTTCTGCTGAACTTAGTTGCTCTGATATCCCCAAGTTCATTTGCAAGTGGTGGGGAGGATCTGGAGGGACTGTTAGTTGGGCAGGTTTGGCCCACAGGCAAATCCCACCTGTTTTATTGCTGTGTTTTGGAGGAATAGCTGTTATGTCAGGCAGAGGCCCATCAACCAAAGCTTTGTGCTGCTGGGAGCTGCTGCTGTATCCCTGAGACCTGTGAGAGGGAGAGTGGAGCTGCATCCTGGGGCTGGGATCTGGCCGCTGCACTGGAAGTGCAGGATCTGCCCACAAGAGGCCCTGTGTTACTGTGGTGATGGTGACAGGGTAAATAACTAGATGGACCGGAACCTCAATTGCCATCTGTCCAACTTCTTAATCACTCTGTTTTTTACCTGGGCTTTTATTATAAAGATTTTGATGGGGTTAGGTGGTGTGATGCTCCTGGTTGATCTGGGCTATGTGCAAATGGAGGAAGAGTGGAGGTATGCACCCCAAGTACTTGCAAATGAGGCAGCTTCTTGGCCATTCAGTACTGCAGCAGAAGAGTGACAGCTGTGTGCTGTAGGCTTTATGACACAGTCCCTCTTAACCTGATGTTTCTGAAGGTCATGCACTAGAAACTGTACAGGGAGGAGATCTCAGGCTTTGAATGTCTCAGTCACTGTTTGTCCCCAGTTAAGCTCCAAACATGTTGCTTGCACCCCTCTGCCTTTTTTTGCACACTTGAGTTTCAGCATCTGTAAAATGGAGATGATTACTGCTGTGGTCATATAGGATGCAATTGCAAAATCAAAAGACCTTTCAGTGGTTGTATATTAACTATATGGGGGAAGCTAGAATTCACAAAAGTCTTTGGTTACCTGAGCAGGCCCTGCAGGCATCTGGAGTGGCAGTTGCCACAACAGCAGGGCTGCCTGAAAATAAATAATCAGTCCTTAATAGAATGAATTAATCTTGGCATTGCTTATTGTTAGTAAAGTAAACATCCAATAGCCTTGTATGCATAAGCAGGTGTCTCTTTCTCTTTTTTTTTTTTTCCTTCCCCCCTCTGTCCCCCCTCCTTAAAGGAAACTTGACTGCTCAGACTAGTAAAACATCTAATCTGGAAAAGCCTTGAGATCTCAAAAAAGATATGCTCAGTGTATTCACCTATAGGTTAAGGAGAGAAAAGCAAGTATCAGTGTTGACAGCAAAGAGGAGGCAATTTGTAACCCTGTGCACGTAAGGGCAGTAGCTCTTGCTCAGGGACATTGCAGCCACCCTGGGTGAGGAGCAGCAGGAGCTCAAACTGGGATGTGGAGTAGCAGCAGTAGGTCTGTGCTGAGTAGGGTGTTGACTGGGTCCAGTTTGCAAAATTCTTCAGCTGCGTTATTGCACCTGCAGCCATGGTCTTAATTAGCTTTTCTTTCACAGGAAATGAAAATGCTAAATCTTTTGGCTAGATTCAGCAATGGACTTTAAGGCTAGCAGGAGGGTGTCAGGGTAAAAATGTGTGTGAATGGAGCGCTAATGAGTCACTGTATGAGAAGTTTAACTGTTGGGCTTGTCCAGGAAGCTCTTACAGAGGTGGCTTTGTCTTGTAAAGGATGGGGGAGTAATGCTCTACGGATTTGCCTTGGGCAGTTACAAAGCTGCAAAGCTTTCACACCTGGACTACTGTGTCCAGTTCTGGTCTCCCCAGTACAAGAAAAGTATGAACTTACTGGAGCGAGTCCAGTGCAGAGCCACAAAGATGATGAAGGGACTGGAGCATCTCTCCTGTGAGGAGAAGCTGAGAGGGCTGGGACTGTTCAGCCTGCAACAGAGAAGGATGCTCAGGCGGATCTTATCAATTTTTTTAAAAACCTGGTGGGAGGGAATGAAGAAGGGGGAGCTGGGTTCTTCTCAGTGGGTGCTTGGGCAAGAGTGACAGAACAAGAAGCAATGGGCACAAGCTGAAACACTGGAAATTCCATCTGAACTTTTTTTTTCCCCCCTCTAATTGTAAGGGCAGTCAAAGACGAACAGGTTGCTTTAGAGGTTGTGGAGTTTACATCTGCAGAGATATCCAGAACCTGACTGAGCCCTGAGCCAGATATGGTAGGGTTACAAAGGGTGAGGATGGGATGCTTATGTCCTGTTAGGCACTGCAAGTTACTGTCTCATGCAAGGGCAGGAATTGCAATTTCAACTTGCATTCTTAATAGAGGCTCCCAAAGGAAATAGGCTCCAAGACTTGCCTGTCCTCTTTGGATTTAAGGGCCTGCCTTGTCCAGTGGTGAGCTACACTGTGCAAGTACTTGGTGCTCCCCGGTTCTGCGCTGCATTGGCAGAACACAATGTAGGAGTTGAGGCCAAGATGGAGGCATAGCACAGTTATGAAAGTTTGTCCTCTGCTGGGATTTCAGCACCTGAGGTGGAGTCTGGGTGTAAATATTTCAGCTGTTGCCCTGCTCCCTTTCTCCAGTCTGGTTTAGCGGGGAGGGAAGTCAAGTTAATAGTGCCACAGCATTTGCAGCATGGGTACATCTGTAAGCCAGTCTAATTCCAGCCACAAGCTCCTGGCTGCTGTCCCCATGAGCAGCCGCACCGGCTGGGTGATCTTGTTCACCCAAAGGCATGCTTGGGATTACATTTCCAAAAGACCCTAGCCTCTACTGCTATGTACTCCTGACTCCTGAAGTAGGTGAGGGCTGTTTTCTCATCTTTCAATTTGGGTACGAGCTGTATGAAAGAGGTAGGTGGGAGTCATTCTTGTCTGCCCATGTGATACTTTGCTCATTTGTGAAGCAGGGCGCATTTTCCACATCTGATGCAGAGCTCCATGAGGTAGCCAAGGGTCTTGCGAAGCTCCTTTGGGAGGAAGGATGCAATGGCAGATCACAATACTTTGCAAACTGCATTAGGGTAGCCTTGGATCTATGTCTTGTGTGTGTTTGCTTAATTTTATAACACAAGTTATTCATGTTGTTCCCAATTGGGTAGGTGGAAGCTACTGAACTCTCTTCCTTTTACATCTGCTGCATTTGTCCACTGTGTCTTGTCCGACAGTCACCTCTGACCTGGAGACAGAGCTGTGATTCTGGATTAGAGTAGCAGCAAGGAGGCTGATTAGAGCAGCAGGCACTTCTGTAAATGACCTCTGGATCTGAATAACCAGTCCAGTGACAAATGCTGTTGATCTCCCTGTGGATATTGTCAGCATCTAGGTCAGACGGAAGAAGGGGGACAGTCTTCTCCCACCTAGATTTGGAGCTGTTTTGTTCTTTGCCTTCAGCTAACAACATCTGTACTCTCCTTTCTCTTCTCACAGGTAGATGCAGTGCGGGTGTACGTGAACAGCAGCTCTGAGAACCTCCAATATCCTGTCCTGTTTGTAGTTCGCCAACAGAAGGGAGTGCTGTCGTGGCAGGTCCCACTAATTTTTCGAGGCCTGTAAGTACTGGAGTCTCTTCCTTGTAACACACTTGTTTGCCAGCTGTATCCAGTATTGGCCTTCCTCAAGTGCTAGATCTTGCTACTTGTGTAGACTGCAGGGCTTGGTTGCAAAGCATGCTGGCTCACTGTCAGCTGAATGTAGGAAGACCAGGATTTGGTAGGTAACCTCTTACTTGTAGCCTGCTCTTGTCTCTTAGTTTCTCAAATATGTACACGGAGTGCCAGGAGGCTTCTCTGCTGGGGATCTGCCTGTGTCTCTAGTCAGTGACCATAACCACAGTAATGGTGTATGCAAGTAGTTCTTGGGCTCTAGTTTGGAGCAGGATTTGAACAAGCACTCGAAAGAGCACTCTAACTGCTGTGTTACAGTGCATTTGCGAAATAAGGGCTCTCTTCTCTTTCTCACCCCAGGTACACCTACACTGAGTCTATTCTGGGGGGTGGTGGTTGTTTAGGGGGTGTTTTCTTTGTGAAAGTGATGCTGCTATGTATCTTCAGCAACCTCGGAGCTAGTTAGGCTGCAAGTACCGAGACTTTGCAGGCACCTTAGACCATCTGAGATGTGAAGCTTCATCCTGTGACCGAAATCTTCATGCTGGGCAGCAGATACCCTGCAGTGTCTTGCCTGATGCAGGGGATGGGCTCTCATTGCTCTCTCTGCCTCCAGCAAATGGCAGATGTGCTAGATCTGCAGATGGCACAGGCAGCCACGAGGGAGGTGCAATGTCGGGGATGGCCAGTCCCTTGTGCAGGCCACAAGAGGCAAGAGAGGTGGAGTTTGAGCTCTGAATAAAAGGCTGAATGGTCTTGGCCTTTCAGATTAGTATTTCAGTTATGCAAGCAGGGGAAAAATTATGTCATTCTTGGAACTTCCAAACAACTTTTTAACTGCTCTCTTTTCCATTGAACTTTCCCTTCCCTCCTTCCCCTGGCTGTTGTAGCTATCAGAGGACCTACAATTACCAAGAAGTGAGTCGGACCCTCTGTCCTTCTGAGCCAACACCTGAGACGGGACCTTCTGACCAGATTATATTTGTGGATGTCGCTTCCATGGCACCATTTAATATTGCATATGAGCTGCTAGTCACCAGGCTCGAGAACTTCCAACTTGAGTAAGCTGGGATGTGAGAATACAAATGTAATTTCTTCATGTATCTTTTATACAGGGATTTAGTCCATCTACCCACTTTTCCCTTCTTTTTTCCCTCCCAGAAAAAAAAAAAGATTATTTTTTCTTCTGCTTAATCTGAAGGTACTTTGTATGTATTCCAGCTCTGAAAGTTTTAGATTTTAACATGCTGGCATTTCTTTTCTAGGACCAACAAAGCCTTTAACTTCACTGCCAGCCCTTCCCAGCCCCAGGTAAGGAGGAGTCCTGCGTGGCATTGCTTGTATGTCTTACCACATCCAAATGGTTGATGTGATCCTTTGTTAGACATAGCAAAAGCCTTATATGACTAGGACGTTTCCCTCTTAGGATGCAGGGAAACTTCCTTACTGTTGAATTTTCTGTAGATATGATGGAGAGGTAGCAGTACCCCCTCTAGGGGCATGTCTGGGTCCTCTTGCAAAGCAATTAATAGAACCAAAACCCATGGCCAGAGCAAATGAATGGTATCTGCAGTTCAGGAAATTCCAGAAATGTACAGAAGTCTAGAGGCCATTGGACTGCTATACTTCATGGGAAGTAAGATGGTGCGCACCAGTGTCTTGTTCCAGCCAGCGCTGGTTCAGTTGCCTCAGCGTGACTTGCCAAGATGCAGTCTTTACTGGAGAAAAATAAATACATAAATAAATAAGCTGTAAAGGTACAGCAGAACACAGATTGCTATTCCTTGCCTAGGGCAGCAAGTCATGAGGTGATAAATGAAATGCCTGATAAGTCTGGTTATTAGTTCAGAAGAGAGCACACATGTACAACACATCCAACTGAGCGGCCTTGTTTAGAGCCCTGCAGACACTACAAGTCCTCTCTTGAATGAAAATGCTGTTGGCAGTAACTATAGTGATACAGGAGCTCACAGAGCTGGGGAAGTATGTAATTTACCCAGGCTGTCTGGTACTCCATTTTCATTGTTGCTAATCATGGTTAATAACACCACTTAATTTTAGGTTTCCTATTACCAGGCATCCCAGCTAATCTGTTTTGCTGTCAAATGTCTTAAGCTGGTTTGCAGATACATGCAGTATTTTATACTATAGAAGCATAGGGAATGGTGGTGGCTCTTTATAAACCCTTATTACTTCAGATGTTGTAATTTGAAGGTAGGGTGTTTAGGATCTGGCCTGGAATTAACTTTGTAACTCTGGTATGTTCTTTTTCACAATTAATAACATGAGGTTGGTGACTTTTAATTATAGACCAGAAGTGGAGAGTAGCAGGTGAGCGCTTCTTAATTGCTATAACGCTGAGGTTTTTGTAAATCAAAGTATTAAGTAGTCAGGGGATGGGGAGAAAAAAAACGCAATTCAAAATCTAGATGGGTGTTGGAATAGCCCTAAGACTGGAAAAAGACAAGCATAGCAACTGAAGGAGTTGTCTGGAACCTAGCTCATGCCTGAGGGCAGAAGGGGAAATTAGATATGCTCCTATAGGTCAGGAGTGTTGTCTGGATGTGTTTCTACCACTCGCAGTCTGTGCAGCAGAGAACTGTAGGTCTCAATGCCCCTTATGTTAATTCTGTGCTCTGGTATAAGTGTGGCTTAAAAAGAAAATTATACAAGGGTCCTCATGGGTGACTTCCTCAAGGACCTAAAGCTTTCCAAGGGTAGTGCACCTGGGAAACCAAGGAGCTCAGACCGCCAGTGTCCTTGCGTGGCAGAGATAAAACGCAGTCCACTGAAGAAACCGGCTTGGTGAGTTTTCAGTTTGTAAGGACTTGTGGTTGGAGCCAGCGCTCCATCAGCAGTGAAGGGACCCTGCTTGGAGAGGGGTGATGGGAGTAAATGCTTTAGTAGAAATGGGGAAACTTGGAAAAAGCCTGGGTGATTTATTGCTTATCCCCCCCCCCCTTCCAGTTGGAGGCCCTACTTCCTGGAAAGGGGATGGGGGAAGGGAAATAGGAAACGGCTGGCCCTTGCTCAGCACTAAGGTTTATGTGATGTAAAGGGAGCTCGCCAGTTGGGAATGTCTCAGGTTATGGTTTTGGAGCAGGAGATGTGGTAGCTTCTGAGGTGGCAGCAGTGGCTGCCAGGTGACCATAAGGAAGGGAGGAAGGTGGCTGGTGGCAGTCCTCAGCCTTGTGTCCACTCTGAGGTGGGGTGAGGTGCCCATCAGCCCCTCACAGTAGCTGTGACTGTGAGCCTGAGCTCTCAGGGTCTGGGATCCAAGCAGGACAATGGGAACCCTTGCAACAAGCCTGCCTGCTGGGGTGGGCACAGAAACCCTGCTTCTCCAGCAGCTGACTTGTGTAGTACATCAAACTTTTACTGGAAAAATATGCAAATAATGTTGCCTGGGACATCTTTTGCCCAAATCTGAAAAGGCCCTTGCTGGGACAGGGCAGGGCATTTCCTGACCCCACAGACTGCCTGCCTTGTGGTCTTGCTCAAAGTACAGAAGCATAAGAGATGCCATTCCTTGCCCCCAGAGGAAAAGTAGGAATATTGGCAGATGTTAGTCTCTCGCAAATCTTTTTGGAGCTATAGCTGAATTATTTTGAAAGCTGAAGTGAGAATAAAAAAACCATTTACCCTTTGCCCTCAAAACCAAAAAACCCAAACCCCCTAAATCCTACAACTAATATCAGGCATTTATTTATGAAACTCTTCAGAGTTACAACCATTTGACTTAATACTTTTCAGAGTCTGTCTTTGAGGCAACCCATCCGAGAAACTCCATGATAAGTTCCATATATAAAGTACAGCCAGCAGTATGGAAACATCTGGAAATTGCTCATAGCAAAATAAAATGGAGTAAGGTATAAAATGAAGTCACTTTAGCTTGATCAAGTGGAAAAGAGCTTAAGGGGAGCAGAAGCTATGCCATATCTTGCATGTTGAAGATGGCTGTGTCTAACAGCATGCTGTGCAAGGGGGAGAGTTGTCTTGTACGTATATAATCTTCTCTTCTCTAGGTAAAGTTCTAATGTTTGAAATCTTAATTTTTGTGAAAGCCTTCCACATCCAACCCCAAAGCCCAGCTTGGGCTGTGCAGGTACCTTAGGGAGGCTCTGAAGCTACTGGCAGTGGTGATTTTTGGACCATAACTCTCGCCACTCTGCTTTCTCCTCAGTATTTTCTGTACAAATTTCCTCAGGATGTCGATTCAGTCATTATTAAAGTGGTGTCTGATGCAGTCTACCCATGCTCGGTTGTCTCCGTCCAGGATATTGTGGTAAGTCTGAGCAGAGAAGGGTAAGGAGCTGCTTGCTGGAGCTCTGTGTCCTGCTGTGAGGGGGTTTGTGCCCCAACAGAGAGAAGAGCCCTAGGAAGGCCTTCACCCTCCTGTGGTGGTGGTGGTAAAGGGAGCCCCTGAAAGGAACAAAAATCCTGTGGGAAGGAGGCAAAGACAGAGATGCTGAGTTCAAGCAGCTTATACAGAGATTTTTGCTGCAAATAGGTGAACAAGCTGTTCCTCTCCAGCCTGTCCATAGGGTATTTGTTATGTTCCCCTTGTGAGGTTTAATATCCTGCTGGCTTGTGACATGGGTCTATCTCTCCATGGAGTGGTGTTGAATGGGATGCTGGTGACAGTGCTGTTCCCTTGAGTCTCCCCTGGCTCAAGGCAGCGTGGGGAGCTTCTGATTTCCAGACATGAGGGTCTCTCCTTTCCAATTCAATTTCCTCTGTATGCAATTACTCTTCCCTTTTCCTGGGAAGAAGAGAACAGCTGTTCCCTGCCATGGAGGTTGGCTGTTGCTTGCAGCTGCGAAATAGCCCCATATTTACTCTCCTTTACCACGTCCCTGAATGATGCAGGGACCTGCAGTGTGGGAGCAGCAAGATGGTGATGGAGGTGCAAGATACCTTGGCTGCTGGTTCTGAAGTCCTGGCAGTTGCCTTTAATACCTGGGGTGAGGAGAGAAATGGGTAACACCAATTCCTGTCCACATCTCTGTGTTTGAATGGTGGAAGGGCAGGAGAGGGGACTGACAGGTGATTTTCAACCTATCAGGTATTAAGAGTAGTGGGAAAGAGTAAAATGAAGGCAAGCACTTGGCATATAGTACAGACTGCAAAGTGTGTGACACAACCAGTGTACAGCTGAGTGTATGCACTGCCCTGTGGGAATGGTGGAGTGATCAGTCTGGCTGAATCCTCTTCTGGGATTGAACTGCAGCCCTCTTAGAATGCAGATATCAGTGAGTGCAGGCCACAGCTGGTGTCTTCAGAGCAGCTTTTCTAATTTCTGAATAGATTCTGATTGTTTTGTTCCCTTTGTCACCCCAGTGGGGGCCTTTTTCTGCTGTTCTACACTGTCTGTTCTCCTGCTGGCTCCCTGTGTTCAGGTTTTGTCCCTGGTTTAACCCTTAGTTGTGTCTGTTTTAGTGCCCAGTGTATGACCTGGACCATAATGTGGAGTTCAACGGTGTTTACCAGTCTATGACTAAGCAGGCAGCCATAACTGTGCAGGTGAGATGCTGTTTTTTGTCCCAGTGTTGGGTTTTTTTCAGTGGCTTGTCCTATGCATTCCTAGCTTACTTTTGTTGATTCTGCTGTGAGCCTTTGTTTTTATTAGATTGGCTCATATAAGTGGAAGAAGCAATGTTACCTTTTACTACAAAACCTTGCTTATGTTTGCTTAGATAGGCGTGTTATGTGTGCTGAGGCTCTAGATCAGAGTGGCTGCAGCCATGTGTCTTCTGTTTGAACCCTGGCTCTTCTACACTGAGTGGTGGTGGTAGGGCCTTTTTAATAAGCAAAGCTTAGGTAGGTGGTTTGCACTAATTAAAGTAAATAAATACATGCATTAGCATTGGTTTGCTTGTACTGGGGCACTGCTGTACTTCATACTGGTGAACTCAGTCAGCTTATTGTCAGCAAGGATAAGGGGAGCATCCCCAGAAGTCAAGCTCTGTCCAGAACAGGCTGGTGCCTGTGTAGCAACTAAAACCTGATCTGTGGCCTTTTGGAGCACCGCTTCTGTTTTGCTTTGGAGGGAGAGGCTCCTTCACATCTCATGGATTCTGTCTTCTTCCATCCTCCCATGCAGAGAAAGGACTTCCCAGGTGAGCAGTTCTTCGTTGTGTTTGTCATCAAGCCAGAGGATTATGCCTGTGGGGGTTCTGTGCCTTCTTCCATTCATGGTAAGTTTTGCTGGGAGGTCAATTTGGTTGCTGCATCTGGGTGATGGAGCAGCAGGAGTCCTTTGGGACCTCCCTGTGGAATGACATGGGAGGGTCATATAGCTCTGTCTTACCAGGTAGCTGTGAGGAAAAGTGAAATATAAATTTGATATTGTTGGGTAGATTAAAAGTCTTGATCAATTCAGGAGGTGGCTGGCTAGTACAGAGCCTGGCTTGCTGGGTTTACGTGCTTTTCAGAGGAGTTGCTGGTGTCTTGGGAGATACTGGATACACCCAGGCAACGCTGCTTACAGCTTTTTGGTTGGTGTGTTGTTTTTTTGTTCCCCTACCCTGCCCCTGCTGTATTATTCTCCTGCCTGCATGGAGGCCCAGATGGCAGTTCCTGCAGAGAGCATCTTCTCCCACTGCTATCTTGGGCTCTATGACAGTCCTGGACTTGGGGGAACAAGAAAAATTAGTAATTTGGGGAGAATAATTTTACAAGAGACTTGTTCTAGTGCCTTTCCTGGGCAGAAAACACTGTGTCCACTTCCTAGGCAGTGGTAAAAGCAAAGCCTCCACAAGTCATGTAGTGGCTGTAACTTGAGTGGGGACATTCCTGTTCTCAAAGCCAGATGGCTTCCTCCCTATAGGAGAAGCAAGACTGCAACCAACAGATATACTGGGCTCCCCCCACAGCCCTGCACTCCCCCTGCCCCCCCCTCCCCCATTTCTCCCCTAAAAAAAGAATTGTTGCCTTCTGGGTGTCTTTCTCTTATCCTAAAGCTGTCAGCAGAGCCATACTGGCAGGGTGTGCTAAGCCCTGCTGAAACATAGCAAGTCACTAGCATAGCATCCTGCACAGAAGTGTTTTGCCAGAAGAGCTTTGGTCAGAGGCAAAAATGGTGTCCCAGTATCTGAAGTGAGAGAAACTGTGCTTTGGGGACTAGATGAATAGGAGACAAGATGCCCTTGGGATTCAGGCATCCAGACTTGAGCAATGTATGGAAGGCTCAAGCAAGGATTTCTAGTCTGAAAAACAGGTTGTGGATAGGGAGGAGGGGGGAAGTGTATGGAAAAGGCTGTATATTGACAAGTCTGAGAGAGGTTTATAGCAAAATGACACACAGATTATAGTGAAAAGCCAGACCCTGGTGTTTTTGCAAGTGCAGAGAACTAAGATCAGGGCCAAAGATCATAAATGTTTAATTGTTTTTATATTTGCTGTACACTTTGCATCTCACAGGGAATGTCAACCGTACCTGGAACCTGCAGCGGACAAAGAACCTTCAAGTGACGATTGTGCCCTCTATAAAAAGTCAGTATCTCTGGGCAGAGCAATGCAACTTTACAGGGGGACTTGGCACTTCTGCCTAGAAGGGTATGGCTGGGCTGGCAGCCCTCTGATGGAATGTTGCAGAAAGCACCAGCAAAGGAATCAAAACCAATTGGAGCCTGGGTACCTTCCAGGACATACCCATGGGCACACCAGCTAGCACTGGGGGTGAAGAAGTTGGGGGGAGACCTTGCAATGGGTTCTGGTGATTCCTCTTTGTCCTGATGTCGGCTGGCATAGAGAAAGGAGATGGGTTTTGAAGGGTTGTTTGGGGCTGGGTGTTGTCACCAGGTAGTGTTGGGAGGAGCAGGACAGGAGTGCTGGCTGTGAGAGGGGCTGTCCCTGCCCTGACTGATGCCTTCTCTTTCCTCAGAGTCTGTTTATGTCCAGGCCATGTTCTTCAGCTTCCTGAGTTTCCTTTCCTTTTACCTGGGCTCAGTGGTTGTTGCCTTTGTGCACTATATCAGGTGAGTCAAGGGGGTTTACAAGGATAACCTTTCTGTTTCTCATCATCCTCAGAGATTCCTCACGCTGCAGTACATTTGGGGCAAGTGGGGCAGCAAGCATCTGAACAGAGCAGCTGAAGAAGTCCATGACTACTCAGTGGGCTCCTACTGATGATCAGCCAGAAAACTTTTCTTCCTCTGCTGTGTGGATCATGGCAATGATGAAAACCTAAGGCTCTGCCCTCTAGCTTTTGTAGTGCCCCACCCCTGGGTTTCCTTATATGAGGACACTGAGTGGTAGGTGGGAATTGTGATGGGACTACTCTGGGATATGGGGTGCCAGAGCACTGGGGAACCAAGATGCTTCCCAGAGTGCTGGACCGAGTACTGCAGTAAGTGGCAGCGACCCAAATAGGGCCTTGGGGCCTCAAGCGTGCTGGTTTCCCTCCTGACCTGTCTCCTCTGCCCCAGAACTTGGTGCCTGGGCTTGTGCTGAGGAGGATATCTGCATCCACAGTGAACTTGAGCACAGCTACCATAACAGGTTGTTCTATGGCACAAAAAAAAAAAAGGGAAAACTTCCTAGCTGCCCCAGGATTGTGTAACTGGTTGTCCTGCCTCTGGTGGATAGTTGAGGGGGTAAAAAAATCTCTCTGTTGCTTTGGAAATCGGAAAGGTATACAGCAAGCAGTCATGGCTGAGCCATGTCTAGTCCAAACACTATTTTTCTTTTTTTGTTTTTGTTTGTTTCTTTTGTGGTTTATTTTTGTTGGGATAATTTTGTTTGTTTTTTAGAGCTTGCACCGTATTTACCTATTGGTGTCCTAGATAATCCTGCCATGGCTGGCAGGTGCTGGGGTTTGTGGCTGTCTCAAGAGTGCTGCCTGTTCTTTTTCAGGGTTCGGAGGAAGGCTTCAGCTGGGAGATTGAGTCCTGAGGATGGTAAGGTCTCTTTTCTGTTGTGTGACAGCTTTAAGTGAACAGCCCAGGTCCCAGGCCAGGCAAGGGACAGGCTGTCAGTCAAGTGCCTTCTGTCCCTTCAAGCCTTTGTCCCTGTACATGCACCATATAGCCTCTGGTGCTGGTGAAAGATGTTAGAGCTTCCTCTCTGCCCTCACAAAAGAGGGTGGTTGAAGCAGGCTCCCCTGAACCTGGTCCTGACCCCTAGCCTGAGGTGCTGGCTTTTAGAGGGGTGGAGGAAGAGCAAGCCTTGGCTAGACCTGGCTGCAGGCTAATGTTCCTGATGTCAGGTCTGTTCATTTTTAAGCAAGACACTTTGAGTTTATCAGCTCCTATGCTTTAAGATTTCCTCTGCCTGGTTTAAGCATGGGGTCTCTAATTTTTTAATTTAATTTAAATTTTAATTTGTTTTTAACTGAGAGTTGCAGACAACCAAATGAATGAATGACTAATACAGTTAGGTAGTGTTGTTTGTGTTATTTACTTTGGTATTGGATTCAGTTTACTTTATGCTGCACCCACATTTCAACATACTGCAGATTTCTGCCTTATAAAAACATAGGTGTATGTAAGATGCTACCAGTGAAAGATGGAAATTTTTGCTGTGTGGATGGGGGGGACAGGGCACTGGGATTTTCTGCTTTCTGGAGAAGTGTAGGAAGCTGGCCGTTTCATTTGTTTAAATATTTAGTGCCTGCAAAGTAGTTCAAAGCATTGGTCTGAGGATAAAGGCATCGTCACTTGTACCTCTCTCCTGGGGAAAGCGAGGACGTTATGTTTTGGCAGCACTGAAAGGTTCTTGGTGTGTTCCCTTTTTTAATCCTCAACTTCTTCAGTCCCTCTGGTCTGCTACATACCACCAGATAAACACACTAGTATAACTGAACTGTGCTTACAGGATCAGCAGTGGAACTTCACTCTGACCTGGCATTACTTGGGTTAATATTTTTGCCACAGACCTAGGGGCATTTGGATTCTCAGAAGTGGCTTCTTCAGCTACTGAGATCCTCATCTGCATCTCTGTATGTGGAATGTATGTGAAAGGCTTTCTTCACAACCAAATAAGCAGGGGACTGTAAAAATGTGCTTAAAAATATTCTAATTTTAAGTCATTTGGGGTGGATCCTGCTGTGAGACAATAGCAGGTCTTAGCACACTGGAAAAATGGGAAGGGCCAAACTCCCAATGGGGACTTTGGGGAAGCTGAAGGAACCTGGCCAAGGCCCTGGAAGAGCTCCAGGGTGGTGACAAGGGATCACTGTTTAAGGTATGGAGCCACAGTCTCAGGTGGGTGAGACCAGAAGCTCCAGGGAGTGCTGCTGGTGCTGTAGCTGAGGGTTCATGTGCTGAAGGCAGCTTAGAAGCTGCTTTCCAAGCCGCCCTGGCGAGAGGTGGAAGTTAAATTCTGGTGCTTGGGAAGTTCCCGAAGAGGCTGCAGGGCATAGATGCTGTGCTTAGCATGGACCTGGAGGACAGAGAACTGGGTTCCTGGTCAGGGGGGATTGCTGAACAGCATCCCTGTGAAAGGACAGAGGAACACAGTTCCTTCACAGTTTACAGGTTTCCTCCCAGAGGTACCTTCTCCTTCTGTGACCTGTCCTCTCCCTTGCACTTTATGCCACCTTCACACGCCTGGCACTGCATGTCACAGCCACGTCCTTTCGTCTGGGGAGGAACCATATCCTACCCACATGCTGTTTCTTTATTGTGTCTCTTCAGGGTATGTGTCTGACTGATGCCTGTAAAATGGAAACCAGCATCTTCCCTGTCCTCCAGATCACCTAGGGCATACTGGCTTTCGCTCAATTTTTTTCCCCTCTTCCCACCTACTGGAATTTCTCTTCCTCCAAAGTACCTCTGGGTCTTGCCACCTTCATCACTTCCCTTTCCCCTTCCCCACCAAGCTCCTGTCATCCATCTTATGCCTGGTTTCTGTGGTTAACTTTTTTTTTTAATCCTGTGGCACACCTCCCTTTCCACATCATCACTATTTGGTGGAGGTGATAGCTGGAGGAACCACACCTAGTGTGGTACATTTACTTTGCTGACTCACTCACACACTGGGAACTGGGACTGAAATTAGTGGGTAGGCTGGGTCCAAAGCAGCTGTTAGAGACAGGACAGAGCGCCTCTTCTCCCTGGCATCCCTACTTTGTCCAGATTTAAATCTTTCCTTGGTTACTTGGGAGACAAGGTTGACAGGTCACTTGAGAGCATAAAGCCTGGTCTAAAATAAGGAGGAAGCATCCCCGTGGGACAGGACTGATGGTAGTAGGAATTCTGTGTGTGCCTTGGTGCCATGAACATGGGGCAGTGCTGCTTTCACTCTCTTCCTAGTGTTCTGAATTTCCAAACGACTTTAAAGCAACAATAAAATGCCATGAGAGAGGGAGGGTTGCAAAGCGGGTGATGATAGAAGGTGGATCTTGCTCCTGCAGAAACCTACAACAACATCCTGCTAATAACAGCTTGGGACTCAAGGGGTGTCATGTGGGGGGACTGTGGTGTGCCAGAGCCTTCCCTCTGGTGCTCAGTCCATGCCATGTTGTCCACTTCTGATGCTCCTTTGAGCTGTTTGTTGCCCTGTTAGAGGGATGGGGCAGAAGGGTAGAGAAGCTGAAATGGAGACCAAGTCTTAGTCCACAGCCCAACAAGCACAGTGAATGCATCAAAGGAAAGCAATAATTTGTACTTGAAATATCAAATGTCATTGCTGTATGGGTGCTCCCCTGCCTAGAAACTGGGCTCAGGCAGGGAAAAGTTTGGAGGCTCTTTAGGTATGTGTCTAATGGAAATGGTATAAAAACCTGTGCAAGGTGTTACAGAAGTGTCCAGAATTGCCAGCTGGAAAGAGGAGTCTGCCTGTGCCTGTCAGTTTGGGACCGATCATGTACTGGGAAGCCAGAGGTACAGCTTGAGAAGCCAGGCCATTGCCAGGCTGCAGTAAGGTTGCTTGGCTTTAAATACTATCCCATGTCCTGTGTCCCTTTGCTGCTGACTGGCCACACAATGTTGTTGCAAGGATGAAGCTTTATAAGCAGCTGGACCTGTCTTGCTGTTTGCCACCATGGGAAGACATGGTCCTGCTCCTGCTGCTCTTGCTTCCCTTCCTTCTGGGGAGATGGGTGTTTGACCCCTCAGTAAGGGGACTCAGCTGGCTGTGTTTCCTGCCGTGTTTGTCTGCTGCCAGTTCAACAACTGAGCCCCACCACAGGAGGCAAAAAGAGGGAATGTGGAGGCAGGAGGTGAAAGTCCCAGTGCAACCTGAGTGGGAGGTGCAGTTGTCCTTGCTTCAGATGTGTGGGTGGGAGGCAGGGACTTCCCAGCCCTCAAAAGCTTGCCCTTCTTGTCATCAGCACAAGGTTGTGACCACTTTTTGCATGGAGCATTTTTTGCTTTCTCCTTGCTTGGTTAAAACCATGTACCAGCTATCTTGCCAAAGGCTGCCTATGACTCTTCCAGGGGTAATTGGAGGTAGCAATATTTGAATAGAACAATGCGTGAGGAGGGGAAGGAGAAGAATATGAAGTTCAGAAGGGTGCTCTGAATGTTGTGAGACTTGCTCTAGAATTTGTCAAGTCTTGCAGTCCCATAACGTGATCCTTACAGGGTGCTGGAGGGAGGCTTGTGCTTTTGTGAGTCAAACTGGCAGCCTGTGTGGGGAGGCTGAAGGGAATGGGTTTGCTTCACATTGCAAAGCAAGGGTTTCCTTTTGCACAGTGTGCTCTAGTGGGAGACTGCCATCTGTTTGGAGAAATGCTGCTTTTCCCAAGTCCCTCCAGCTCTTCAAGCTGTTTGTATTCACCTCAGAGATGTGTTTCAAAGCACTGATGTGAAACTAACTGTCCCGTTTGGGTCTGTTTCTATCGCAGGATCTGGGATTATGGCATCTTCGCACCCCATCACAGCCAGCACCCCTGAGGGAAGCAGCTATGGTGCTATTGGTACAGTGTCTTCCAGAACTGGGAGCATGGGGAAGGTTCTGCCTGGGGCAAGGAGAGGCACTTTAAGGTGCTTTAAAGCCAGAAGGGAATAAAGCTGCAAGTTACTTTAAGAGTGGCTTGCAACTACTTGAAAAAAATAATTGCAGCTTGGGAGGTTCAGGTTGCACTTTTGGGCAAAACTTCTACATCAAAAAGGTGGCAAATCTCTGGAAGAGGTGCCCAGAGAGACTCTGTCATTGGAAATGTTTGTCTTGGCCAGACAAAACCATGGTCGCCTGGTAAGTGTTGGTGACAATGCTGCTTCAGGCAGGAGGTTGACTAGGGACCAATAAAAGTCCCTTCCAACGAAACATCTAGGGGTCTGTCATTAGCTCATCAAGCCTGCCTTTACACTAAAGCATGCCTTTCACTGGAAGACTGAAGGGTTGTGTGCTGTAAGGCAAGAGAGAATCAGAGCTTCTTGCAGTTCAGAGGTTTCAGTAGGGGAGAAATAGTGTCATGCTGTCAATAGGTGAACCATGCCCTGGCAGCAGAGGAGGAAAAAACCAAACTCCCAAGGTTTCTGCTAATCTGAGATGATGTGAAATGCCTTCCTTTGCCAGAGTTTCTTAGTCTCCTTCCAACAGTTTTCCCTCCTGTGGAGGGATTGGTACTGAATAGCTCAGTGCTGTGGACTTCTGGGCATAATGCTTGAATTTGACAGTTTGGGGACCCAGATTGCAGGGTGAGGTGGTGCAGGTCCAGGGCAGTGTCAGGCAGCTACTCAAATGAGAGAGCAGAGCAACTTTGTCTAATTTTTAGTCCTTGCTTAGGATGCATTTGCTCACTGTGGTGTAAAGACAGCCCTGACACTCCAGATGTCACCCAGGTGTTGGACTGTGAAGGTGTGGTATCTCTGAACACCTGACAAAGAAACACAGAACTGAGATTTTGTGAGGTTTGGGAAAAATTCAGGAGAATTTGAGTCCTGCAATATAGTTGAGGGCTTCAGTATCACTCTACCCCCCTTTCCAAATTCCCAAGGAAACGCTTTAAAAGCATTTGGGAAATGAGGAAGAAACTTGTGTTCTGCTCATGCCAGTATGGGCAATGGGCTGGCTGGGAGCTTGGCCAGCCTGTGGAAAGTGCAGGCAGGTCATGTTGATCTGCAGGTGACCAATACTGTGGATGAAATGGGAGCAAAGCTGATGCTCTGCCTGCCTTGAAAAATCAACTTTCTTCCTCTTTGTATTTTGTTCTACAATATTTATAGAAAAGCTTAGATATAAAGCTTATATAAAATTGGGAGATTAACTAGGTCAGCCTATTTCTGACCCCTGAACTGTCTGATGCTTTCACTAGAGCTTTCTGACTTGTCTCAGACTTCCAGATTTCAGAGCCCAGGCTAGTAAAGAGTAGAAAATGTTAGAGATGAAAAGTAATAGAATAAAAGCAGAGGAAAAACCAAAATGCTGCAGAGGTGGGAAGATGGTCCTTGAAAGTGGTCTTACCTGATAATCGGAGACTTTCAGGAAGGCTTGTGATCGTGGAAAAACTTGTTCCCTGAAATGGCCATCTCAACTTGTCCCAACAGATTGTGTATGGTATCTGGGACAGCTTTCTTCTTGTTATGCATAGAGGGCTTTAGCCTTTACCCTGCCTGTTTCCTTCTCCCTGCTCTGCTCCAGATGAGTCAAGCTCCAGTGGTGGACATCAGTTGTCTTCCCCTGAGCGTGGGCCGCCTGCTGGTTCTGACACAGACAGCTCTGTAGAGGAGGAGAGTGACTTTGACACCATGCCAGAAATTGAAAGTGATAAGAACGTCATCCGCACTAAGGTACGGCTGGTGTTACAGCTGTGGCCATGATGCTGGGCCATGGACACATCTAGGCTAGGACTAGCAGTAGTCACTTGCCAGGATTTTTAAGTTTCTGCTTTCCTTTTAGGTGGATTTAGTCTAATAAAGCAGAGTGTGCTTCTCAGTGTTTTTTCAGAGTCTAGAAAGTTTTCCTGCTGTGCTAAGTGTGTTGCTGAAATGAGTGATTTAATATGGAAAATCAGAATGTATTGGGGACTATTGAGAAAAGAGGAAGAAGCCCAGAGTGTTCCAGAAAGTCCTAGGAGGTGCGACAGCATAGGGAGAAATTAATGTGCAATAGTAGGTAGTTATGTGGTACAACTAGTGTGACTACAGTGGATGTACAGAGGGGCTTTAAGCTAGCAGCTCTCAAACTGCCTCCTTTTGTTGCCTCACACTGCTCCTTGTGGTCAGAGCCATTCCTGGAGGTCAGAGGGTTTTGCAGAACTCATTTGCCATAGAATCAAGGGACACAAGAAGCTTGCTGTGTTTAAAAAAAAAAAAAAAAAAAAAAAAATCCAAATACATCAAGATCTTCTACTGGCTTCTGTAGTCTTCATTAGGTTTTTTTCTGTTTTCTTCCCTCTTTCCCCACCCACTAATGTTTTAGGTGTTCCTTTATCTATCAGACTTGTCCAGGAAGGACCGAAGGATTGTCAGCAAAAAATACAAAATCTATTTCTGGTAAGGAGAAGACAAACTGGTAAGGCTCAAACTCTAGGCCCAGTCTCTGGTTGTAGGGTTGGTCCACATGCCCTTCTTCTGGACCACACTTCATACCTGAGGGTGTTCTTCGAGCCATCCTGTTACATTCTGAGCCTGTTCTAACCAGTAACTGCAGATCCCATTTACCTCAAATAAGGATATTTGTGGACCAGTGCACACATGATCCTGGCAATGGATTCTGGTTTGCATAATTGCTTTGAAGTGTGGTAACAACCAGTGTGCTGGAACATACTGGGGAAGGGGAGAAATTGACACTCGAACACATGAGCTTGTGGTCCACATGCTGTCTTTTCTTGTGCCCATAGCGTTTGCCTCCTGTTTGCATTAGCACATTTGCTCTCCTGCTTCAGGAGATCATAACCAGAAGTAAAAGCTCCAGCTGGGAGAGCAGGGTCTGGGCCCTTAAGCATTGAGGTGTACATATTCCTCCAAGCACTGCAGGGCTCTGTCCTGGGTGTGCACCAATTGTTTTGGTGTGTATAACTGCTGCTACTGTCTCCTCTCTGCAGGAACATCATCACCATTGCAGTGTTTTATGCCCTGCCAGTCATCCAGCTCGTCATCACTTACCAGACGGTGCGTCGGGCTCTGTGGCTGTCCCATGCGCTTGGGTCCTCTTGCCTTTAAACTTGCTCTGTGGTTGCATGGTGTAAGGATGACAGTCGGTGAAACTGGGATCACCCAGGAATCCTGCTCTGTCTGAGGGGCAATTTACCTTAGCTGGTCTCTGCACTGTGTTGAGTGTCGCTGCTGGCTTGGCTCTTTGAGCTTGCAGTTCTGCTATTTTTGGTTGCGAAGCGGGAGTGCAGCTGGTTTCCTGCTCATCTGATGTCTCATTTGGGGCCTGTTTCATTTTAGAGGCAGGAGGAATCTGCTATTATCTCTAAAAGACAACGAAAGCAAGTAGGCTTTGCTGTGATATGAGTGATTTCTCCTCCCTTCTCCCTGCCCTTGCTATCCTGCTGTTATTCGGATATCTGCAAGCAGATCTATTAGCAGTGGGGTTGAGAGCATACAACGTTTCCTCTGAAGACTGTTCTCAGGTTTGTGGCCTGTGGCAACATCTTGTCCCCCGCTAAAAGCTTCACCTGCAGGTGTCAGTACTCCCCTGTGCCAGTGCTAGAGCTAGGCTGTGTCCTGGTACACCTTGTGTACATGCAGTGTTTGCATGAAGCAAACCCCCAGAACAGGGAGGATTTGCTAATATCAGGTCTCCCACCTCCTCTCTGTCCAGGTAGTGAATGTGACGGGCAATCAGGACATCTGCTACTACAACTTTCTGTGCGCCCATCCCCTTGGGGTGCTGAGGTGAGACCTACAGTCACTGTTTTATTGTTTTGTGCCTCCTGAGTGTTTGTGCTGTGCCCAGGTCAGGATTTTATCCTTGCTGGGCTCATAGTAACTGTGTTGATAATACCACTGAGAGTTTAGGACTCTGAGCTTTCTGTTTTGCTCAGCAGTGGCTTTCTGTTGCAGTGAGACACATGCACCCAGGAACATATGGCACCTGGGTTCTCCTAGCAAGCCTATGGCACAGCAATGAGGTGCTCCCATGCTCTTTTGGACACTTTTGCTTGTATCAAAGGAGCAGCAGCTCTGCAAAGAAGTTCAGCTCAGTCCTCAGTGTAGCATTTCTCTGAACTAATGTGGGAGTGCAAAGAAAGCCCAGAGTTGAGAATCTCGCAGAGGAAGTGTTAAATCTACTGGGGCAGGTGAACTATTCAACCTAAAATTGTCATCCAGGGTGTAAAACTGGCAGGTGTTTGGCAGCTGCTGAGGTGGAGGGGGGGGGGGGGGGGGGGGGGAGCAAAATGGATTCAGCTTATCATGGCCTGGGGTTCATCCTCCTGCTGCTGTGCTGCCTTTGTCTTAAATCTTCTTTTTCCCTGCAGTGCCTTCAACAACATCCTCAGCAATGTGGGCCACATGCTGCTGGGTTTTCTTTTCCTCCTCATTGTGTTGCGCAGGGACATTCTCCACCGTCGGGCCATGGAGATAAAAGATGTCTATACCCTGGTAGGTAGGAAGTATGGTCGCATGAGGCTGAGTGGAGGGAGGAAAGACAGGGAAAACTTGAAAACCAGAGTGATACACAGCAGGTTTCCACTTGCCTTCCTTGCTGGAGTATTGAATCCTCCTCTCTTTTCCTCCCCTGAAAAAGGGTCTAGGTGGGATGCTTATGTTCTTGTGCGCCCCAGTACTTTGCTGCTTACGGTATGTAAGCCGTGGTGACCCAGCCTGGGCTTGTGAAGACAAGGAGACGAGTAGGGGAATGACTCTTGTGGCTGTGGCTTTTCCTCCAGTGCTCACTGTGGAGGAACTGGGGCAGTAGGGCTGTCCCAGGATGCTTTTGTTTTTAGTGAGGTTTGATTTGTCTTAAACAATCAAGAGTTCCTTCTTGGCACTCTTCTTAACAAGAGGGAATAGAGCTGCCTACAACAACCCAGAAGAATTTAGCTGTCTCTAGCTCTGAAGCAGAGCAGCTTGTAGTCAGAGCTTCTGCAGTTGCTTCAGTATCTTCTGGGAGAGGATGGAGAAATCTGCAGCCCTGTGGGCAGTGGTGCTGGTGCTTTCCAGAGACAAACAGCTCTGTTTACACTGGCTTGGTAGCAAGTAAAGACATTAGCAGTTTTAAGGGTCTGCTGCTTATGGTTTTCAGATGAGACCTCAGCCAGGTTGTGATGGAGAAGCCTTCTCACCTGGGCTGATGGGCTCTGCTCCTCAAGTGCTTTTTAACCCCCTACTGACCACAAGAGCAAGGCTGCTATTCTGGGTCCCTAGTGCTCTCAGTTTTGGGCAGGATGTAGTATGGCACAAGGTACAGGACAGATTTTTAGTCTCAAGATGTCAGTACCATGACACTGAGGTCTTCAGACCAGAAGCTTCTGTGTGATTAGCTTGGGTTTGCTACCTGTGGATTCACCTGGCTATGCAGTGTGGCTAAATGCAGAGCCTATGGTTGCACACAGCATGCTGTGCTGCACTGGTGACTGAAGGACACGTGTAGGGGTTAGGAGGGATGAAGTGATGGAGAGCGGAAGCTCGCTTGTCATCAGGACAGTGAGGGTACTTACTATACAGCTCTGCTCTCTTCCAGGACTATGGGATCCCAAAGCATTTTGGTCTCTTTTATGCTATGGGCATTGCTCTGATGATGGAAGGAGTGCTCAGTGCCTGTTATCATGTCTGCCCTAATTACTCCAATTTCCAGTTTGGTAAGCTGAGCTTCCTTTTTCCTTTTGAGCTGGAGGTAGGATTTGCCATGCTCTATCTCCTGCTGAGTTGCTGGCATTTCCCATCCCTCTACCCTTGCAAACCTCCCTGGAGTCTGCCTGTTCCAGGGCTCAGTTAAGAGGCAGTGGGTCTTTGGATGCTGGGGACTCTGGTATTGCACTGCTGGCAGGATCTTCCTTTGCTTTTGCAGCTCAGTGTTTGAAGATAGTAAGTGCACAGCCTGAGTGGCAGAGTGCTCAAGCGTAGGAAGTCTCTGTCTGCCATCTCAGTGGAAACGTTTCTCTGTGGGCTCCTTTGCCTTCCTAGGGAAGAGAAGACTCAGGCAGGATCTTGTCTATGTGTGTAAATACCCAATGAGAGGGAATGAAGATGAGTGATCCAGGCTCTTTACAGTGGTTCTCAGTGACAGAACAAGAGGCAATGGGCACAAATTAGAACACAGGAAACTCCATCTGAACACAGGAATTTTTTTTTTATTTTTTTTTTCTAAGGGTGATCAAAGACTGAACAGGTTGCCCAGAGAGGTTGAATTCTTCTATGGAGGTATTCGAGGCCTGAATGGACACGGTCCTGGACAACCCTCTCATAGCTGACCCTGCTTGAGCAGATGGTGTTGGACCAGACAACCTCCAGAGGTCCCTTCTAACCTCAACCATTCTGTGATTCCCTGCCTGTTTCTGCGCAGCACTGTGGGAATTTATTTTCTGAGCCCCTTTAGTTTTTGTTGCCCTAGAGCATGCTAAGTGTGCTGCAAGATGGCAAAGCACAAAGTGCTGTACAGTGTAGTGCAGTGTCAGGGATTTGTGCCTGCCAGCCTTGGGTTTGGCCCTGCTGCTGCACTTCTTCCTATGCACTCGGAGCAGCTTTCTCAGCCTACTGACAGTACCTGTTTTCACTGTTTCTGTTGTGCTCCCTCCATAGACACCTCCTTCATGTACATGATCGCAGGACTGTGCATGCTCAAGCTCTACCAGACCCGCCACCCAGACATCAATGCCAGTGCCTACTCTGCCTATGCCTCGTTTGCTGTGGTGATCTGTCTGGCCGTCCTTGGAGTGGTATGGCTCCCTCTTACCTACCTGCTTCTCTGGGAAGGAGATGGTGTGGCTGGGAACATAGCTTAAGTGGGCAAATGACTGGGGAGAGCAGCAAGGCAGGATAAGAGTGTTAAGAAGCTGCTAGCATTTGAATTCATTATACTGTGTTTTCCTCCTCCTTTCCCCTGGCCTTGCAGGGAGGGGAAGAGCAGTTTTCATTTATAGATCTGGTTTTGGGTTAGAAGATTTGGGGGTTTCTCTTCCATGTTCAGTGGGGTTGTCTAATGCCCCATGGTGACACAGGAGAGAAAAGGATCAACCTGCTGATAACAGGGCTCAGTTTGCTTTTAATATGTCTGCTTTCAGGTGTTTGGGAAAAATGACATGTGGTTTTGGATCATTTTCTCAATGATCCATGTTTTGGCCTCTCTGGCTCTCAGCACCCAGATCTACTACATGGGCCGCTTCAAGATCGGTAAGTGCTGTAACTGAACTATCTTGCTCTAGGGTGTGCAGGTGCCTCCTGTCCTCACCTGAGTGAGTCACCTATGCAGCACATCTGTGAGCACAGTCCCGTGGCCTGTGTTTGTGTTCTGGGTTATCCTGTCCTCTCATCCATCTGATGCTCTTCCTGGCCTCTGAATTCCTTGTGCTGCTGCTTCCCAGACCTATGGGAATCAGCAGGACCTGTCTGCTCTGTGGTGGCGGAAGAGCTAGGCTCTGAGGGAGCCTGCCCTTCAGCTACAGCTCTCCCTAATGCTGTGCTCAGAGCGGTGAGCTAGGTAAAACCCTGTCATGGGATGAGGGGGGAGAGGGTCTGGTGGGGATCCTGGCTCTTGTTCTCTGCTTACAACCATATTTCTCCTTCCTCTTCTGCTTCTGTTTGCCTCAGATGGCCCTGACTCAGGTAACTGTCAGCAGCTCTCATTTTTCTCTGTTGAACTGATTGAGCAGTGGCATAGCTGCCGGGGATGCATGGATGTGTGTGGGGAGGCAGGCTTGCGTGCCACCTGGGGTCAGCTCTTAAGAAGTGAAGTCAGTTTGCCAGCACCACCGCCAGTCCTGTTTCTTGACAGGAAGGCGGTGATATAGCACAGGAGAGCTCTGCCCTTGGCGCAGGAGCCTTTTCAAGCTCTGTGTTTGTGATTAAAGAGGGGCATGTTTGTGTGTGCGTGTCTGTCCATGCCCACTGCCACTGATGGCTCTGCAGTGAAGCTTCTGCAATGATTTTGAGAGCAGGTGTGTCTTTTCTTGAGTGTGCTCTGCCCCTCTAGGACCTTCTAAGGGCTGTGGGATCTGTTTCTGGTGTTTCCCTGCTCTGGCAGCTTGTTTCATGGAAGGTGATTTTCCGCCTTCCTGCACACACATCTCTTCCAGAGATGTGGTTGCAAAGCCAGTCTGTTTACACGTACAGAGAGGGCCTATTTGACTTCTGGGTAGCGCTAGTGTGGAGGGTTTTTTCTTATTTTCTTTTTTACCTGTTGTTCTGGCCAAATGCCATCCACATCCTGTGGTGGCTGCCCTTCTGCTCAGACTGCTCCCAAAGAGCAAGAAATGAATCTGTTAACACCCTGACCATCTGCAGGCGGGGTCCTCTGTTGTCAGCTGGTGGCTGTCCACATCTTTTCCCTGTAGGCATTTTGGAGCTTAATCTGCTGGCTGTTCTGGCTTTTTATCCTCTTCTTTGACAGACTTGGGGATATTTCGACGGGCAGCGATGGTGCTGTACACGGACTGTATCCAGCAGTGCAGTCGACCAATGTACATGGTAGGTGACTTCTCATCTCAGCACCTCCCTCAGCAATTGCTCACTTCCTAGGCAATGTGCAGAGGGAAGAGGTGTGGCTGTTTGAAAAAGTGATGCTCCCTGTCTCCCTTCTGTGCCCTCCCCCAAAATGTTTGGGTAAGTGTAGATCTCTGTGAAGTGGTTTACCCCCACCTTCAGGCCTCCCCTGATATCAGGCTTAGTGAATAAAACATCACAGCAAAGGTGATACAGCATGGTAGGATTTCGCCTTTGCTCTTGCTCTCTGGGGGCATCTGTCCAAAGGAGTGTGTATGAGGCTCTGTGCAGCCCAGTCTCTCTGGGGAAGGCAGTGACTATTTTGGCTCTGTGGCTTAAGCAACAGCTATTGCTATTTCTACAGCACCTCAGGGTAGACAGCAAAAAAGTAAGAAATGGTAGCTGTTACCTTGTGTCCCCCTGATACTTTCTTCTTGGCACAGAGTGCCAATTAGGGCTTGAAGTCAAATGAAGTTATTATCCATGAGCATCCTTCCCCCCCTCCCATCTCTGAATAAGTGTCAGACCGAGTTTTGCAAGCAAACTCAGTGCACTCAGGCGTAAAGTAAGCCTGGCTGGCCTGAAATAGCTTCATCATGAAAGCAGCTGTAAGCGTAAATGCACATGCCCCACAGATGTAACCCTTCTGCCTGCTGTAGCTATAGTGCTTCCCTAGCTAATGGTGAGATGGGTGAAAAAAGGCTCTGTGGATATGTGTGGGATGCTATCCAAAGCTTCCCCTGCTGCCTCTTTCAAGCACATCCTTGCTCTGTGCAACAATTTTTCTGTAAAATAGTGGGAGAGAATGAATCTAACTAGAAAAGCAGTGGAAACGGTCAAAGAATTTGCAGAACCTCCTGAGCCTGATTCTTAAGTCCTGGGCTTGTCCTTTTTTAGATGTTTAGTCTCCTTCTTGCAATGCTTTCCTCAAATTTGTAAGGGCCAGAGCAGTTTCCATCTGGCAAAAGCTCGTGTAGTGCAAACTTCAGAGCCAGGTGTGTGTGTGTTTGCAGGAACCAGACTCCAAATCCTCACATAATGATACCCTGAATTTCTAAGGCAAAGGCCTCTTTTTGCATTTCCTTCTGCATTCATATGATCATCAGTGTCTTCTCTTCAGGACAGGATGGTGCTGCTCATTGTTGGAAACCTGGTCAACTGGTCCTTGTAAGTAGTGGAGTGTTTGTCTTGCATACTTGTGCTTGTGGGCAGCAGGATTCAGTATTGACACATGCATGGCCTGAAGTGATGGGGAAATGCAGCAGAGTCTGTGCAATAATCCTGTGCTGGGGCCCTTCTGACAGGTTTTGGCAAGGAGCTTGATCTGATGAGTGCTGATGGTAGGCGGATCCATAGGACGCAGTGCAGCACTACAGGGCTATGTGAGGCATCCCTAAGCACTTCAGCTGGTGCTGTCTCATGGCTTGTGTCTGAGCGAGCTTGTATAGGGCTGGCCTGGTATGGTGGTGCTGCGTTGTTCTGTACACATGCTTCCCACATAGCTGGGATGTCTCTGGCACAGCCAAGGTGGAGGAGACTTGACAGACACTTGTTAGTCAGTCACAGAGCCTGGCTCAGCAGTAACTGCATGGATGGAAGGGATCAGCTGTTGGATGAGACTTAAAATCATTGCCCGAAGCTCTTGCTTTTCATTAAAGCTGCTTCTCGGGGATGTGCCTTCTGCTAAATGTACAGGTCTGGGCCCAACTCCTACCAAGTAAGATGCATTGGCTGTGGGTTGGAAGCAACTCAGGGCCCTTGCCTGTCTTCCGGGGTCTCCAGTTGTGCTCAGTGGCTGACCATGGCTGAGTTTGCTCGGCAGAGAGCAGAGGCGAATGATGCGTTTCCTCCAGGGAATTGGGAGGCTGTGGCAATGTTGCTGTGTCCTGTGGTCTGGTGGGGCAGTGGGTGGCTGTCAGTTTGGGGATGTACCGTGTCCCCAGTGAAAGAGGCTGTCTAATGTCCCTTCTTCCCCCTCTCTCAGTGCTATCTTTGGGCTGCTGTATCGGCCCAGAGACTTCGCCTCCTACATACTGGGGATCTTTATCTGTAACCTGTTGCTGTATCTGGCTTTCTACATCATCATGAAGGTAAAGGGAGGCAGCTGTAGCTGTGCCTAGGGTGCCTGTCTCCAAAGGGGAAGGGATGGGTCTCTTTTCTGGCTGCAGTTTGGGTTCCTGTGGTGCTGCAGAGAGATGTGGAGGGGTCTTTGTGGGGCTCAAGGTGGGACAAGGTGTTGGTGTTGGGGAGGGATGCTGTGTAGCCATCTCAGGGGAGGCTGGTCTGTGTTTCCCTGAGGTGGGCAGCCCTTTGCAGATGCAGATGGTCCAGGCTGGTGTTTCAGCCCTATGCATGGCTTCAGCCCCTGGGAAGAACTCAGGGTGTGTTGTGAGGCTATGTCCCTCTCTGCAGCTCCGCAGCTCTGAGAAGCTCCTGCCCATCCCCATGTTCTGCATCGTGGCCACGGCAGTGGTGTGGGCAGCTGCCCTCTACTTCTTCTTCCAGAACCTCAGCAGCTGGGAGGTAAAGTTCCCCTTTTACTGTCCTGTCCATCTCTCATCATCTTTCCTTCCCGTTGTTTGTTTTACACAAAAAATACTCTGGGGAAGAGTCTTGGGCTGCTCATGGAGAGCTGAAAGGATTTAACTCCTTCAGAAGACTGGGAAGGGAGCATGGGAAGCTGTGCTGAGTCAAAAATGACTGTATGTGTGCAGCTATGGAGAGACTATGACCCAGGTGATCCAGAGATGACTGGTCCTCACCAGGGGACAGAGGAGGAGCTGGGGATCTGAAAGCAAAACTGGATAAATCCTGACCAGTGCTGGATGGAAGACTTCTTCCTGGAGCAGATGGCCAATGGGGAATAATCTGCCTGGGGTTGTGGGGGCTCTTCGTGGCCTGGGAGGCTCTTTGAATCCTGACTGAATGCCTTCTAACAAGATACCATGTCCATCTCCATGGAAGTGACAGGCTTGCTGCAGGGTGGTCTGGTGGAGGCTGTGCAGCTTGTGCTATGCCGAACCTCGGATGTGGAGACCAGAGGGTTCCCCCCAGCCGTGGGTTGTGGCCCCAGATCCATCTCCAGGTCTAAGTATGACATTATGTTCCTGCCCTGCTCTCACCACATGTCCAGCCAGCACAGTGCTTTTTCCTGGCTCCTGCATGGAGGGTTAAGACAGGGCGATCTCCAGGGGGTGCAGTGTGGCCAGCCAGGGCCCTATATGAGTGGATATCAGGTCCTGACTGCCTGCCCACTCCCCTAGGAGACTCCAGCAGAGTCCCGGGAAAAGAACCGTCCATGCATTCTGCTGGGCTTCTTCGATGACCATGATGTCTGGCACTTCCTCTCTGCGGCTGCCTTGTTCTTCTCCTTTCTGGTAAGTCCTGCTGAGCCTCACTCTCCTTGTCCCTCTCTATCTGCATGGAGCTGCGGCTGCCCCAGGATGCCACAGAAGTGCCCCAACTCCTCTGCTTGGCTCTGCCTCCAGACATCCTTCACAGTGGGATGCTCCTTGTCAGGGGGATCAGGAATCAGGCTTTCTCCTTTGGCTTGTTGCTCCGTGTGCCTCCTGGCCTCAAATTCCCTCTGGGGCTGTGGGTCACACAGCTGTTGTGGGGAAGCTGAGGGGCTGCTGGTATGACCAGCCCTCTCATGGGTTTGTGAGGACCTCCGAGGAAGAGACCCTACTTTCTTTGACCCAGGTAGTAGGCTCACTGGTGTGGAGCTTAGCTCGCTCCTGGACTTTCTGTCACTTCCATAAATTGACTCCTGTGCTTCTCTACTTGGTACTACTTTTCAGACCTGATGGTCTGTGTGGTGGAAAAGGTGGAGGCATCCCCTGCGATGGGGTCAGAGCATAGTATTTTGGGGAAGTGGAGAGGGAGGCCTTAACCCTAGCTGTGCAAGGCGCAAACTGTTTGTGAAGGAGCTGCCTGGCTGCTTGCAATGCCTGAGCTGTGGTCAAGCAACTCCCACCCTGCTGCCTCCTGGATGGCTCTTCAGAGGCTAGTGATGAGGGACTAATTTACAAGCAGCGTCTCCATCACGGCTGGGGCAGGATTACCTGCTCAGGTACTTGCAGCACTGTAGGCAGAGCTGCCTACAGCTGTGCTGCCAGAGTGACTTGCTGGGAGCATTACAGAAACAAAGTTCATATGGCACATCTACGTGGGTTCCTGTCGTGAATTCTGTATGTGCTGGAGATGCAGCCCAGGTGGAGCCCCCCTGTGATGCGATGCCATCAGGAGCTGGTCATTCTGCCCAGCCATGGGCTGGCCAGCAAGACCTGAAGCTGCCTCGCACTTTCCTCCTCAGGTCCTGCTGACCCTGGATGATGACCTGGACGTGGTGCGCAGGGACAAGATCCCAGTGTTCTGAGCCCTCAGGGGACAGGGGCGCAGGGACGTCCCAAACTGCTCAGCCAAAGGCACCAGGCCAACTGGTGTCTGTGGGGAATGAGCCTGCTTCCATGGCCAACAACCCCGTGGGAGCAGGGGAGCCAGATCCCACAGCAAGCACGAAGGGGTGCTGCGGTAACTGAGGCGGGACCGGGAGGGAAGACAACACTTGCTGCTTTCCTACCGCATCCTCTGGGGCAGGCATGACCCAGGGGCCGAGGACAGTGCCCAGCCCTCCAGCTTGTAGGTGCAGTGGGTGCTGGAGCCAGTGAAGAGGGAGGAAACGGGAGGTGTGTTTGAGACCTTTGCTTCCCTTCCTCCCTGCTGATGTGCTCCGCTTCCTCTCCAGTGAGCAGGCTTGACAAGTGTAATGCAGCTCCTCCTGCATCTGCAACTGGCACCTGTACCCTGCAGGCTGCTGCCCTCGGAGAGTCCCTTTGGCAGCACCGGGAGAGAATTTGGTTCCTGTCCTGCAGCCGCTGAGGGAGCAAAGGACTCCAAACTGAGGTGGAAGTAGGGGACTGTTTTCTCTTTTTTGTCGGAGAGGCTCCCTCCTCCTGTAGCTGGTGGGGAGCCATGGTAACAAGAGACTGCAGTGTTGGAGGGGAAATGGTGGACTAGAGCTGCCCATGAGTGCTCTACCAGAGGCAGAACCTCCCGCCTTGCCCTTGCAGCCTCTCACTTACTCATATTGAACAGCCTCACTTCACTCCGGTGACTCCTACAGAGGCACTTGTCAGTGTGATGGTCTCTTTCACAGCACCAGAAGTGCTGTCCTCAAGTGACCGTAAGAGAGATGGTGCGGCGAAGCCGCAGTCTTGCATGCTGGGCAGCTCCTTGGCAGCTCCTTGGCAGCTCCTTGGCAGCTCCTTGGCAGCTCCTTGGCAGCTCCTTGGCAGCTCCTTGGCAGCTCCTTGGCAGCTCCTTGGCAGCTCCTTGGCAGCTCCTTGGCAGCTCCTTGGCAGCTCCTTGGCAGCTCCTTGGCAGCTCCTTGGATCCTGCTGCGTGGCCTTCCTAAAGGGGCAAGGTGGGGAGGGGAGGCTGTCCAGCAACCTCAGACTTTCTCCTCCCACAAGCTTGCTTTGGGGAAACTTGGCAAAACGGGCTTCCTTATAGGCTGGGAGTGTGGAGGAGGTTTTGGGCGGTTGGGGCTGAGCTCTTCAGCTAAAGATCTGGACCAAACTTTTTTCCTCTCCAACTTTTCTGCATCTGAAACAAGTTTTTAAATGGCTTCTGCATTCTTCCTGAATTCTTAGTTATTTAAAAAAACAAGAATAAGGTGTGAATTATTTCAGGCCTTGCATCTAAAAATGTGACCTGTTTTGCTAATTTTGAATTAAAAAGTATTCTTTGAGGCCTGCTGTCCTTATTCTTGTCATTGTCTGAGCACTTTTCCGTTGATGTATGTGCATGTACTCAGTGATGCAAAGGCTCCATTTCACTTGTGCTTACCAAAGCAGATGACTATGGTAATTTTCTACTCCAAGAAGCCTGTATCTCCTAGCTTTTAAGGTTTTAAACTACCTGGTTTTTATTTTTTCTAAGTTGGAGTTTGTCAAGATGGTCAATAAAATGAATGTTCCTAGTTCCCTGCTTTGCAGGTTGATTGGAATTCTTCTTGCTCCAGCTCTCAGCAGCAGCAGAGAGCACTTGGGGCAGAGGGGTGCCAGCAGCTGTCATCCTTAGGACCCTTGCAAACAGTTTCCTGAGCATAGGTGCAGATGACTTGCTTGTTCTCTTAACCAAATTGCCTTTGTGAGGCTAAATAGAGTAAAGAACAGACACTGTTGTTTGTCACTGTAGCCCCTTCGGCAGAGTGGAGGAGGAATGACACAAGAGGCTGCCAGCCGCTATCTTCCTGAGCAGAGCTGCACTGCTCCGGAGATGTAGCTGCGTTTCAGACAGGGTGTGCCAGAACATGCAGAAGGTGGCAGTGGTCTCTGTGTGCTGTGTTGTATTACAGCGCTTTGGGCTTGACTTGCAGGTTTGCCATGCAGATGGAGTTGTGAATGTTTCGTGTTTGAAATAGGGGTAGGTCTCTCAGGCTTGTTGTGAAGCATGAGCTTCTCTTCCTTAACAGTGTCACCATGGGCTGCAGGGAAGGAGATGACACTTGCTTTTGTCGGAGTAGCACCAGCAGAGGAGTATCAAGCTGAGGATAGTCCACGTTTTCCATTCAGCCACCCTGCAGCCTTGCCATATGTTCTTGGTGTGTCTAAAATGGCAGATTCCAATATTAGCGACATAGGCTTGCCTGCAGCTTCCTTTTTCTTCTCATAAGGAAAGACTGCCAGGAAGTCTGAGGTGCAAAAAACCTCCCCAGATCCTTACTGCCGAGTGCAGCGAGACTGAACCACCCCCGTCAGGGACTCCTGGTGGGGCTGTGGTGCTTTGTCTGTGCAGATGGAGTCGCCTGGGTTTCTGTACCCAGAGGTATATGAATGTTTGACCTGAGAGCTTTTTTGCAACATGTACTCTGTGCTGCCCTGTCCCTCTCCCTGCGAATGCAAAGGCTACTGTAGGTCCCCAGGTGCTGTACTTCCAATTCTCTGATCAGTGAAACCAAAATTTGTTGTAATAATACCTGGGGCGTGCAGGATGTGCTCTTTCCAGAGAGCTCTACTTGGATGGCAGGTGGTAACATGCAGTGACAGCCCTGCTGCCAGCACCATCCATTCCCTCCCTTCTCTCTGCTTCTCTAGTTCTGGCCTTGGCAGCAGGAGCTGAGGTCTGGGGCACAGCTGCACAGAGCCCTGCTGCATGGTGGCACCTGGAAGCTGCATGAAGAGCTGCAGCAGTAGATCTGTTGGGAGGTGATGTGTAATGGTCACATCATTTGCTGCTGGGTGAGCTAGGGAGCAATGGGGCAGTGCTTTGGGGCCAGGACTGGGGGAGGCAGCAGCAGCAGAAGGGGAGAAAATTTCCTGATGGAGTCCTCATTATGGGCCTTGCATGTACAATATCTTGCTCTAGCAAGTGCCTGGAAAAGTTCAGGTTGAGCCCTGTTTGTGCCTTCAGGGTGGGTTACAAGGCTTTGTGCGGGGATGTGCTCACAGGACAGCAGCGCTCCGGTGGGCAGGATAAATCCCTGGGTGCTGGGGACGTGTGGGGTTTGAACACAGCCTGCCAGCACCAGCAGGTTGAGCACGAACTCCCACGCAGTGCTAAACTGAAAGAAACCTCTACTTGAACCTTGCTCCTCTGGGAGGGAGCTGTGTAAATCTTGTCTAAGGTGGGAGCTTGTCAAGGTGGGAGGCTGTGCTGGGGTGATTAAAGGTGCTTGAAGTGGAGATACTGCCCTGCTGTTGCCTGAGGCTCAACAGTTGGAGCATCTGCATGCTGTAGGAACTTCACTAGCCTTCAGTCTTTCAACTGCCTGGTTTCTCTGGTGTCCATGCTGCAATCACACCTTGCAGCTGCAACTGCACTATGTAAAGCATTCCAGAGCCCACTGAATATTTTTACATGAAGTGGGCAAGTCTGGCCTGAGACTCCAGTGTGGTTTCTTACTAGAATTAGCAAATGCTGCCTCCCTCAGTCCCCTTAAGCCAGAGAGACAGGGAGAAGAGGAACACTAGTTCAAAAAACCCGTTGATCTTGGCAGATCATCAGAACTGGTGTACAAGCAGGTATTTGGGGGGGGGGGGGTGAGACTTGGAGGATCCGGTGTTGGATCCTGCCATTTGTGAGTCTAACCTGAAGTCTTCTTTTCTCACTGTGCTGCCTTCATACCCCTGCTTAGTCAGGTGCAGGATGGGCTTTCGCCTTGCAGGACTGCCCTTACCCTGTGTTTAGGTGTGGAGAAAGGTGTGAGCAGCTTTTCCTCTTGTACAAGTATGTTCTGCTTTTGATGTATTTTGTGGTGCACAGAAGTCAAGGACATAGGACGAGGTGTTGGGGTAGTAGGAATAGAATATCGCTTCTGTGGCAGACTGAAGAAGGGCTTGTGTGCCCCCAAATTTGTCCACTTTTGGACACACATTTTCATAAAAGAATATTCCTTCTCCCTGTGTCTTCCATAGTCTGTAGTTTCAGACCTTGTTCCAAGCTTGTATTTGTTTCTAGCCAGGAAGGTGGTTATTTCCTCTAAATAGGAATGTCAGGAAAAAAACTTAATGTTGAACAGCAGTTGGAAGACTGGAGGTAGGAGAGCAACATATGTGCTCGCTGAGCTAAGCAGAGATGAGCACAATATGCAAATGGCAAGGTGGTAGCAGTGCGGGAGAGAGAGGCTGGAGAACAGCACAGAACAACCAGAAAAACATGAGAATTAAATTAAATACAAGGAAAGGCACCTCAAGCCTAAGAGGCGGGAGGAAGGGTTGGAATCGTTTCCCTGCTGCTTCTGTGCCTCCAGCTTGATGCATCAATTTTTAAAATTTCCTCTTAGCTTTGCTCTGCCTGCTGTTTTCTGTTCGTACTTCAATTCTCCCACCCAGCGGCCGCACGGCTCAGCCTGATGCTGTGGCTGCAGGGGTATCTCGATGGTTCTGGCTGGTGAGATGTCTGGCTGGGCACCTGGGCAGCTCTGTGTCTCCCAGCTGTCCTCATCAAGCTCGGCTATGCAGCACCTGATCTGCAGGTGTCACAGTGTTAGTTGGAGGTGTGGGGGGAGAAAAGCAAAGCAGCTGATGTGTGGGTTGTGTTAGGAGGTGGGGGCCCTTCTGCTGCCCATGGGCCAGTAGCGGGGTCCCTGCTTCCCCCATCAGGTGCTCATCCCTCCTACGCTCAGCACAAACTGCTGTAACAACTCTTGAAAGGGAAGCAAATGGTTCAGTTTTCTGGTGAACCCCCTCAGTGGGTTTAAGTGGCTCACTGCAGGGGTCGAGGGGCTTGAAGGAAGCAGGAACTGGCCTGGCTGGAAGTGGCGGCTGCCAGAGTAACTGTATGTCGTGGAAGCTGTACCTGCCTGGGAATATCCGCCCTAAGCTTTCCACAGTTAGTCATTAAATACTCAGGCTTATTTGCCATGTCATGAAATATATTTGCTGTTTTTATAAGCAAAAGAGCTACCAACACTCAGCTTTGTATAATTGTTGCGTTACCTCCTGCAATGCCCTCCCCATTCCCACATTTTTCCCAGGTAAAAGCTGGTGCAGGGCTGTGGCTGGGTCAAGCAGTTCTGCAGGGCCAGAAAGCTGCTGCCAGGCAGGCTCTGCTCTACCTTCCCCAGTTGCAACATGATCTGCCTCTTGCCTCTGCTGTGCTCTTCTCTTCACACAGCGCCCGGGCACCCGAAGGTGTCAGGAAACATAGGTAAAGTTGTTCTGTCTGGTACAACTCAAACTTTTGTATAACAATAATAAAACCCCCTCACAGTTTAGGGAAGGTATTAGGATCTTGTGAGCTGACAGTGTTACAGCTACCACCAAAACCTCTGGGATGGTAGAAGAGCAGCCAAGGCAGGGGGAGTATGCTGTGTTTTAAAATGTGAAGGCACAGTTTTAGGAGAAATGTTAACTTGTCCACAGCTAAATGTAGATTTTGTGCCTATTAAAACAGCAGTACTTAACACTGAGCAAAAGGGTCTTTGGTGGGGGGAAGTGAGCAATGACAGCAACAGGGAGATACTGAGTTTATCCATGACGTGAACAGGCTGTATTTGAGACTGAAGTATGCTGCCTGAGGGTATGCTCCACCTCTAGCTTAAGATGGGGGAAAAACACTTTGAGCCAGTTTCACTTGTTTTTTTTGTATGTGGTTTCCCTCACATACATGCGCCTGTGGCCGCACCAAGCGTTTGTATGAGCCCAGCAGACCCGAGGGCCCCCAGCAGCTTTCAGCATGGAGGACAAGCGGGACCCTCACTCCCCCAGTGCGCTGCTGGGGCCTCGGTGGAAACTGCGCCAGCAGCCCTGCTCCATCTCCACAGGTAAGCACCGCACCCGCGTCTGCTGTAGTTAGCCAGCGGTCAGGGCATCAGAAGGTATTCAGATGCCTTGTGTCCCGTTTCCCCTCCTCTCTACTATGATAGCAGGTCTCTACAGCAGGAAACTTCACCTTTATGCAGTGTGCTGGCACAACTCTGACACTGAAGCTGGGGCTGTTGCTCGTGGGTAGTGTTTGGGGCGGTTAACTAGCCCTGCCTGCCAGCTCTCGGGCCTGAGCTGCCCTCTCAAGGCAGGGAAATTGGGCTGAGAGTAGGTTACTATGACTGCTCGGAGACTGTCCTTAGTCCTGCGCATGTTGTCTTGATGTTCTGAACTACAGTGATCTCTGAACACAGCCTCCTCGTTAAACTATAGATACTGGCTGTTGCTGAAGTAACAAAATAGCAGCTAATTTGTCTTAATACTAAATTTTAATTAAAAAAAAAAAAAAATCCATGAGGGCATCTTCCCTGTCCACCAGAATTTTGAGGTTTACAAGCAAGGCATTGTGGAGCCCCTGAAAGCAATTGTTTCCTAGCAATTCTGTCAACTCCTCCTGTATTATGCAGCCTCCCACAGAGCCTTTACTTACTTTGCAGCCTCTCTGCACCTGTCTCATTCAAACCACATCCTTTAGATTCAAACTGTGACAAAGGAACTATCGTAGAGCACTTTACAACCACTACGGCAGTGCGTGATGAGCAGCATTTTATAAAGCTGATGTTGTATCTTAACACAGTGATCACTGTCATCTGGGTAGGGACAGCACCTGCCACGCATTATTTAGATACTTCATTATCAGTTTATGTTTCTTCTGGATTATGCAGTGTTATATATCCAGATAAAGTGGTGCATAACTCTGGTCTATATCATAGAATGGTTTGGGTTGGAAGGGACCTTAAAGATCATCTAGTTCCACCCCCTTGCCATGGGCAGGGACACCTTCCACTAGACCAGGCTGCTCAAAGCCCCCTCCAACCTGCCCTTGAACACTGCCAGGCTTTCTAGGCTGCAAGCACATGTTGCTGGATCATGTTGAGCTCCCAATCACCAACCCCAAGTCCTTCTCTGCAGGACTGCTCTCAATCCACTCATCGCCCAGCCTGTATCTGTGCTTGGGATTGCCCTGACCCATGTGCAGGACCTCCTACTTGGCCTTGTTCAACTTCATGAGGTTTGCACAGGCCCACCTCTCAAGGTCCCTCTGGATGGCATCTCTTCCCTCCAGCGTGTCGACCGTACCACCGCTTGGTGTTGTCAGCAAACTTGCTGAGGGTGCACTTGATCCCACTGTCCATGTTGCCAACAAAGATGTTAAACAGCACTGGTCCTAGTACTGACCCCTGAGGAACACCACTTGTCCCTGCTCTCCACTTGGACATTGAGCTGTTGACCACAACTCTGAGTGCAACCATCTAGCCAATACCTTATCTGCCAAGTGGTCCATCTGTCAAATCCATATCTCTCCAATTTAGAGACAAGGAGGTTGTGTGGGACAGTGTCAAATGCTTTGCACATGCATATGTGGAGAATATACATACACAGATGCAGTGAATACACATCAGTGGAGAACTATGACTGTAAATTCCCAGTCTCAAAAAAAAAAAAAAGCTTTTATTTTCACCTATCCTGAAGAGTGAAATGCGTGGCTTTTATGGGGAAAGAAGTTGTACCAACAAGAATACAGTATTCAAAGAGCATTTTTGTTTTTTTTAATAAAATACTATCATGTTCATATCTATACAAATAATTATTACAACTATTAAACAAAGTATTACATTTAACAATAGAAATCTCAGAACTCTGAACAAGATCATGGTTTGGGATATTTACACCTGAATGCAACACATTTGTAAAAAGATGTCAAAATAAACAGAACAAGATCTTATTTACAATTGGAAGATGATGTTCCTGTTCATTCATTATAGATTTCTACTGCAGAGTTCCTTTTTTCCATTACAAAATAGTAAGGACTTTCCACCGAGGCTGTATCCAAGTAATTTACAGCTGTATAAAACAGAAGCACAGCAGAAAACTCTGGACTGAATATAAATAATTTACACCATGGAGGGCAACAGCATCTTTGATTAATCTCCTGTGGCAAAATCTGTACTTGCTGCCCTTCTCACAGTGAGCAGGCAAGAACGGGGGCTTGGTTGTTTCATATTTGTGATTGCTGAAACAGCAGCGCATATTGCAAACTTGGAAACCTACTTGTAAAAATACTTTTGGTGAGGCAGAAAGAAATGCTTTTTTTCTTTAAATTTATCTCATAAAAACTGGTATCAGCAAATAATAAATGGCTTCTGTGTAACGAAGCAGGGCTCGTTTGGTATTGTCATGACCAAAACCCTCTGCTAAATCTTTCACCAGTTCACAGAATAACTTGCTCTCAGTATAACTAGTGGGAATAAAGTGTTGGTGCTCTGAGGTTTTAGATTTACTCTAGGGATCGCAGAGGCAGTAGGAGGTCAAAAACACCCTCACATGCAAACCTGTGTCTGCACTGGCGCTCCTGTCCATGTGGCTGCTACCCGTGCTGGATCAGTGACAGCGGGAGAAGGGAACAGCAGTAGTAGACCACTTAGGTTAGGTGATGATAAAGAATGGAGCTCCTTATATCGCTGTATCAGAAAACAACACAAATTTTGACAGATTTGGTATAAATAGATTCAAAGCTACTCTGTCTTTCCAGTCAAAGTGAGATCATTAAGAAAGTGATGAGCATGAAACTTATTTGGGGAATAGCAAAACATCACAGCTCTTAGCCCAGCTGCCTACGCTCAGTCATCCAGAAACAGCGTGAGTTTGTGACCAAGTCCTTGAGCCAGGGCTGCACGAGTACCTCTGCGTAAGGTAAGAAGAGAACAGGAGATCAGAAATAACAAAATGACCCCTTTTCTCCAGCAATGCCCTCTGCAGTTGCCCTGACACGATCTGTTTCCTGCAACAGCACTACAGTCACCAACCACAGCAGCAGCAGCACAGCTTTAAAGTGCAGTAGGAAATCTGTGCAAAATTCAGGAGGCTCTGTACTAGCACAGCATGTATTTTTTTTTTTTTCAGAGAGGTGCTCTTCCACCTGGGCAGCAGCATCGTGACTGGAGCAGGAAGCAGGAGCTAGAAAACACATTCCAGTAAGGCTCAGCCACCAGCTCAAATCACTTCAGTTCTCGGTTTCCTTAGCTGTTCTTAAATGAGGTCCTTTCTCTCAATGAAAAGGTATATAAGTGTTAATATGTTACTGTTTTATTACCTGCTTTCAACTTAGTCTGACTCTGCTCTTACTCTTCTAGGCTTCTTAAGGGATTAATCAAGGACTACAGAGACATGGGTGCAGCCCAGCCCTACACCAGTTGCTATTGTCAGAAGTCACTTAGGCCAAGCTGAAAGCCACAGCTCCACAGCGCTTGTCAGCTGTGGCAGTCCCACCCTAGAGGTAGTGCTGAACCTTTCCCTTTGGCTGCTTATTTTGCTATAAATTAAGCAGTACTGGGTATTTTTCCTTTCTTCAAAGCCAAAACAAAACCCCCACTTAGTGTAAGTAACCTTCAAAAAGGTATTATGGAAGAGAAAATGCCATTCTCTACATAACAAATTGCAATCAAAACCACAAAATATTTTCCAAATATATCTTGAAAAACAAAAGAACTGTTAATTGCTAGGTAATTTTTAGGAGGAAAAGATAACAAATTGTTGCTGTCATAGATGTTTGATGAAGAAAATGTATTTGTTTGTCAAATTGTTATTATAACAAGTAAAACAGCTCCTTTTTCAAACTTTTTTTTTTCCTCCCCCAAAAAACATGTACTGAAGGTGAGCCTTCCTTAAAGTCTTATCAACCTGATAACTAAACACAACAGCTTCAATGGTAGGGAAAAGGAAAAATAAAAGAAAAAAGAAAGAAAAGAAAGAATGGCAAAGACAATGCAATCGTTCCTCTTCCTGAGAGCAGAGCCCAAAGCCCTGGGAAAGAGCCAGCGGTCAGAAGCTGAAACACAGACCTGTCAGTGGCACAAACTGACCTACAAAACTAAACGCAAGAAGCCTGGTCCATGTGGAACAGCAGGGGTGATTAGTTTACCAAGAGGAAAACCAAAACAACTTCATAACTAAAAACTAACCAAAATTACTTAACATCTAATTTCCCCTCTTTTGATGTGAAATATCCAGTCCATCCACTGTTCTGCCTAAAGGCATATAAGCATGAACATGCAAGAAGCTGAAATCTGTGGCAAACCCACAAGCTGCTCTTAAGTCAGGGGACCTGCCCAGATTCAGCATTCAAAGACCATCTTGGACAGTCAATTAGACCAAAAGACTGCACAACAGAGCCAATTTTTCTTCAATTAATTGATCTAAAAAGCCAGTCAGAAGTGTAAACAACAGAATTTGGACAAGTGCATTTATATGAAGCTCTAGCAGATACATCTGCCTACCTTTCTTTTCACAGCAGCCTTCCTGATCTCACACCAACGCCACAGGATCATTTAGTATCACTTATGGCACATAAAAAGACTCACACTTGTATGTGGCTGAACTTCAACAGAAATTGCCGTGTTCAAGGAGGGTAATGAAATGGTATTTCTCCATCCTGGTTGCGGCAGATTTCAGAAAAAGTCCTGAGAAGGATGACAAAGTGGTGTGGCAATTAATGCAGGAATCGCTGTGCCCTGTCACAACAATGCGAGGTACAAGCATCTAGAGAAGACTGACGGTCACATGGTAATTACTCTTGAGCCACATACTGCAAAACTGTGCAGTACCTGCAAAATCGCAATAGTCTTTGTATGACTAAAATGCCTGTGCTGTGATTACCTGTGCTACAGGTATCCTGTGAACAAGGTTGCTATTCTTGGTTGTCTTTGTAAACAGAAAAGGGGCACGTGAAAGTTACTGACACAGTTACTGCCTCTTCAGAAAAATGAGGTAAAACATTTAAAAAAAAAATAATGCCAAAATCACAGCTGACGTTCTACTGTGAATACTCAGGATCGCATTTAACCTTGATATAACACCAGTGAAATTAACAGTGAAATCAATATGAAATAAATATATAGAATAGAACAGAACAAAATAGACTATTCCAGTTGGGAGGGACCTACAACGATCATCTAATCCAACTGCCTGACCACTTCAGGACTGACCAAGAGTTAAAGTGTGTTGTTAAGAGCATTGTCCAAATGCCTCCCAAACACTGACAGGCTCGGGGCATCGACCACCTCTCTAGGAAGCCTGTTCCAGTGTCTGACCACCCTCTCGGTACAGAAATGCTTCCTGATGTCCAGGCCAAACCTTCCCCGGCGCAGCCTTGAACCATTCCCACGCGTCCTACCCCCGGATCCCAGGGAGAAGAGCTCCGCACCTCCCTCTCCACTCCCCCTCCTCAGGAACTGTAGGGAGTGATGAAGTCGCCCCTCAGCCTCCTCTCCTCCAAACTCGACAAGCCCAGAGTCCTCAGCTGCTCCTCAGAGGACATGCCTTCCAGCCCTCTCACCAGCTTTGTTGCCCTCCTCTGGACGCATTCAAGGACCTTCATGTCCTTCTTAAATTGTGGGGCCCAGAACGGCACACAGCACTCAAGGTGAGGCCGCACCAACGCCGCATACAGCGGGATCGTCCCCTCTGGAGCGGCTGGTCAGGCTGTGGTTGATGCCCCCCAGGGTGCAGGTTGCCCTTTTGGCTCCCAGGGCACACGCTGCTGGCTCGCATTGAGCCCGCTGTCGACCAGCCCCCCCCAGATCCCTTTCTGCAGAGCTGCTCTCCAGCCACTCCTCTCCCAATTTACACTTGTGCCCAGCGTCACACCATCCCAGCTGCAGAATCCGGCATTTGGACTTGTTAAATTTCATTCTGTTAATGACAGCCCAATGCTCCAATCTATCTAGATCCCTCTGCGAGGCCTCTTGTCCCTCCAGAGAGTCAATAGCATCTCCCAGTTTGGTATCATCAGCAAACTTGCTAATGGTGCGTTCAACTCCTGCATCCAGAATGGTGATAAATACATTGAACAGAACTGGCCCTAGAATTGAACCCTGAGGAACACCGCTGGTGACCGGTCACCAGCCAGACGTAGCCCCGTTCACTACAACCCCTTGAGCTCTGCCCTTCAGTCAGTTCTTCACCCAGCACACCGTCAACCTGCTCATCCCACAGCTGGACAGCTTGTCCAGAAGGATGCTCTGAGGGACAGTATCAAAAGCCTTACTAAAATCCAGAAAAAACTACGTCCACCACCTTCCCTTCATCCATTGGGCGGGTGACCCTAACACAGAAGGATATCAAATGAATTAAACAGGACTTTCCCTTTGTGAACCCATGTTGACTGTGCCTGATGATTGCATTGTTCTTTAAATGCCTTTCGATAGTACCCAGTATAATCTTCTCCATAATTTCTCCAGGAACTGAGGTTAGACTAACAGGTCTGTAGCTCCCTGGGCTCTTTCCTCACATCCTTCTTGTAAATTGGAATAACACTGGTGAGCTTCCAGTCAGCAGGGACCTCCCCAGACTCCCAAGACCTTTGGTAGATGATCGAGAGGGGTCTTGCCATAACATCCCCTAGCTCCTTCAGTACTCTGGGATAAATCCCATCTGTCCCCATGGACTTGTGAACGTTCAGCTGTTGCAACTGGTCTGTGTCAGTTTACAAGCTCACTCCTGTTTTCAAAGACATCATGAAGTAGCTTAGATTTCCCAGCAGAGGAAACTAATGCGGTACTATGTGAATGCCTGGAATGACGAGCAGGACTAACTTCTTTATATAAAAGGTCTGAAAGCCAGGGCTTAATTCTTCACTACTTTGTCCCGAAAGCCAAATACACCATTGCACACACAATGCCATTTAAAGAGACCAAGAATGGTGGTTTTGCTTCCCTCCTAAAGGTCTAGAGTATGTAATGCACAGTGCAGCTGCTGCTTCAACACCCCTGTCTTTATCATCCGTAACCCATGGAGCCACTCATCGTTACGGAACTCATTTCACCACCTGAGGGATCTACCGAGTTAGGGAGATCAATTTGACGTTGAGGACTGACCGTCATTCCTAACCCTCCTGGCTCTGCACAGGCCAGTTGCTGCCACTCGGTCAGTAACTACACTTGGCGGCCCATTTCACAGTCAAACTCAAGACAAGATGCCTTGCTGTGAAGTGAATTAAATATTCAATCTATTATTGTTAAGAAACACAGAGAACTGATGCACCACTTAGACTTAGTGTCCTAAGATAAGCTCCATCTGAATTAAAAAGTGATTCCCAATCAGAATCAGAACCGTTTCACTTAACTTTGCAGAAAAATATCAGACCGCAGAGCAGAGACACTGTCAAGATGGACTACAGACACAGCCCAATTATTTTTTATGCTAAACCCTCTTTATTTTCCTGGATCGGTGTAAAAGGACTTAGCAAAAACGAGGCCTGGGCAGTCAAGCTGTGGAAAAGCCTTTCAGGTCCCTCTTTGTGGGTCCTGTTCTTGGAGATGGAGGAATATCTTTCTTTCTACCTTTCAAATTAAAAAAAAAAAAAAAAAAAAAAATCCCTAAAAAAATCCCAGGGAGTCTGCTCCTCCCCACACCCCCCCAGAAGAGGCATTGGGGAAGAATCTGTGACAGGTCCCAGGAGCAGCAAGACGACGCACTGGTGGGCAACACACAAGTGTTTCAAGCTTGCTCTGCCCAGAGAAGAGGCGCCGGAACAGTTTTTGGCACTCCCTGGCTGGTAGGGGGAGGACTGCATAAAAGGAAACCTGAAGTTACTCTGTTAGTTGAAGAACCAAAACCAGAATGGTATTTCTAAGCACATAAAAATAAAAAAGACAAATATTTCTGCCTTGTTTGAAGAAAAAGCACACTGTAGAGCCATTAAATAAATAAAATTTACCTAGCTCTTCCCTTTCCTTTAAAAGAAACGGGACCAAAATTTGTGAAAGTACTGGAGGCTCAGCCAGCGCACACACATTCACTCCATCTCTCACGCACATACAAGCGCATCCGCCTTCCTCGTGGTGCTCAAATCACAACGTCTTCCCCTTTCCCCTTACGCAGCGTTTCAGTCTTGACACGTTCACGTTCCTCCTTCTGCCACAATCATACGGGTTTAGACAAAAGGTGCATTCAAGTGCAGAGTACTGATATTAACGCGGGCCCCGATCCTGTCAGCAACGTTTAGTAAAAACTATGCCCCCAGGGTTCCCTGCTCATTTTGCAGGATGCCACAGGCTCAGTTCTCCTCCCATGTGCTGCCTGGTACAACAAAAGGCTGTCACTCAGAAACCAGAAAGCTGGTGTTTGAGCGTGGGCCAAAGAAAAGGAGAGGGGGGGGAAAAAAAAAAAAAGAAGACATTAAGAAGGTGCTAAACAAGGTACAAAACCCACCCTGAGGTAACTTGCAGCATACGAACAATGAAATGGCAACAAATAGGACTGCTGTCTCCGCTGACTGCACCAGAAAGAGTCGTAAGCTACATTAAAATGTTGACCACGTTCAGCAGTAACGGAAGCCATTGTTAAAACAGATCCAAACAAAATTCTTCTTAGAAACAGTAAGTCATGGGTTAAAGAAATCTGAATTTTCTGAACCAGTATTTTTAATTGCTGACCATGGAAACACATAGTCATTTTTGCCAGGTAAAGTCAGCCTTAAGTCAAGTGCATGTGACAAGCTTCAAACAGACAAAAGCTGCACAACAAATGCCTTTATCAATTAATGCTGTGTTAACACAGACTTGACTTGTGTTGAGGCTCCTGAAGATATTTTACAAAGGAAAAAGAGAAACCCAAGCCACTTCAAGTTCATCTGTGGTTTCAGGAAAACGCACCAGAAATGAAACAAAAATCTGTAGCGTTTATTTCCTGTCTCCCATACGGATGCTCTCACTCCTTTCTTTACATCCACGTATTACTGAGGGTGGCCCTTACCCTGGAACAATCGGACATCAAACTTGATTGTTGGAAAATCAACAACCAGTATTTGCACAGCTCTCAATGTTGCATCCTTACTGTTTACTAGTAAGTAAGCATTGCTATAGGCACTGGTGCTTTAAAGTTAGTAAGGTGGATGGAAATACAGTGTGTATATAAATACGGAAAGTACCCATATACATACATTTAGGCAAACAAACAGTGATGCTATGAATGGTCTCTTCAGGGACGCCAGTAAGATCCACTTTTTTCTTCTTAAATATATAAACAGCGCATCAGTCTAGAAGTCAGTCTATCAGTTTTCATACAGCTGAGCTGCAGTCGTGACCTAGAATATGGCTTATATTGTGGGCAGGTCGGTTTGAGGACTGCTTGGAAGAATCGGAAGCAGATGTGTTTGCAATGGAGAGCAAAGGCGACATTGCTGAACCATCTGGAGGAAGAGCTGTAGCTATTTCTGGAAACAAAGATGTTAAGTTAAAATTGGATAAGTGCGATGTGTTGGTCATGTGCATTGGCGGCATATCCGGAAGCAAAGGAAAACTTGGCTGAGCAAAACCAACAGGCCTGGGAGGAGACAAAATGGATCCAAATCGATTGTTTAAACTTCCACTACTCGGCTTCTCCGTGCTTGGGTTAGGAAACATTTGATTGGGAAAGTAAGGGATAGAAATGTCGTTGGAAAGGGTAGGGTGGGCAGGCGAGTAAGGCGGGTAGAAGGATGGCAGCGTATTCTGAGGATCGACCGGGATTAGAGCTGGCGTTCGAGTGGCACTAGGCTGAGTGACTGGTGGGATGAAAGAGGCGTTGGCATTTATCGGTGGATTCATGCCACCCTCTGGAATAAAAGGGAATCCAAAATTCTGAGAGAGAGTATGTTGGTCAGGGGCCGCATTATCGTTAGACACTTGAGGGCCATCAGACATAAATCGGACAATGCTTCCTCTTTTTTCTATCGCAGACTGCTGGCGCCCAAGGATCATACTGCCGCTGGTAGACAGGGGAAGATGGGGAAGACTAGGGTCAAAGACGTTTCCATGTCTTTGATTTCCGGATCGGTTCCTTTCAGGCTGACGTATTTTAGAACCTCCATTATCTTGCAGAGGATGCCTCGACCGCTGAGTAACTGAAGAATTTGGCTGACGAACAGAAGGTTGCCCTTGCTCACCATTTCCGTGAGAAACTGCAGGGTGAGGGTGAGTTGGCCTCACGACTCCATGCATGTTGCTAGAAACAGGCGTATTCATGTGGCTCTTGGTTCCATGACTGTCCGTCATCCTCATGGGATTGGACTTCTGCACAGAGATGTTTGGGCTCGTGTTGCGACCCTGAATATCTCCCGAGGAAGAAGAACTCGAAAAAGGAATATTCAAAGAACTGTTCCTTGTGTTAATTGCACCAATAGACATGTCACAGCTCTCCCTACTCTGGCCGTCACCATCTCTTCGGATGTGGACGCTCTCCCGTGCTGGGGGACAGTTGTATTCAATTGTGGAGGAGGCGCCGCACTGCGTGTTCCTCTGATGTTCTGGGATTGATCTTTGGCTTCCACTAACTTGATCTCCAAGGTGAGGGGCAAGTAAACTCTGCATAAAACTTTGGTGGCACGTGTTTTCATTTTCCCTTGATGGCAGGGCATTTCCTGTTGGAATACCCTGTACTGGCTGGTAGGGCAATCTCTTCTGTCTCTCTACGGATGGCCCAGTATTTTGACCAATTCGAAACGCTTGCGACTGCATGCCCCTGAGGGATGACACAGAATTACCAATTTCGCTGTTCCTCGAAGCCTGTACATCAAAATTGCCCGTCGGTTGCTGATTGGGTCCAGCTGGCTTGAATGTTTGACAATCAGAAAGCCGCTGCACATCTGAGCCAACTGTATGGTCGACAGATAAGCGGCCCTGCATATTATGAATCACCAACCCTTTATTTCTAGGAACATCAAGATAGCTTCTCATTTCAAGCTGGTCAGAAACCCTAGGGCCTTGGAGAGATATTCCTATTCTCTGTTCCGAATTAGAGGGAGTCTTCCCAATGAGCGCCTCAGCAGAGTAGCTGGAAACTCTATTTCTTTCCTGCCTATGAGGGGTGCATGTCATATCTGAGGGTCTGGTTACGATACTTGCCTGGGACACCATTTGTTGCTCTAAGCCCCTTGAGGTCATAAGTCTCTGCATCTGATTGTGCCCTGACACGTGTTCAGAAGCTGAACCTTGCTGTCTGCTGCTAACATCTTGCTGCTGTTGATGCATAATATCCTGATTTATATGGCTCTGAGGGTGGTTATGATGGTTTCTGCTTGTTGCAGGATTTTCACAGTTCTTTTCAGGCTGGGAAGCTCCAAAGTGCTGCTGCATCTGCTGCTGCATTTGCTGGTGGTGAGGGTGAGGCTGACCACCTTTTTGCCGTGTTTGATCACTTCCGTGGTGTTTTTGCTGTAGAGAAAGTTGTGTGGCTTGTGTTCCCTGGATGAGATTTCGTTTCTTTTGCATCTGCACCTCCTGCTGTATTGTTCGCTGTTGGTGGACACTGTGGGGTTGAGAGTGGACTGAGTTTTCCCCATGAGTGACGTGGTGCTGCAGCTGATACAAGTGGTGCCTTTCTCTTAACTGACCAGCCTGCTGCTGCTTTAGGTATGGATGATTACTGTGAAGGTGAGATATGCCCGGAGCAGGAACATGTTGAATCGGCTGCAAGTGCTGCCCTGCCTGGCCTTGCTGCTCTGAAATTGAGGGCTGAGAACCGCACTGAACTTCAGTTTGTCTCAAAGCTGGCGTTACAAAATTGCTGTTGGATGGGAATAACCTATTGAGGCCATCAGTGTGCCCTTGATTGCTCACTGATGCCACTGAATTGGATGAATTAGGAGGAATCTGATTGACTAGCATCTGTGTTTGATCAGCAATACTCTCCGGTGTTCGGTTCATCAGCGCCATCCCTTCGAGCCTTATGGGCGTTGTCTGGCACTGCTTTTGCCTCTTTGCCGTAGAAAGCAGAAGGTCATCTTGAACAGCCCGCTTGGCAGAGTCTTTGCGACCTTCGTGATTTTGCTGCTTTAAGTGTGATTCCTGCAGCTGGGGAGCCTGCATGGTGCTTGCCCTAATAGCATTCAGTTGTTCCTGAGCATATTCACTCATCATAGCGGGTCCCGGAGACTGATTGACGTACGTGCTAGATGGGAGGGAGAGGCTCACCGTTGCAGGGACACTTGCTGGCTCTGAAGACTGGGATAAACTCGAGCAGCTCACAAGGGGATGGACAATGCGACTCTGGTGTATTAGATTATTCACACTTAAACTGGTTATGCTTGGTGACTGGGAAGCAGAAATCTGCAAAGAAGTGTTTGAGGTTTCCGCGCCTCCTACAGAGCAGCTTGGCTTTTCAACCTGTCTATCGACGTTTGTCTGTACTGTATCTTGAGCACTGAATTTGTTTGGTGCCGCTTCCAATGGCCCTGCATTGTTTTCTTTCACGGGTTGAGGTTTAAAAGGCTGTTGCTCTCTCTCCAAAGGTGCAACCTCAGTTGACTTAGAGATGGCATCCCTCATGTTAACCTGTATTCCTCCTCCACCTTTCTCAAGGTTTTCCTGGTCAAAAATAGCTCTCGCTGCAAGAGCTACAATGTCGGTCTGTTCTGAAAATGTGCAGCTGTTACAGGTACTGGTTGAGGTGCTGCTAGTAACGTCTTCTCTGGTGGTATCTGGCAACATAGATGCAACTGAGAATCCTCGACTGCTGCCAGAGCTAGTTGACATCGGGGAGTCTGCCTGCCTGCTAGTGATAAGGGAAGCACTGACTACTTCCTGATCGGAAATGCAGGAGTGATGCTGGGAGAGAGTATCACCTTCCGTGTTCATTAGCAAGAGTTCCTGCTTCTCAGGCAAATCAACATTTGATTCTGCTGATTTAGAGTTTTCCATGGGAAAATTAGAATGCTCCCCCTGAACGGTAAACGAAGAGGTTTTTTCCACAGCTGTTCTTTCTTTTGTGAGATCAGACAGCATTTTGGTTAGACCCTGTCCTTCTAACAAGTCCGCATCTTGCATTACCACTGAGGAATCCTGCGCAACATTGCAGGACTCCGAAATCGTTCCTGCCTTGGAAGCATGACCTGCTGTGCTGCTCTGTGCTGCTGACATCCCAGCAACCTGAGAATGTGTCACATGTGCTTCGGTACGAGAGGACGTTAAGGTGCCGGGGGGTTCACAGGGTTTGGGAGATTCTGACAAGGCAGGGCCAGTTGGTGGACGATTCTGAGACCCACGGGCCTGCTGGTGAGGAGCAGCATCTTTGGCAGTCGGCGGGACGAGCGCCGGCTGCTCTGACACCACGGACGCCAGCGGCGAGGAAGCGGGTGCCTCTGCTGAGCTCGGTTCGGGGACGGAGCAGGTTTTGGCTGCCTGTTCAGAGCTCGCAGTCTCTTTGGGATGACAGTCAGAAGCATTGATGCCACTCGATGCTGCCACACTGCTCGCCTGCGACGTCATTAAAGCTTGCGGTACTGCTGGAGCGTTTTCAAGCAGCCCCTCGCCGCTTGAATGCTTTGCCACCGCTTCCACGGGAGGACAGTCCGCCTTCCCTGCGTCTTTGCAAGGAACTGCTGGGCAGGACACTTTACTGTTGACTGCCTGGTGTTTCTTTGTACTTGGCTTTTTATTTGTCCTTTTTGATTTTGCATTGGATGGCAAGCCAGCAGCCGCTTTTTTGGGGGAAGCATTTATTGAATTAGATGCACTAGTTAATACTGAAACCTCCGCAGGTACTGACGATGCCACAGAAGTTGGTAACGACACACAGTTAACTGTGGCAATCTGGTTATTGACAGTTGTGGGATTGGTAGGGTGGCTGAGAGACAAGTGTAAGCAGCTCTGTCCAGCCATTTGCGATATGCTTTGATTGAGGTTAGCTAAAGCACCAAATGTATTGAGGGCAACATTGGTATTTGGATCTTCGCTGGTGGTGGGTTGAATAATTTGCATAGGGGCTTGATTTGAAGCTCCAGATGAAGACATCACAGGCTGCAATGCAAAAAGCTGCCCGTTTAATGAGATAGTTTGAGGATGCTGTTGATTGGACATTGTAACTGAAAACGTTTGCGTAGAGCTAGAAGATGTCAAAGAAGATGGTCTCGGTAATATATGGACAAGGTGTTTCCCTCCGAAAGTCTGTGGAAGAGAGGCATTTTGTACGGAGCTGCTAGAGTTCGCGATTGCAGTCGGCCCATTCATGGGAACTCTTACAGAAGCAGAAGGCTGAGCGGAGAGGAGGGGAAGAGGATTCTGATTAGCAGCTTGTATAATTACAATTTGCTGACTGACATTCTGGCTGGGAACTTCTGCTCTCACAATCGGAGGGCACGGAGCGGGGTTTGGAGGCTGGAGAATGATGACGTTCTGGTTAGCTGGTGTTCCTGTAACAGCGGACGCGACTGGCTGAGCCATCTGAATCACCTGCATAGCTGAATTTAATGGAAGGATATTTCCTGCAGCCTGAGTTTTAACCTGTGGCTGGCTGATTAATGGCTGCATAGGTAAGGGTGGGCAGGAGGGTAAGGTAACCACAATCTGTTCAGCTGCCTGGCCATCCCCCGGCAGAGAAGTATTCAAACTGATACTTGTAGTCAAAGGCCTGCTATGAGCAGAAGATACAGTACCAGCACCATTAACTGGCTCGTTTAATAGTGCAGTCATTATACCGGATGGCGTTTGGCTTAGTGGCTGAACAGTATTTCCCGCTAGCTGCAAAGTTGTCCACGTGGTCTGTGTGTTTCCAGCTGAAGGCATCCGTGTAAGGCTACTCATATTTTTCAAGTCTGAAGTGCCAACACCTGAAGAGCCTGAAAAAGTCCAGCAGTTCTCTAAGGGACTGGCAGGCAGAGTGCTTACTGCCGTCACAGCCTTAACTCCTTCTGCTGCAGAAGACACAGGCATTCCAGCACTACTTACTAAGTCTGTACTTTTGAGGACATTTACAGAGGAAAAACTCTCTGCAGTAGACAGTCTCACAGATGGCACACAAGCTGTGTCTGTGGTCGAAATGACACAGCTTTCCTGAAGGTCACTCCTCAAACTGTGTGTATTTGAGCAAGTTGCATTCACCTGTTGAACTTGGGAGGCTTCCGTGGAGGCACTGGAAGGAAGTCTGATTCCCTGCAGGAGTGTTTTCTTTGTTAATTTAGTGCCCTCATCATCGCTTTTCCTTTTGGGGAGATTTTGATCATTCTGTGGTGCATTATTTGAAGAACACTGCAGTTCCTGTTCTGTTCCGGATCGAGATGCGCTCTGCGAGCTGGCAGTAGCAGCAGCAAGCACGCCTCGCTCATTCTCCGGGGTGGAAACATTTCCTGATGGAGCTGTCTGAGCGGATGCCAGCGGAGAAACTGTAGTTTGCGACCATGGCTTGTTTTCTGTGGGGTAAATACCAGAAATCGTCACAGGAGTCACTAGGTTGCAAGTTCTCTGGACTGGCACAACATTGGCGGTTTGCTTTTGTAAATTATGACCAACATTAAACGTTATTCCCTGGACAGATGCTCCCTGGTTATTTCCGTTGGGTTGACTCCCATTTGAATAGACAATGATGTTCTTCTGAACCTGATCACTGGGAATAACAACCGAGACTTTTGCATTCTTGAGATTTCCCTTCCAGTGGATTGTAGGGTCATCATAGAGGCAAATATCATTTGCTTTCAGTAGTTCGATGTATCTCCCGTTTTCCTTTTGCAGTTCATCCAACTGTTTCCGGAGTTTTTTTATCTCTTCAGCTACAAAACAGTGAGAGCACTCCATTACATCGGCACCAGCGCAAATACTAGGTAATGTTCCTACATGACTTGGAGAGTAAATACTACACAGTATTGAAATAAATTGTTAATAATGTATGCTCTCTTAAAATGGTTAATGTAACATAACTGAAGACTCTCCTCCTGATAAGCCTCTCTACTAAGCAGGAAAGTGAATGAACTTCACAGACTATTCTGTTACCAAAAGCAGGATATGTCAAATTATTTAGTTAGAAAAACCATCAGGGCTAACTTAGATGAAACTGAACACCAATCAAACTGTTAAATTACTGGAGGAAATACAAGCATATTAATTTATCTTTTTCTTTTCCCTGCTCCTTTGCAAAGACTAAAACTGTTTTTATTTAATTGATAATCTCATGGCTTTCCAGGACAATTAAGTTTCATTACATCTAAAAATTATATGCAAAATTAAATACAAAGCACTTATGTAAAGCCACAAAAAATGGCAATACACTTGGAGACGGCTCACCTAACTAGGAAAATCACCTAGGTTTTTCAAACCCAATTACAGCAACAAGATAAAAATAAACTATTTAGAATTCCATTCTATGGGTAGAAATAAAAATCACAAACCGCAACATTAGCTCTGAGAGTATTTCTGTCATACCTCCATCACTGTATTTTTATGCATCTATTCAAGAAGATCTTATATGATGCATTATATTTTTATAAAATAGGCTGTTATCACTGCAGCATTTGAAAGGAAAAAAAAAAAGCTCTATGCATGAAGGAAACTGTGTTTTCAATGAAAAAAATCAAACACTGAAGTTTGTCAGAAATCATTCTGGTCACTACAGTAGAATAAATCAGGACGGAATCTATTAAATTGTGTCGCATCACCTATAAGCTCTGTAATTACTTTGCATCACAATGCGATTGCTTCATTATCTCATAACTATGTGCAAGAACACTTGGGCATTCTCTTGGCTTCTTGTTTCAATATAAGCAGCTCTACTTTTCCTGTATGTGCATAATGTTTTCGGATTCCCAAGTTTGTCAATCCAGGCTTTGTTGTCAGTCAGTACTAACAGACACAGCGGAAGCAAGTGACAGAAATTCTAGAGCCTCCAGCAGCATCTGTACTTACCCTGTTCATTGTTCCCTCCATTTAACAGGAGTTCATCATTCTGTCTTTTCATTTCTGTTATATACTTAAAGGCCTGATCCAGGATCATGTTCTTGCTCTTTAAAAGAAAACATATATATAAAATTAGGAGAAAGGTCTATCATTGGTAGATCCATTAATGATGAGATTGCACTTGCTCTAAGAGGTCTCTACCTTAAAAATGTACTAACCTGAATGATTCTCTGAATATTGTTGGGTGGGGTTTTTTTTGTTTTGGTTTGGTTTTTTTGTGTGTGTAGGTTTTTTGGGTTTTTTTTAGATGAACCACAGGTTTCATGAGTGATATTGACCCTAAAATGCCACGAGTTTTTACAGAATAACATTTTCAGTGCTGCAGCTGACATTTTCCGATGCCTGAAGCTAGATACTAAGGCCATGAAACCCGAACAGCAAGCATAATTTCTTGCTGAGCAGCCTAATAAACATATACATCACATGAAACCTCCAGGATACTGCCTTGTAAATATTTTATTAGGAAAGAAACAAACATGGAACAATTATCCAGGGAGGTGTATGCATAATTTTGAAAGTAACATGCTAGAGAATATGGGAAGAGAAAGTGTGCCATAACCCCTCCACCATCTTCCTTTTATGAAACTGTGCTTATTCTGCCTGCAAAACCTCTTGTTCAATTCTTAATTTCTTCTTCTACTGTTCTGTAGGAGCAGCCTCTGCGGTAGATTGCCCTGTCTTGAAAAAGATGCTTCTGTGCATCAACTTCAAACCATTTGTCTTGCTTCATATTTCACAAGGACAGTGTCTTAAATGACTATTATTATTTCACTTTCTGACTTGCTTTTGTCCCATGATATGAAAGATGACAAAAATAAGCACGCATGCCATTTTATTTACATCTTTAGGACATTAAGTGATCACCAGCAAAGGGCTGAGAAGGGATTGGAGAATGACCTGAAAAATGATCTTGCTTGACCTATAGCTTTCCCCACTCAGGCATCATACAGACTACATTAAACAGCATCAGTAGAAAGTGATTTGACAAACAGGAGTTGCACGACATAACCAGCAACCCACTGGCCAGATCCAACCTAATTTTGCCTAGCCTGCTACCCCTCCTACAGAGGAGAGGGTGAACAGCTATCTACCCGCTCAACGCAACAGGGCAGGCAGCAGCCGAGACAGGATTTTTACCTTCTGTTTTCATGAACATTCAGGCACCCTAAACAACAACTTTAGGAAGCTGTGAGTCAAAGGCACAGGCAGACATCAGCAAGCTGACCAAATTGCTATGAGCAAATTAATCTAGCTTATACCTGCTCAAAAATACCGTATGTGTGAATCGAGGAGAAAATCAGTCACATGTCCAACTCGTACCATTTCATTCCTTTAGCAGTCATACGCCACACTTTCAGATAAAAAGCTCAAAATCTGTGTAATTACATTCATGTGGCCCTGATAACTAGTAATATTTTCAAGCATATTAATTCAGACAGTTCTGCCTTCTTCCTAAAACAAACAGCAAAATAAGTATTTATACTTCTACAGACAAGCAAACACACAAGCATTTTATAGGAAACTTGTATGAACCTCTGAATAGACACTCACCTGCTTAAGTGCCGGAGAGCAGGGAATGAGTTCTCCAATTCTGTTTATCCCAGCATTAATCTTCTTCTTTCGATGTCTCTCCACTAAGCAAAAATAATATGTGGCGTGTCATCTGGTTGGGCAAGTCAGCACAACAGCAGCACAACTAGTACCAACGTAAGGGCTTATAAAGACATTATTTCATGATGTATTGGATCCCTTAGTAACTTGAGAGAGGAAAAAATTCCTCTAAAGTAAACCTGAGTTACTGAATTAATACTCAGTGGAACCAAGAGCTGTAACATACACAGCAATATCTTTAAAAGGTGGGGGTGTTCTGGACCCCTTTGTGGAAAAGAGGAGTTACTGCAACTCAGAATTCGTGTTTTGATAATGCTTTCTAGCTGAGTTTTATGACACTCTCTTCACAAGGCAGATTGATTAAATTTAGGCATACAGAAAGCAAATGAACCAAGATTACGGAAAGAGTCAGTTTCAGATTTGGGAAGGAAATATGTATCTCTTAAATACTAATGTCAAGTTTAGCACCAAAAGAGAAATAAATTAGATTTTACCAGTTTTCATTCTTAATTTTAAATTTATATTGGTGGAACAGCCAACACTGAATATAGCTGAAGCTCTAGGTATATGGACTATCAGTTACACTTTTTTATGTTCAAAGGTGTAACTGTTCCACAAGGTCTAATTATGACTGGGAGTAAAGAAAATATTGAATGAACAGTATTTCCAGTGAATTACCTATTTTGGAGAAGGTCAGAAAATGCTTCATTTACAGTCCTCTAGTGACATCATTTACCTCTTCATGAGGCCTAAACATTGGCGCAAAGGGTCTACACTACAAGTCTAGCAGTGTAAATACCTTTGGGCATGGTTTTTTCAGACAGTATTGATCTCCGTTTTCCACCCACCAGTCAGCTTCTTTCAAAAATAGTTCACTCTCATGTAGCTATTTTTTTGACTGAAATGTTTTGGTGTTCTATGCAAACTAAAACTATTAAATGCCTTTTTCCCAAAGAGCCTGAAAAAAAATTCTGTCGTGGCTTTGTCAAGATTCAAATCAACATATTGTTTGTTCACTGTGCTGAGTGGTTTGTGCAGCTGGGCTGCTTTTGGTGGCACACAGGAACACACAGTGATCCGCAGGTGATTGTGCTCCTTTACAAAGGATATACGGATCTAATTTAAGGAATTTTATTTCAGTAGTCTGTCACTTCAATCTACATTTCTCAAACTACTAAATTATTTTTTGTATTTCAGGACAGACTGATGGTGTTGACAGAGACAGGCCTAAATACACTAAACACAGAAAGACAAAGTCTCTTCTGCAAGAAATTTACCATATAAATCAGAGCAGCTGTATAAACTTTAAAACACGTGATCCTTGGGACTTAATTTTTTATGTATCTTACTAATACATACAGGTATCACAGTGGTTATTACAGTTAGTGTAGTGCTATTCCTTTGTTTTGATAAGATTTTCCACGCTCTACTCAGCTTGTCAGATATTAATGACTAAGCAAGCTACAGGGCTGAAGGGAGCTTGTCCCCACATCTTGCAGAGTTCAGCCCAGTAGATGAAGACTTTGGAAAGCTATGGGCATGTAAAACAGGAACTGCTGCAATCTTAGCAGTAAACTTGGTAAGACTATTTCCTGATACTTCTTAATCCTTAAGAAATTGGCCACAACCTGGGCACAGCCTGACAAGCACTATATTCCACAGCCTTCACATGGAAACTACTCAGTGGTTTTTTCCAGTTGAGTTTGTGAGGACCACACAATAGTGCTGTTTAATAAAAGAACTGGAATCAATTTCTTAGGATAAACCAGGCCAAAACCTGTCAGACTCTTCCCCAGTCCATCTTTCTGCTGCTACTTGTAGAAGATGCCATTGGAGCTAGACACTAGTCGCTGCCTGAGGGATGCAACTCCCGCAACATACAGCCGGTATTTGCACAGGATTTCTGGGATGCCAACATCCAGGTGGGTGCCTCAGGGACAAGCTACAGGAATATTTCTAATCCAGGGAACCTCTAAAGCTCTGTAATCTTGTACTGTGGAAAACAGTAAACTAGAAACAATCAAGAAGCCCTTCTGCAAAGATATTCTATACAAGGTCACAAAAAGGTGTTTGGTAGGGTGAGGTTTTTAAAGTGTAGTAAATTCCTACAGAGCAACCTTCTCCATGCAAAATACGTTTTACTAGTTCAAAGCATCTGTGCTTATTTCCAGACCGAACAACAAAGCATAATGTTCCTACCTGCATTATGTGTCTCACGGTTTTTCTTTCTGTGAAGCATAAAGGGAAAACAGTGATGTGAAACAGAAGGAAAAAAATCTGCATACAAACAAATATTTCTTTTATTATTTCCATTACAGCTAAAAATACTAAATATTATATTCTGCTCTGTGAACAAGAACATAGTAGAAGGCACACTCACAAGGACTAGTCTTAGACATTGGTATTAAATAGTTTCTAACAAAAATCCATTTGTGTTCAGACTTAAATCCATTTCAGTGTAACAAGGCACAGCATAACACTTCATTTGATTATTGTTACATATTTATAAGGCAGAGCTGGATTTTTATGTTTCTGTTCAGCGACAACTATTACACTATTCCCAGTGTTCAATAAGGCCAAATATTAAAAAAAGTTAGTTCCATTTCTGACCAACAAGGTAGTTAAGCCTTTGTTTGAAATGTTGCTTTTATGTTCACTGGATCAATGAAACAGGAGAAAATGTTACCATGCAAATTGATTTTTCCAGACACATTACCTTCAAACACCATACCTTCTGGTATCAAACATGCTTCCTTTGTGTGAGAAAACAGAATTACCATTCCTCTGCAGTTGTTGTTCTTTATTGCCTCAAAATTTTGTCTAGGTATAATTTGGGCATGTGGGGGTTGCCTTTGTTTTCAGATGTTCACCTGGGACTTCTGGACTGATGACAACCAGGTCAGAATCATTGTGCAATGCCTCAAATTGCTTTGCTGGAAGTCAATAAATCCCAAATGTGTACTCTACATATATAAATCAGATGTACTGTATACATGCAGTAAGCCAAATGCTTTCAGGAAGTACAGTAAAGCAAAGCACATGTTTTCTGGAAAAAGAAATACTCCGGGGCGGGGGGGGCAGAATCCTTCAAAATATTTCTGTCCAGCAACGCGCTCTCAGTCTAGACATTTGGCTAGAGTATGCGCAAAAAGCAGAGCAGCATCTTCTGCTCTCCTTTCCCACTGTTACAGCACAGTCCAGATGTAACAAGGGATCTGAAGTGAGAATGCAAGATACATGTGGATGACGTGTGATTACTATAGGGCATGTATCCTTTATGCTTTGTGTTGATACACATTTATTTCTGGTAACTCACCAGAAGTAGTCTGCATCTAGAGTAACTTAGATGACAATTACAAGAGAGCAATGTTACTGCAGATGGTCAGACCTTTGGAGACATTTGCTAAAAAATAATGCCTAAAGATTAACATCTTCAAGTCAAACAAATGCTAACTGAAGCCTGCACATCTATTTTACAACTATTCAAGAAGTGATGAATCTTCTGGTCATTGAAAACTTGTGCCACCAGAACAGGAATGCATTTAAACTATCATTTAGAATGGTTTCTTATTTTACAGTAAACAACAATTCTCCCACTTACACCCTAAACAATCTTCTGCCAGTCAGAATTGATCATATATCCTAAATATGCACAAGAATATAAAGGCTGGAGAGACCCAGCTGCACTTTGATTCCCATTACCAATACAGAATCCAAAATACTCTACTAGTGAGGTAAGAAAGAGTCACAAAATCCATGAAGACTGAAAAAGTTTCTGTAGGACAAATCAATGCTCTCTCTGAGCTTTTCTTATCATAAATCATATCCTACATGGCCACCTAGCCATAAGATGAAAGCTGTATTTAACTAGGGACTGAAGGATTCCCCTACCAATCAGGCATTAGATCAACATGCTACTACAAAGGAATGAAAACATGGAAAAGTTGTAATGAGCTCTGAGTCACTTTGTTACAAATGTTGGTCATAGTGTTGCTGTTCAACCTCAAAATGTATTTTGAGCTCCAGCAGAGATTTGAGATTTTAAGATCCAGATTCCACTGGGAGTTGAGGAAGAGATTTAAATTACTCTGTCAAAATGAGTATAGTGACCCCCCAATATCTACCGGGAGTCTCCGCAATAACACAGGCTGCACTCTAACCGAGTGGTGACACAGTTTTATACACATTGGAGTAGTCAGTGTAATAATCAAAGCATCTCTGTTGCCCAGGTGGCCCAGGTAGACATGTCTTCGACAAATAATTTGGCATAGACAGGGAAAGAGAGAAAGGGAGTTTTGCAGCCATTGTTCCCTAACTTTTGGATCAACCCTGGTCAACCCTCAGAACTTCTTGTCAATACCCTTACTGCCAAACTTGTAGCTAGAAACTTCATAACGGCGACATGACCGCAGACTACAGAATCACAAAATAGTCATTTTCCCACAGAAACTCACCGATGTTGCTTCTTAGTAGGTGTCTCATTTTCTGTCATCTCTGGCATGGTTTCGGAGAAGAGAGCCTGAAGAAAATTGTGGAAGGAATTAACAACTCCTGAACTCTTCTGAATTCTTAGCACACAACATTCATTACATTGTTCTGCCTTTGACCACAAGAACAGGGCCACACTATGATGTACGCACAAGTCCATCAGCTTGATGTAGAACAGCTGGTCATATGAGCATTAAAAATTAAGTATGTTACCTATCGGGGTGCTTTGTGAACCCCTGCTGCCTATGACAAATAGGTTTCCATTTCCTCAAGTATTTTAAATATAAAACCAGGTATAATCCCAACTACTTTAAGGGAGCAAGAAAGAAAATTAGAGTATATGATTGTTTTTTGAATGGGAGGAGGTACAGCTGAACTCTCTTTCATCAGCCCTTCCTAACTGAATATGCATTCAATTCCCAGTTCTACATATATCATGAATGCTAAACAAAATACAAGCTACAATGAGGACATTTTATTAAATACAAATTTAGAGTGCTATTAATGTAGCAAATTACAAAACTTGCTATGGGATTAATGTAAGCTTAAAATGGCTAAAAGTGACACCCTATGCTCTCAGATATATAAAATTCAGTTAAAAATAAAGTTATTAAATAGTTATACACACCAGCCTAATAAATTGCACCTAACTTGCCCTCAGCTTGAACACAGCAGTAGCCTGTATTTAGACAAACAAAAACATTATAAAAAAAAAAACAACCCAAAAGATGAGATTAAGTCAGTGATGGTCAAATGTGTATCTACCAGAGGAATGAATTTTAGAGAGCAAGTAACATGAAGTATACTGTAGATGACAACAGGAAAAAATAAAAATCTGTTTTTTGATAAGGCTGAGCTCTGTATTTAGTTTCATGCTTCTGCTCATTCTCTCACCAACCAACCTGTTGTTCCAATTCTTCCCATGGGCCCTCAGACTCCTCGTGGCTTCACCTCTCCCTGGCTCCTCCTGGAAAGCTCATCGGCTTCTTTTAACAGGCTTCGTATCTTTAGGGTATTTTTTTGTTTGTTTGTTTGTACTGTAAGGAAGTGGGGGTGGCTTTTAATATAACTTTCAGCACCAAGCAGTTCTTAATGTAAACCGAGCCTACCGTTACTGACACTGACATCAAAAAAAAGGAAAAAAAAAATCAAATCATTACGAACCAGAAAGCCATCCATCTATAGAGCTCCCAAAGCACTGAAGCATACACTTCGGAAAGGGCTGTGTGTATGTGTGCGTAAAGTCAACAGAAATAATCTTTATTGTGCCAGAACAGAACTCGGATGCTGTTCTCCAGTCTTTATACTCTAAAAGGTTAATTGAACGTAGCGCTCTTGTTCAGTAAAGATTAACTGAGGAGAAACATTAGGGCTAATGCTGTTGACCACTCTATCCCTTCTTTAAGTACTTTACCTATTCCTGTGAAGGCACAGAAAATGTTGGCAAACCATGAAGTAAAGCAAACAGGCAATATCCTGCTAATAGATCCAGCTTAGGGAACTTGAAGTGCCTGAAGTTTTCAGGAACCTAATTCAACACCTCCACCTACACAACAGTGTTCACACCATCACAAAATTAGATGCAATCCCCCAAGACGAGTTACAGCATTCCACCAGTCCACTGGGCATTACATACAGCCTACCTAAAACACAAAGATTTCCCTAGCATCACTTTCTATTTATATTTCTCCACAGGTTTTGCTTTCTCCATTCTCACTGACCATGCTCTGCATAAGTTATGAAAAAACCTGACAGAGTGAATGGAGCCCTTTACTGTGGGAGAAAGTAGTGGTGCAACTTCAGCCCTTTCATTCACTCTATTACAAATTACCTTGTGTTACTTCAGCTTAAAACCAGATTCCTTCTCCTTTAAATCCATTTTGCTTAATTCGCTAACAATTTTATTTTTGTTTATACATAGTAAGGCTAGTCCAGTTGGCATCTCAAGGTCCTGCAAGTTAGCGAACATTCACAACTCTGAAAGCCAGGAAAGCCAGTTTTCCACCCAAGGCATCTATAACTTATCCCTCCTGTGTGTAGCTGGTGATGGTCAGTAGTACTTACTCACTTACTCTAGATGCATTCATTGTATCAGGTGATGATGAAGGGGCTAGCTGGGAGAGTTTAGCAGGCGTGCGATTCTGATTATTTAAAAAAAAAAAAAAAAAAAAAAAAGTAAATCTGGTTAGAGCCCAGCCATCTTTTACACTATTGGCAACCAGACAGATGCTCACACATACATTGAGAGACTGAGGTCAGCACACCTTGTTTCAGTGGTTTTTTTTCAGTTGTGTCAAAGCAGCCCAGCAGAATCTATATCCATTAAGGCTACCAGTAAAGACAGGAGAAACAGAGCAGCTAGCCAGTAATGCTACGCTCTCATATATCCATCATTAAGACAATACCTTGTGTATCAGGTAAAATAGCTATTCAGGGTGTCCTTTAATTTAGCGTATACAGTACTGTTTCTGTTTAGTGAGGTAAGGATGTGAGCACAGAGTATGTGGACATAGTTCTGGTACAGCAAAGCTCACAAACATCATGCATAGAAAAAGGAAGATGCTGGATTGCATCGTGTGGCAGTCACGTACCCTGTTTCTTGACTTTTCTGCACCATCTGTAAGGACAGAGTTGATGTACCTGTTATTGGGCATTACTAGACCACAGCAAGTATGCTAGCAATCAGAGCAAAAAGATTAAAGAGGTCATAATTTTGAAGAACTTAACATTTTTGAAAGACTAATGCATTCACCAAGCAACCATATTTTTTTAATCTTACAAATTTATACAATTTCAGAACCAAAGGAGTATTTCTGTATTACAGTGTATTTAATAAAGAAGGCATTAATGTGAATTTAGACGGCCAGCTATCACGCAATGATGTCACTAAGCTTCTTCCAAGTGATGCATTCCCTGCACATTTCAAGCCTGATGCTACCACATTGAGCGTATAAACCTCACAAACGTAAACAGCTTTAAGTTTGTATTGGATATGCTTCAGCTCTACTGGGATATACAGCCCATTTCATATAGAAGGCAGGGCACAGGAATGCAATGAATATTATTCTAACTTTGCTTTACTGTAGAATTACTTTAAGTGAAGTTTATCAAAGTTTACCATTCAACGAATGTTTCCCCAAAAGTTTCAAAGAAGTATTGTGGGACCAATAAGGAAAAGCAAGGTTGTACACTTCATCTAATTAACCAGTTAATTTCAAGTTCTGGTTTTCTAACTGAAAAGAGGTGCTTAAGTTTGTTAAACAGCACTTGTATACAACTCTGGGGTTTCTACTGATAGATTGTACTGTAAGAAACATGGTGAACTGAAGCCATGTTTTTTCCTATTCTTATTCTGTAAGGACAAAACCCTTTGCATTTTACTTGATACACCCCAAAACAGTTAGAGCTGGCAATACCAGGAAGGTGGTATTCTTGAGAGCTACTGAAAATAGGGGCTCTGTGAATGAGAAAAACCCAAACCCAAAAACCTGCCTAGGTGGACAGTTCTGCGGGCTGAGGAACAATGTTTACAGTCTCCATTTCTTCCTCGCAGCTGTGGTATCACCAGAGCTTTAACAATGGGTTTCTCTTTACCTCTTCCATGTCAAGTAATACTTCTTCATGGAGAGATTCCTTCACTGATTCTCTAAAGCAGAAGACATGTATTTGCTTTATAAGCTCAGGGGCAAACGTATTTTAAGTCCACTCATGAAATACACACACTTGACTCAGCTGAATATCTTCTGCAGAGAGAATGTAGCAAATTCCAAATTCTTTAGCTAGATGAAGGAGAAGCAATTCAACATTTATATTTATTTAGTACCAAGGTTCCCTCGAGGTTTATGTAGTTTATAGCTCTTACAATGTCAACCTGAAATACTGATTTTAATTTAAATGCAATGTCATCCTCCAAAATGAAAAGATATTTTGTTTTCTAAAGACTGAAGTTTAACATAATTTAATCTCCTCTATAGTTCTAAAAAAGTAGGGTAAAAAACTCAAAACCAAGTTGTTTCAATTCTTGTCTACCACCTATCTTTGCAGCTATTATTCAGCAACTTATTTTATGAAACCTTTTCTTCAAAACATATGCACTCAGCAGATTTAACTTTTCAAGAAAAAATTAGTTTGGATATTTTATTTGACATTAAGTTTTCACTCTTTATTTAGGAAGTGTTCCCAAACTTAATACTCATTTTGAAAAAGAAAATAATTCTTCCAATCTGTTATCTTTGGCTGTACAAAACAATCTTCCTCAAATTAGTAAAGGTATTCTATTCTTCTGCATGAGGCAGAAATAATCTTTTTAATATGCAGCTACACATAATCTGTAAAACTACCAACAGTCCAAATCTTTCTTTCTCTTAAAATACTTCAGCAAGCTTACGCAGTTACATTGCTACAATCTCACATTTCTTACTAGTTTTGCACACCTCGTAGTTAGCCGTGATTTACAGCTAAGATCAATTCCAAGGCATAGATAATAACTACTCAAATGCTGTATTTTTTTTTTCCTGCAAGACAGTGTCCTCTTCATCCAAGTGACTGCTGGAACTCTCTTTTGCAGTCTTCCATGCATGTTTTACAACCAGGCTAGCTTCAACCAGGGACTTAATCCAAGCTTTTAATCACAAGCAAGGTGCCCTTGAGATAAAAAGACACAATTTACTGCCCTTTCTTTATTCTCCCTTGAAACAATTCTATTCTAGTTTTGCATTTACCTAATAAAATGACTGCAGGAAATGAAACTCAAAAGCTTACCTTTGTGATTGTTACCTATGTATACCAACTACTTTTGCGTACAGAAGTAACCTGTTAAGACGACTGTACAGGAAGTTGAAAAGGACTGTTTTTCCTGGTAAGAGTAAAAATCCCTTTGATATCTTTCAGTTTGGTTTCTGAAGAAACCAAGGTTTCCTTGTTACTGCACCATGTCTCTTCATCCACCCACTCACAACAACAGCTGGGCCCACCGACCAAACTAAATGAAACCTCTCAAAAGACATGAAGTTCCCAGATGTTTACAAAAACTGAGACTGAGCAGAGAAGGAGAAGTGCTGACACCGCAGGTAAGCGTCAGGATACCGCTGGGGTCTGTGACCAGCTCAGTAGCAGGTACGCGCTGGCTGACCAGCTGGCGTCAGACTGGTCACAACATACACCACCTTTTGCCAAGGAAGATGTACGAGGGATAAAAGGGCAGGAGAGAGCTACCTTGACTTTTCACAGAATACACATTCCCGATGCAAACCAGCTGACAGTTTCCTAGGGCAGCCAGACTGTTCCCAGAGCTTCTGCAAAAGTTAAGAAAAGAAAACCCAATGCCAATAAGCTAAAACTTGTTACACAAGCCACTTCTTTTTAAGGTGTCTGCAAATAACAATGGACGGAAAACAACTTCACTGCTTTTAGAGTTTTTTTCTTTACCTCTTTTGTTTGTACTACCTAAGCTCAAATACATCAGTATTTTCCCTCCTGCTGACTTAAAGCAATAAAGTTTCAGTAAGGCTATTATACAAGAACATGCAAGAGAACTAGAAAGAAAACTTCCTCTTTTTTTTTTTTTTTTTTTTAAATAACAGCATTGGAGGAAGAAGCAGGGTCATCACTCAAGTGATATTCCCTCATATCTACATTAGTTTTTGTTTTCATTTATAAATTTTGTAATATTAAAGACATAATTGCTCGTGACCTTTTACTAACATGCAGTTTCAGGACAGCATAGTTGTAGGGTCGTTTTGAGAAATCCTGACCAGATCTGTTTAAGAAACTTCAGGAAAAAAAAGAAACTTCCCTATTAATCACCTAAAGATCCACCTCTCATGTTTATTCTTCTTGCTCTACCTCTGTTGCCCCTCAAATCATCCTAGGTTAGTAAGGCCTCATTTACTTTTAAACCTTAGAGGAGGGGCAGAGAGAGAGAGAGAGAGATCATGTCTACTGAACCAAGTCTCTTACTTGCTGATGATGTTCTGAAAACTATTTAAGGACAGGTATCTCTAGACATTTTGCATCCAGATGTGAGCTGCTGCCACCCTCACACATTGTGCAGACAACCTTGGTACAACAGACCGAAGTGCCACACAGTGCTAGCAAAGGAAGATGCCTAAGTGAACTATCTCCTGTGGTCTGGATGAATTGTTAAGTGGAAGCAGGCATTTCGGAGGTGAAGTGCTGTAATTACACAATCAGTCCACAAGCTAGAATCACCAAGACCAGAGCTGTCACCCCAAAGAGTGTCCTCAGCGACTTCAGATCAAAATAAGGGGAGCATTACTGTTTTCTTTAGGAAATCGGAAAGCAACGACCAGGGAAATCCTCACAATCCCCATGCTCTTCATGTATTTTGTTGAGATTCACAAGTTACCGCATACCAATTTCATGAAGGAAGTGAGAAAGTATGAGGAACGTCTCTAAGTTGCAAGACAGTGCTCATCTCCCTGGTTTTGAATGCCCAGTGATCTGCAGTGCGCTTCAAAATAGAAAATTATTTTCAAATAGAAGATACATATCTAATTATGTTATGCTTGACAAAGGAGCCAAGAAGTCTGTTCTGATGATGAAAGCTAAGTGGATACAAAGGGGACTGCAGACAACTGCCTCCTATAAACAGGTTGTCATCTCTATGTGGGTTAGGCTACCTGTAGAATCATAGAATGGTTTGGGTTGGACGGGACCTTAAAGATCACCTCGCTCCAACCCCCCTGCCATGGGCAGGGACACCTTCCACTAGACCAGGTTGCTCAAAGCCCCATCCAACCTGGCCTTGAACACTGCCAGGGATGGGGCATCCACAACTTCTCCAGGCAACCTGTTCCAGTGCCTCACCACCCTCACAGTAAAGAACCTCTTCCTTACATCTAATCTAAATGTACCCTCTTTCCATTTAAAGCCATTACCCCTTGTCCTATCACTACATGCCCTTGTAAAAAGTCCCTCTCCAGGTTTTTCGTAGGCCCCCTTTAGGTGCTGGAAGGCTGCTATAAGGTCTATTAGAGGACAAAGATTGCCCGTACCATGGCTGAGGCTATGCGTGCTACCACTCCGGTGCAAGAGCATCTGTTGGTGAGCCAAACCTTGCTGGCAGCACATTGCCTAAAAAAGAAATAATTTATTTTTTCCTGAAACAAGCTGTAACACGTAAGTCGTTGTGGTCTCTGAATACGGGGACCAAGATGATTATTTGGAACTGAGGAAGCCATCCACGTACAAAAGCTGTATTTGAAACACCACAGACCGACTGGACAAATGTAGAAGCTACAGCTTCATCAAGAGCCAGTCTAATTCTGCTTTCTGACATGACCTTATCTCCAAATAAAATCTCTATTCAAAGAACAGTACTTCATCACAGGGCTTGATAACCAATTTAGAATCAAAACATAAAAGCTTTCATTTTGGCCACAATGACATGGTCAGAATACTATTCTCTGCTTCATTTTTTGGTTTTAACCTGAGCTCTTTTTTGTTCTGCAACTACAAAGGATCCTCACATAGTCTGTTTATAAAACTGCGTATGGTCTTGAGGAGGTATCAAGTGATTCTCTGACAGCTATGCCAGACACACAGACACATGCTAACCTGAGTTGCTGCTCTGTCCTTATGACCCTAACCAACAAGTAGCGCAAAATATCCTAGAACTGAAACGTGCAGGGCATCCAGAGAGTTTACGTGACAATTTTTTTAATTCACCTTTTCAGATGTAAGTCATTAAGTACAAATTAAGGTCATCTGGTCCAACCTCTCCCTGCCTAAGCCAGGCCACCTACAGCCAGTTGCCCAGGACCACATCCAGATGGCTTTTGAGTATCTCCAAGGATAGAGACTCCACAACCTCCCTGCGCAACCTGCTTCGGTGCTGGGTCACCTTCACAGTAAGAAAGTGTTTCCTGATGTTCAGATGGAGCCTCCTGCATTCCAGTTTGTGCCCATTGCCTCTGGTCCTGTCACTGGGCACCACTGAAAAGAGCCTGGCTCTTTGCATTCTTCCTTCAGGTGTTTATACACATTGATGAGATCCCCCTGAGCTTTCTCTTCCCCAGACTGAACAGTCCCAGCTCCCTCAGCCTCTCCTAAGATAAGAGATGCTCCAGTACCTTAATCATCTTTGTGGCCCTTCACTGGACTCTCTCCAGTATGTCCATCTGTCTTGTACTGGGGGACCCAGAACTGGCCACAGGACTCCTGGTGTGGCCTCACCAGTGCCGAGTACAGTGGAGGGATCACCTCCCTTGACCTGCTGGCAATACTTTGTCTAATGCAGCCCAGGATACTGTCCACCACCTTTGCCACAAGGGCACGTTGTTGGTTCATGTTTAACCCGGTGCCCACTGGGACCCTCAGGTCCTTTTCTGCCAAGCTGCTTCCCAGCTGGGTGACTCCCAGCATATATCGGTGCATTGAGTTTTTCTTCCCCAGGCAGAGGACTTTACCCTTGCCCTTGTTGAACTGCATGAGGTTCCTTCCTGTCAGCCCATTTCTCCAGCCTGTTGAGGTCCCTCTGGATGGCAGCACGACCCTCCGGTGTACCAGCCGCTCCTCCCAGTTTGGTGTCATCAGCAAACTTGCTGACGGCCCACTCTGTCCCACCATCCAAGATCACTAATGAAGATGTTAAACAGGATTGGACCCAGAATTGATCCCTGGGGTACAGCACTGGCCTCCAGCTAGGCTTCATGCCACTGATCACCATCCTCCGGGCCCGGACATTCAACCTGTTTTCAACCCAGCTCTCCTTATGTTGAGATGTAAGCTACACAGCGTTCTGAAAGGCAACTAACAGTTGAAACCTGATGCACTGCAAAAGAAATTTTTTTGCTTGTATTAACTGCTTTATCAAATCTGAATGCTAACAGAGTCAATGAGTTACACTGCAACATATGCTAAACTAGCTACCTACATTTCCTTAGTTAACAAATTGCCCTTATAGCAATATAAGAAAATCTGTAAGATGGTTACCCTTCCCTACTGTCCCACCTACTCCAAAATAATGCTGAAAGATGTCGCCTCTCCCCCACTTCACTGGCACTCACACAGGAAGCCAGACAAGAACATTACTTCGACTTAAAATTTACTCTGCAAAAGGATCAGAAAGAGATCCCCCACTCCCAAACAAGTACACTGAAACTGCTTATGTTGGTACAAGGGTGCTTCATGCAGTGGCAGTGCTGGCTTAATGTTTGTGGAAGTATGACCTGAGATGATGCCAAAACTAGTTAAACTTCTCCAACCACACAGGAAGCCTCAGAATTTACAGCAAGCAAGAGTCTTACGTAGAAGAATCAAGCATTTAAACTACAGATACACAATATTTAAGCAGCATCTCTGAATATCATGGATCCTCCAATACCGAAAAAATGAACTGGTGTTCCTTCTCTTGTTGCTGATTTGGAGTTGCTCAGTGTTGGGCTAGCACCATTTTATCATTGTAGTAAATGAGTAAGAAGGGCTGTAGGACAGAGCAGAAGGCAATTTCCAGCCCATCCAAGATTTGTGTTCAATCAATTTCTAGCTAACAACTTCACTGATGCATGAAAGCAAAGCAGAGTCCAACTTCAAAGGTCGAAGGCTGGCATGAATTAAGCGTCCCTTAAGCCAACCACTCATTACAGACTACAGATGCAGGCAGACACCCCAAATGGACAACATTATTTTCACTTTAATCTTCAGTAATTTGCAGAAGAAACAAAACTTTAAAGTTAAGCTCTCCTCCCATAATACCTTTACACTGCTTTTAATAGTATCAGCAGCCTAAAAAACAACGTGTTCAATAATCTCCTCATTGCACTGCCCACCACAACAACGACTTTCAGATCACAAGATCTGCATTTAGACCTAAAAGTTAATACATACATACTCTGATCATTCCAGCGTCACTAGAGATGGACCACAAAGAACTCATTTTGGTATCAGAGTACCGGCATGACTGAGATGTGCTTTTAGATGGCATTGATCTCACTTCATGGTCTTCATCTCAGTCAATTAACCTGACAGAAGTGCAGGTAACTGGGTCAGAAAGGCACTTGTTAACAGGAAGCATGAAACATTTTTAGCAGTCTGGTACTTTGTTCTTATCTGAATCACAATGGCACACAGCACCGCTGATGTAAAAGATTGCTGTCATATGTCATGGTTGCAGACGTAACTCATTCACTTTCAAAGCCTAATGCCATAGCTTTTCATACAGGAAACAAACCGAGTTTACAAACAAACTGAGTTTACACAAAATTTGTCAATCCTGTGCACACAGTAGAATCACTTTTGTGCTTACTCAGAGCATGACAACAGTGCTACACTTGTGAGGTAAAATCAAAGTAAACTTTGGACACACAATATGCACATATAAAAGCTGGAACTGTATTTTAACCAGCAAGTTAGGTTAGCATTACACAAACCAGGCACTGCACAATGTTTCTTAATCAGCGAGTTGTGACTTTACACGTATTACTGCAATCTGAAACAAAGGAAGCCCTACTGCTCAACCATTCAACCTGAGATGTTTTCACTCCACTTTCCAGAACACACACACACCACTCACGTTATGATTGATACCCTTCATAATAGGAGAACATGTTCCTGAGGGATGTTAACTTGAATAAAGGAGTCACAAACATGACAGAGATGAAGAATGCTAGCACAGGAACTAAGTTATAAAGTGACTGGCATTACTATGGGTGAGCAGCCCTTCAGGCTGGAGACAAGTATAACCTTTCTTCAGAAGCCTGACAATTATAACTAGACCCATTATGAAATGATTAGGAACATCAAAGCTGTCAGATGCTATGCATGCACACATTTTACATATCCATTGTCACTTGAACACCTGGTTTGTACACACAGCTAGGCACACCGCTGGCGTTTTGATAATCAGGGCCAATGTTCAATACTGTTATTTAATTGAAAACTGTCTCAGCTGAAACAATGTGCTGTGATGCTTACTCACTGTCCTTCAAAGTGGCATAGACTTCGTGATATTTTTTACAAGTTCTTACGATGCAAACAATGATGATTCACTGAGCATCCCTTTGTATTAAATGCTACGCTAGTTATACCTCCCCCCAGTCACGTGTCATTTACAAAGTTATTTTTAAGGCCATCTTGGATCCAAACACTTATTACAAAAACACAAGCACTACTGTACAAAAATTGAACAACAGAATGGTTCTTGTCAAATCCAGCATGTCCCAGCTCTTGACTTCCTCATGTATTTATGTCTTTCTTCTACCCTGTGCAGTATCCAGCTTCAATCCATACACGGTATTAATTCACATCCAAGCTGGACATGATTGGTTACAACGTCACACACCTTATGCCAACGCACTTTGCAATTTAAAAGCATGCTTGAATATTTGGAATGGAACTATTCCAAATCTCTTTGTCGCCTAATTCATTATAGTTCAATATCTGGAAGCCGGAGGCGTTCTTATGATTTCAGCATATGGGGTGGGGGGGAATAACCACCACCACCACCAAAACAACCCACATAAAAGTAGCTCTTTAATTCCTCCCTTTTAAAAAAGAAGAAAGCATCCTCTATGTTCACCCAAGAAGAGACAAGGTGAAAAGCAGCTGGAGTAGCTCGGCCAGTGGTGCAAGCAGAACACGTTTACTGAATTTTTGCCTTCTTTCTCATAAGATGTCTTTGGAATTTCAGACTACAACTAAACTTCAGGTACAAACGTAGAGTCCGTGATACACACAGCAGGCATGTGCCAGGCACACATCATGGCGCCACTTGAGTGACAGTCACTTCAGTCCGTCCCTGGTCAGCTCCTGGGAACACTACTTGGAAAACCAGGAATTAAAGCAGCAAAGCCACTATCAAGCACTTACATCCTAATTATCGCTTTGCAGCTGTCAGGCTCCTCCAGGTTCCACCACCATTTTTCACCTACTCCATTAAAATCTTCCCATGTGTCCATAACCTAAGGGAATAAGTAAGTCTCTAAGGGAATAAGTAATATCCAAATACTTCAAAGTTTGCAACATTCTCATACTGCTTCACATACCCAATACGTTATTTTGAATACATGCATCTCAAAATCATGCTCACAACATGAGCATTTTCTAGGCTTATTTCCCATTCAATGACAAATGTATTTTCAGTTGTCAAATCTATTTCATGCCAAAATGTACCTACGAATTATTATTATGGCACTAATTGAAAGTTAAAATCAAAAATTCTAAATCCTTATAATAATATTTCCCCATAGGAAGTTTCTTCCTTCCTGTTTGTCTGATTACTGCACACAATTCATGACTGACAAACAATACTCTGCAGTTTGTTAAAGTGCCACACAATGTAATCACGTAAATAAGATTGTCCCAATGCATTGCATATAAAAAAGCAAAGCTTAAATCATGCTTCCAAACCAAGCTATTGCATTACCTGACTTCTGAATGCTTAGCTGTGCAATCATTAAGCTACCTCTGCTAAAAGTATTTAATAATTGTATGTTTGGGTGGAGTCTAATAGAAGGCCAAGCTATTATGTGAAAGGCAAAAATAAAGATGCGTGATTTTCTATGTGCTTATGGCCAGTGACTCAACACATCACTATTCCCTTCTTCTTCGCCTTACTTCCACCTTTTCCCTGGACAAATGACATCGTGTGCTACTGCTGTATTCAGCCACGTGTATGCTGATGGGACTCAGTTCACCCACGCTGCCTGTCACAAGAAGCTGGATTCTAGGTGCCCTGCCCTTGGTGTGAGCAATAATTGTGATCTTCTGCATTTATCAGATGTTGATTTCCATGAAACTGAAGACTTCAGTGTCTTTCTGTCGCTGGCAGATTTGACTGAAATTGGCCAGAGAGCTACAATTACTAGGCGAAGACTGGAATAGACAGAGCGTGTCCATAAGCTGCCTTTGCTTAGGAGACCAAGCTGAAAACACACCCAACAGGAAAAATCAGGTTTCCAGGGACCGAATTCTAAATAAGAAAAGCTGGACTTTTGCGCTGGACTTTTGCACTGTACTCTGAAGCTGACTAACTTCCAGGTCGAGATGTCACACAACAGGAGCACACAGAGGTGATGCACTGTACATTCTCCATCCTGCACTACGCCGAAAAGACGTTACGGTTGAGAAACCGTGCCCGCGTTTTGCTCTCTCCGAAGCTAACTTTCTGAACGTCGATTGAGGGCCAACGACCTCAGACCACCAACATTTCAAAACGATAAAAACACGCCGGCTCTCCAAACCCCAACCGCCTTCACCTTTACGCTCTCCCCGGCCACACACGCACCAGCACCTCCAGACCCCATCCACGCCAGGCGGGGAAGCTGCCAACCCTCACCACCGAAGCAACAAAACTTCCGCGGAGCACAAAAAACCCCAACAACCCGACCGCCACCACCACCATCACCACCGCCACCACGGCGGCGGTGCCTGCAGGAACACCCGAGGCGGGAAGACGGGTGGGCAGCGAGCAACCCCCACCACAAAAGGGCCGCCCGCGCTCTTCCAACCGCTTCCCCTTGGCCTTATTTCAGCTCCCGATTCCTTTCCCGGGCCGGGTCGGGCCCACACAAAGATTTCCTGACAGACAAAGGGGCCACCGGCCCAGCCCGGTGCTCCGACCGGCGGGTGAGGAGGCCCGAAGGCGGCGGTCGGCGGTTCCCCCGTCCCGCCCTTCCTCCTCCCCCTCCCCAGGCTCCCGCTCTGAGCCCCCCGCCGTAACGCCCGGCACTCACAGGAGGGCTGGGGGGGCCGAGAGGCGGCAGCCCCACGGCGGGGACCATCCTCCGGGCGGACACCCCGTGTCACCCAGCGCTCCGCCGCTGCCTTCACTCAGAGCTTCACTCACCCCCCCCTCCTCCCTCCGCTCCCGCGCAGCCCACCCTGCTGCTCGCACGCGCGGCCGGCTGCAGCCAATCCGAGCGCACGGGTCGAGGTTTCCAAGCCAATGGAGAAGGGCGGGAGGGGGGGAGGGAGTTGCTGGCGGCGACGGGGCGGGGCGGAGCGGGGCGGGGGCCAATCGCCACCACAAACATTGGCGGGGCGGTCCAATCAAAGGCCAAGAGAGGTTGAGACGGGCGTGCGAACCGTCAACAAGTTCAGGTGGCCGAAACAGGAACTGCCGGAGACCGGCACCTCAGCCGGCCAATGAGAGGAGGGAGAAGGGGAGCACGGAGGGGCGAGAGGCGGGCGGAACTTCTTAAAGGGGAAGGCGGCCGCCGTTACCTCAGCGCCGGCTCAAACCGCTTCTCCCCCGGCCGGCGGGAAGCCGCCCGCTTCTTCCCTTCGGGAAGGGGGTAGAAAAAGCGACGGCATCTGATTTTACTTATTTGGTTATTTTTCAGATGTGAAAACATTTTTCTGTCAGAAATACGGTTGGAGGGAGACGACATTGAAGAGGAAAACTCTGCCAAGCGGCTGCTGGTAAAGGTTGAGTTTAGCTCTGAAAAGGAGGCCGTAACATTTATACGCTGAAATAGTGCTGACCCGCTTCCCCCCCGATCAAAGTTGTGGGGAGGAACTGGGATTTTAAAAACCCTTCATCCATCTTCCTCATTAATTAAATCAGAGCTTAAGAAAAGTGTTCTTTCTTCTGCTAAACTGGGGAGTCTGAATCATTAACAACTCCCCGCTACCTCAGCTCGTCCTTCCTGCTAACACCTCTCTAATTCAGTTCCTAGTCATAACAAGGTAGCGTCCTATTTCCAGCCTCAACCGTTTCCTTCCACAGATGTTCTGCAAGTTATTTTCTGGAACTCTTTTCAAATGTATCTTACCAGTACAAACTGCGTCTTACCAGTACATCAGCTCTCTGCTCATCTGTAGGCAATAGTGGAGTTGCAAAGCCTCTTCTTTCTGAGACAACCGAAAAAGGTAGAGCGGTGATGCTTAGGCTTTATGGAAAACGCAGATGCCTTTCTCCCCAGAAAGCATCTCGTGTCCATATACCTTTCTAAAATATTATATAATACAGAGCAGGGACAAGTTTCTGAAGCAGCATCCAAGAACGTTGCTGCTGCTGAAATGAGTCATAGTGGCAATTAGATGTAAAAAAAAAAAACAACAAACAAAAAACCCCCCAACAAAAACCATTTCATTTTGAATAGCTGCTGCTTGCAAAATAATCTTGCAGCTGGTGTTAAGTGGAAGACCCATTTGCCAGCTGTGAAGAAATTTAAGGCCCTAGCTGGTTTTGCAGAAAAATTCTAAAGTTACTGTAAATAGCAACTTCAAAGGATAAAGTATAAATGTAAGCGTACTTTTAAAGTTTTTGTGTTTAGTTCTGACACAACCAAATGAGAAGACAAATGAAATCTGAAATACCTGTGCTCTGTCAATTTATTCCAATATAAACTGAGTTACTTCCCCCCCCTTTTAAAGGGTAGTGTACTTTTTCAGTGAAGATTTTCACTACAGAGGCACCCCCTGTCCAAAGCAGCAAAACCAAGTTTACGTTCTGCAACCCTGTTGTGTCCTGGAGTGTTTGAGCTTGTGAATCTTCAAGCTACTCATACAGTTTTAGGTATTGGAAATACAGTAGCAAAAATCCAGCAGGAGGCAAAAATACACTGGTGAAATCATATATAATAGGAAATTGTTGAATATCAGTAGCCTGTTTCTGGTAGTGAATATAAACCAGTAATTATGACCTTTCCATCATCTAGTTTGACTGATGCCTCTTTGTGGCCAAGAGAAAAGCACAAAAGCAACAGTGAGCAACAGTGTCAATGTCCCATACAACGTAACTGGACTAGATGGGCTGAATAGATTTGGAGAAGCCCTACAGGGGAAAAAGCATTGCCAGGAACAGATTACAACACTCAGCTCACAGAGATTGGTTTGGTAGATATTCAAAAGGACTTCAAATAAACGATCCCTGTCCAACAGCTCTTAAGTCATCTAGTCTACTAGAGGATCAGAGGACAGTATCCTCACAGGGACAGAGAGCTGATTAGAAGACAAACATCACAGGGCATGGAAGGAAAGATCAGTTTTCACACTAGTGGGAGGTCAACAGGGGAGTCAAAGATTCATGCTGGGGTCTCTACTGCTCAATAGTATTTTAAAAAAGAAAGTATTGAGGCAAAAATTTGCTGGAAGTTAGTCAAGATAATAAGAATGAGAAATAACAGGTGACCCTTCTAATGCTGAGTGACTGGGCACTGTAACAGCAAATTATATCCAGCACAGGTAAATAGGGTGATGTACACACTGGGGAAAAAACAACAATCCCAGTTTTTCATGTGGAGTGAATGACTTACCTACTCACTTATTAGATTTTGGCATTTTAACTGTTCTTTAAATAATCACCTCAGTAACAACAACAACAAAGCAAACTGTTAAAACTAAAAGATAATAACACACAGTAAAGACCCCACAAATAACCAAGTTTTGCATACAGTAAGGGCCCCACAAATAACCAAGTTTTGCATACAGTGAGAGGAACGGAACTGCCTGTCTTAAGATATTAGTTAGTAGAACCAGCAAAGCTTTGAGAAAGGGCAACATGAATGATCAGGGGTTATCTGCTGGTTTCCCTGGAAGGGAGTAGTAACTGAATTGTCTAAAACTGTACAGGCCATTAGAGAGGTGACTGGGATGAGCATGGGGAAGGAAAAAAACCCCATGAGAGCTCAATAAAAGCTGAGTGGTTTGGAGAACAGCTGCAGCAGTTTAAGTACAGCAAAAGTTTTCCAGCTTCTACAGCTGCTGGTGAGGGCAGAGTGATGAAGGTTGCACTCCTGGTAGCAGTTCATCTCCAGCTGTGCCTTCCAGGCCCTCCAGCAGAGGTCAGGGGAGACAGCTGGTAGCAGCAGCTCAAGACCACAGTCAAGTTTCAGAGCCTGAGCTTTGCTTTTGCATGGTATCCTAATGCCTGCAGCAACTCCATCTACTGATAAAGCAGTTTCTAGAGGAACTTAAATAAGCAGATAGAATATTTATATGAAGAGAATAGAGGATATTTGAGGTAACATATCTTCTTCCCCAGAAAATGTACCACAGTGCAACTTCTATCACGTCATAAATGGCACTTCAAAGCAGGAGAGAAGCAGAAGGAAACTACAGACAAAAAATGGCTTTAACAGAAGGGACTGGAATAGTTAAGAAGAGATGCGAGTTTTACTTAAATACCTTTCTGAGAAAAGTCAGCATGGAAGAGTACTCGCTGCATCTGAACACCAGTTACTTTTACAGGTACAGACCATAGTTTTTCAAAGATTGTTGTCAAGATTTGCAATAGCTAGCAATTAAATCGAATACTTTAAAATATTGAACCTACAAAGCCCAAAACACAGAGTTCCTGATGGCTGGTTGGTTTGTTTCAAGACTGCTCGCTAGTCGATACAAAAATATTCCAGGACAGTTCCTCTTCCTCTCCTCCCCATCACCCCACAAGACCAAGTATTTCTGAGAAAAGGCTCATAACTTCAGGGAAGACAAACAAACAGACCCCACTCTCCTCAGCTGTCAGACACCCATGGCATTCATCACAGCAGCCCAACTCACAGTTCATGTTAGAAATCTTCCAAGTTACACAGTTTATGAAACATCGGAGGAATATTTTATATCTGATTTCAGCGGGAAACAGCTGGACTGCAAGAAAATACACATGACAAGTTGTAAATGACATAACTCAAATAGTGCACGTTTATTCTGAACGGTATTTCTAAAGAGTTTGAGAAAAACAAAAACATGCTCCTGATGTACAACAAGGGCAATGATGAAGATTAAAAATGGACCATCTTATTGTAAAGAATTTGCTCCCCCTGCAACTTAACTTGTAACATTGAGAATGCATCTGTAAACTGCATACAGCATACCTTTGCCTAAATCTTAACTCAAGAGACCAGGGGTGGTCTTAGCCAAATTAATCAGGAAGCAGTTGCAGATTCAAAAGAAACATCCAAGTCAGCAAACACTTTACAAAACACAGACTTTGTGCATAGCAGCTGACCCTGGATTACAAGATGGGGGAGAATAAAACAATTTGGGGGAATCAAATTTTTACTAGACACAGGGCACCATCAAGATTTAACGAAATAACACATAAGTTTGTTTCAATCGTAACAGTATGTCATATTTAGTTGGCAGGTTTAACCATTAGCTGCATCATGTAAACTCAGCCAGTTTCTTATACACAAAATAAAATCTCTCCCTTCCCCCTCCCAAAAATGAGGGATATCTCTCCTGGATGATTCTTTTTCCCCTGTACCATGGTTTCCTCCAGTAGGAGTCTTTTTGTAGATAATATCTTCATACTTCAACCGATGTATCACAAAACCAGTTGCAGAGATTCAGGAATAACTTGTATATACACAATTTACACTCTAAAGCTGTTAGTCACATACATTTTTCTTGCTAGATCTTCATCCAGAACAGGAAGTGCCGGTGTTTTGTTTGGTTTTTTTTCCCCACTGAAACTCCCAACTTTTAAAAAATTTAGTTGTTCATAAGCTGTTATTTTCAAGCTAAAAGGAGATCCTGCTGCAGCAACATCCAAAGTAAGTGAAGTTACTGCCATAAGCCCATACTTCACACAATTTCAGTGTCTCTGGATAACAGCACTAAGATAACAGCATTCTCCCCCCACACTCAACACAGCTGATGTACTAATAAAATACAACTGTTTGTCATCCAGAACTACTGACCTTCACTTGCCCTTATCCATGTACAGGGAACACAGCTTTTTATGAGATTTAGATTAAACCTTGTATTCAAGATTCAACAACCGTTTTCCAGGATTAATAGCCTGGGAAAAGGAATCTTAGATTTGTGGTTACTCTCTCTTCCACCTCCTACAAAACATTTTAGCAGAAGTTACAATGAGGCAGGTTTGCTGTGGAATAGGAGCTTTACGAATTGTTTTTAGGGATACATTCATAGAATGATGGCAGCCCAAAGCAAAAAGAGACAGAAACAAAGGTTAATCCAAGTAAGTTCAGACATCAGACTCGTACTTTTAAACCTGAAGGAAAACTGTCTGTGAAACACACCGATTTGTGGAAGCCTACGACAACAGCAAATCCTAAGAGTTCATATCCCCACACCCATCTACCCAACCCAAACACTTACCACTTAGTTCTAGAAGAATGAAGAGCACTTTGCTTGGCACCAGAGGCAGCTATGGTCTGAGTTACAGCTGTGCTGCACAAACATCCTCAAATACAATACTATCTCTCGCTCTCTCTCCGCATACTTCTCTTGGTTTGGTCTACAGATGGCCAGGGAAACTATGTTGGCATATGACAAGCTAATTGTGCTTCAATACATCCCCTTCTAGAAAGATGCTGGAACTGCCAACATAACCAGCGCGAGCAGGTCCTAGCAGTACTAAAAAATAAGCTTTTGTCAAAACTAGGCTGCCTCTGGCCAAGGAAGCTGTTTGCATCTTTCTAGCCAGAGTCTGCCACCAAGTGTTGCAAACACAGGTGCTCAGGCCGTGCAGAGGGGCTTTTGTTGTTAGCGATCTGCCCATCCCCAAGACTCAATTAGTGCAAACCCAGCAAATGAAGTAGCCGTTGTCCAGCATAGGTCTGTCAAGATGCACTCCAACGAACACTACGCACCTCTGGGAAAGAAGGAGTAATTCTGGAGCAGCTTGTATAATCCCCCCTCGGGTATCAAAGACCACATAATGTGCAATGAGGGGTGCCATCCCTTGCCTCACAACTCCTGTCTTGAAATCCTTAGTTCCCAAGTCACCCTCGAGTGACCGGACAGCACCTACTAACCAGATGTATGCTGCAATGCGCACTATACGTTGGAGGCTTTCAAAGCGGATGATTTCAAGATGCAGATTTAAACTTTAAAAAACAAACAGGAAAGGAATGCAGTTCAATATCTACTTGGGGGATGGGGCAGGTTGGTGTTGTCTCAGCTCAGTGCACTTTCCCAGGTGCTTGGAGAAGAGTCCAAGCTCAAGTTGGTATTTGTATTGGCATACATAAAATCGCTGGCAACAGTGCATAGAAAGAAGCACTGATATTCACGCAAACAAAGCATGAAAGGATGCAAAGCAGAGCTTAGTAGAGTTTACTGTAGCTTTGAGGTTACAGTACTAGGAAGAAGCCAGTCAGCCTATTTTCCAAACCCATAAAATGCTCTAATATATGCCACTTTTCTCTGGTGCTCCACGAGCACCCTCTCACGAGAGGGGAACTGCATTATTACCACTGAATGGGGAAAGGGGAAAATAATCTTCAAAAGAGCAAACTGCAGTTCTTCACCACCTCTTCCCAAAGGAGCACATAAACACAGCAAGCCAAGCCAATCCCAAGCAAATCCAGGAGACCCCTGCAAAGCTATGTGATTAGGGTCAGATTCACGTTTACCTTCTCAGCCTTGCTGCCTGGTTTCCTCAACCCTTGCCTCATCTCAGATGTGTCACCGCAGATTTAGTAGCTGTAACAAATTTATCTGGAGATGGGTGCTTGCCTTATGTGATCAAAGCTGGTAAGGTGGTCACAGTCACTTTTCCCATCCCAACAACACAGCTAAAACTCTCAGTGAGCCCTACAGCAATTCACCCATTTTTAAAGCAAGGGTCTTGCCTCAGGATTCATATTTTTACAAGGTTACTCTTGCCAACAACAGATCTAGCTCTTACTCTGGCAGAAGTCTGCTGGGAGTTGGGTAAATGAAAATAAGAAAAAACCAAAGACCACTCTAAGCCCTCCTCTCAGTCAGTTAAGAAGTGTAGCACCAGCTTGGGTGAGGAGTATTTAAAAAAAGCATTCAAAAAGATCAGCCCAGGCAGAGTGAAAAGGTATGGTAAAGTAGCCTGCCCTTCTCAGCAACAGATGGAGGAAAAAGCAATACTCAAAAATATTGGGAAGAACTAAACATACTTTCTTTGAGGTGGGGGAATTAAAAGGAAGAGTGGGAAGTACTGAAGTAACATTCAAAGGTTGGGGGGGAGTAAAGTACCCTGTAGGTTATAAAAAACACAATAATGTAGGAGTCAAAGGACAAGATATTGCTTTTCCTTTCCCCCCCCATTGGATTTACATTCTGCTTACTGAAAGAGATAATTCTGAAGGAAACTTGTTATCAGGATAACCTGCTCAAGCCCTCCACACCTCAAACTTAAAAGGTCTGCACACCTTTTCCCACCCCAAAAAAACCAAAAACAAAAACCCAAAACAAACAAAAAAAACCCAGAAAGGAGAGCTCAAAAAAAAAACCAACCCCAAACATGATTGGACAATCCTTGGAAGAAGCATTACATTTTGTTGGAGAGAGGTCAAGAAAAAAAAAAACAATTAAGAGGATGAAGGGATGGAGTAAAAAAAGAAAAAGAAAAAATCAAGAGGCCTCTCTTTCCTTATTTGGCGACAAGCAAGTGCAAGAAAGTGTTCGTTGGGGTTTTGTTCAGTTGTCGGTCTTTTGCACATCTGCGTTCTGGCCAAGACAAGGGGCTTTGAGGTTTTTCTGCAGCACATGAGCATCTGCGGGCTCTATCCTCTTGTAGTAGTTTTTCTTCGTCTCAATGATCTCAAAGCCAAACTTTCTGTAGAAGTCAATTGCGGACTCATTGCTGATCTGGACATGCCTGGTACAGAAAGGAGGATAGAGAGACAGGTATCAGAACTTTCTGTAGTACAGTACTCTGCCTCCACACTCAGAACAGTCAAAGACAAGATAAGAAAAGGAGCTATCTAGATAGAGACAAGAATGATTATGTCAGTTCAGGACTGGAAATTTTGGTCCTACCAAATCAATCCTGAGCTAAGACACAGCTCCTGGATGGCCTGTGGCAATCATTCTGAGATGTAGCAAATGTTTCTCCTCAGTAAAGCTCTTTTAAGTAACACAATACCATAGATGCTCTGAAGCATTACTGGCTCAGTAATTTCAATTTTTCTTAATCTGGAAGCAACAGATATTTTGTGGAAATATATAACAAAGTTTCACTGCAGAGCCAATTTTAACTTCCTGTAGTGATACTTCTCAGATGACCAAAACAGTTGTTGGAGTGATTATCCCTACATGCTGCAACCAAAACTGGCAATGGTGTTTGATACGATTTTAACTCCTTGCTCACTGCTAACTACCCCTCTCTCCTCACAAAAAGCAATGGCAGCACAAAGAAGCCCTACGGACTTACAAAGTCCTTTCCCTTTTTATCTATCTCCCCCAGAGTTTTACGGATCCCGCTATCATATTCCAAGAGTTTCAAGGCCTCCAAAACAAACAGCCATCAGTTCTTCATCCTAAGCGACTAGGACATTTATTTGCATAAGTTCCATCAAAAAAAAAAAAAAAAAAGAAAAGAAAAGATGTTTGGCTCAGCAAAAGGCATTCATTAAACACTCCCCAAATTCAGTGGACACTGCACAAGCTCATGAATCACTTTGTCATGACAACATGCTGCATAACCATAGAACCAAAGCAACTCTGGAAGCAACAACAGAACAGAACAAAAGATCTTAGTGTTAAGCCCAATAAGCACCAAATAGCTGAAAGGGAACTTCATAATAATGACAAACTTAGGCCCTGATATCAAATTGGGTGCTAAGCTGCACAATACATTCAGATAGAAGATGCACAACCAACAGACACAGTAATAAAATCAATGGGCCACTAAAAGAACTTTGTTATGCCCACCTTTGGGGGCTATTTATTGTCATCCCAGAATCCTGGGAGTGGAAATGGAATGGAAAGAAGGATTATGAAGGATTTGGTTTTTGCATTAAAAGCAGCAAACAGTTCCTTCACTGTGCACACAGTAATATGCAAAATCAAAAAGGAAAGCCTGTGCCAACTAGCAGGTATCAGAGAGTTCATTACCACTTCTTCTGCAGCAGGAGAGCAGGAATACAAGCCAAAGGCAGCTTTACTCAGACTCCTCTCTAAAACACCTATTCCTCTTACAGAGATGGCTCAAAGCTACAACAGTAGAGGACTTGGAAGACGTTGCACCTCCTTGGCAGAGGTGGACTACACTAGAGGAGAAAGTCACTCCATCTAGTGATACCAGTGTATGAAACACTCCTCACTAAGCATCTTCAACAGTCCCGGCAAGAGTTTAGGGTGCAGTTCTGTGGCAGTGCAAGTCCATCCAAACCATACCTGCTGTGGGACTACCTCTACCAGTGCACCATGCTTGTACTGGTATAAGCCGGCAGTGATGGACAAGGAAGAAGGTGTCTCAGAGAAGCAATCTGGCCCAAAACTGCATCAGCTCACTTGGTAATCACACAGACACCAATGCACAGGAAAAAGCAGAAGCGTGCAGCCAGCAGCGAAGGGGAAGCAAAGCTTTGGCATCTATGGATTTCAGGCTCTGTTTCCATGGGGATCTATTAGGATGGCAGTGCTCTTTAAAGCAGCCCTGTCCTCTACCCCAGTGCTTGTTCTCATGTCTGCAACATGCCAAGTGCTTATGCAGACATGCAATTGATTTAAAAAACAAAAACCCAACAAGACAACCCCCCATCCCCCAAACACACTAAAATAAAAAACGACACCCAGAAACAAAACTGAAAACAGCTTCCCCAGCTGGGTCAGGTCATTAACCTAGTTTACTGTGTTGCTGCACAAACAGCTGACCTGGCACAGTGCAAGAATGGGAATAAGCAGTTGGACCTTGCTAATGAATGTGAACCTAGAGTGCCTGCAAGCACCTCTGATCTGATGTTCTAACCCATATAGTACTGTCGTAAAAGACAGACAGCAAATGCATCAAAACTGCACGCAAGACTTGCAGTATTTTCTATTCTGCGGACAACACCGTATGGCAAAAAAAAATTCTTTCCAATTTTTTTTTAGTCATACAGTGGAATTCTGCTATACAACATCATTTTGTAACTAAACTACTGTCAGCAAATTTGCAGAAGCCCTTCTAAAGCAAGCAAGTTTTTGGTTTTCTCAGCATCACACCAGCAGCCCAGAATATGACCCCTAGCTTTCTTGCTGGTACTTACAAGGTGTCCCCATGACCCCACTGAAACACATACTAAAAATGCTCCTGGATCTCCCTCCCTTTGCTCCCATATATGTCTCTATCATCACTCCAAAAATGCACGAGTGCAACTCATTTACTTACAGATAGATGTTGTCAAAAGTGCCATCTTTTTCACAGATGTTTAAGACATGATTCAACATTTTAGTTCCTGCCAAAAGGTAAAGAGATACTTAAGAAAACCAGAAGTGCACAATCAAGTTTGTACTTAGCTAACAGCCTTCTTGAGGAGAGGCAGGTTAACTGTAGGTAGGCTAAAATGACAGAGCTTGTGAGAACTAGGAAAGCCAAATAAAACATGGTGTATAAGTATTTCACTATCTTTCTGACTGCTTGCAAAATTTAATTCCTTGTTTCTTTGGAGAAAAGAGACCCGACAGCCCAGAATCATACGTCTAAAGCAGCTTATTTAAATACTAGCTTCAAGGGCTCAAACTCACCTCAAAACACGGTCAAAACAATCGTTGAAGCAGTGAAAGCATTGCTAAGTTTTTCTAATAAAGACTTGGTGAAATAATTTAAAATAAAGTTATCTTTTCATTCCAGTTTGTCAAAGCAAACAGGTCACTACCAGGTCTTGATTAATCTGGCCTATGGATTTGCAACATGGAGAAAAGAACTAACTGCAGTATAGACAGAAAGCGGGTACTACCCTTGAGCAGCAATAATCAGTAGTGATAAAGACAAAATAAATAGAAAAAACCCCTACATTTAGAAGAGTGAAGAGATAACCCAATGAAGGAGTGTTGTGTTCTACTTGTAATGACTTGCATACTGGCTGCATACCTCTAACAAATTATTTCTTATCTCTGTGCATCAATTTTCATATCTATAGAAGCAGAGTATTTACATCACAGCATGATAATGTAATTAAGATTAAAATAATCTGAAATCCTGAATTAGAAAGCTCTACAAAAAGTCCATTTCTGAAAGGCAGGAAAAAAAGAGCACATCATAAATCATACTCTTTCCCCAAAGTCCGTTCCAAAGAAATCAGTGGCCTAAAAGTGCACTATCTTGGTTAAAAATCTGAAAGAGCATTTAGAAGGCTGCACAGCAATCTGCTTTCTTTGATGACTCAGATACAAAAGAAGAACCTCCTTACCTATTCCTAGCCTTCGGTAGGGTGCCAGGCATCCAAGTGTCATGATGTACAGTCTCTTCTGGTTCTGGGAGTGATCCACCCTACAGCACACTGCTCCCACTGCAATATCATTGAAATAGGCTGCCAGGGAGGGAAACAAAGTGTTACCAGTCACAAGTCTCAAACTGTACATATAAGCTCCTTCATTTATGCCCTATATCTTCCTTCCTTCCCTCTTGCTAATTCTCCCATCCAGATAAAATATACATTGTGGCTACACTCTTGGAGTGAAGTTACCAATGGTGCTCTGACACAGTGGGTGGCTTATTACAGTTCAAATCAACTAGCAATGATATCAGCAGGTAAGCTGGCAGCACACATATCTCAAGTTTTCTGCTGTAACAGAAAACAGGCCTATTCCCAGTAAAATTTAATCTATTTAGAACACAAACCCTCTGAGGTTGGGACTGTGGCTTTTTGAGGTTCCCAAACAGTTATTTTTCGTTATGTAAAACAACAAAATAGAAGGATATGCTATTCAAAACCATTATGGATAGCAATGATGAGGACTTCTGCCACCGTAGCCCACAATTACTGGCAAGAACATTTGTACCTAATTTGGCTAGTTCGCCAACCTCCAGTACATCCTTGTAGAACTTGTCATTGTAGCTGACAGGAAAAATGACCTGGTTTAGCCTCTTCAGCTGCTTAATGTTGTGTGGCGTCACATCTCCCAGCTCGATCCGGCTACTGGAACAAATCAAAACATGCTTAACATCTGACACACTACAAAATTTCTAAGGACACCAAAAATTAATTATTTTATTTATGCTTAGAGAACTGTCCCACCTAATAATCAGTTCAATACATATTTGAACTGCCATGTCCAACCCATACAATTAAATCAGCCACCAACAGAAGACTTAACTCCCAAACCTAATTTCAGTCAGTGCCATACAGTCAGAAGTTTCTCAGGTCACACTTAACACTGATGTACCATAGCACTATTGGGTGGGAGACAGGAGGACATGAATCTCTGTAGAAGTATTAGCTTTAACTTTAATCCATTAATTTCCTTACTGATCATCAAGATCACAGGGGCCGGGGGTGGGGGGGAACTCCAAAACTAACAACAAAGAAAAGATGGGAGAGTCAGGAGGCTAGAATAGAGACCAAGAAAATGAAGTCCTTATCCATGCTTCAAAGACAGCCTTAATTTTACCATCTATCAATATAAAGCTTATGCTTAGACCAAGACTAAATCATTACTAGACATCTGTGTCTAAAAAGCAACAATACGGTGCGCAGCAAACTCATATTAAGCCTGCTGATATGCAAGCATGCCACTCTGAAGGTGATATCCGCATTGATTATAATCATCACTGAAGTCAATCTTCCTGCTGACTGAGAGCAGAATCACAACCTTAAAATACCAGCATTGAATTATACTGAGAAGAAACAGACCAAGCTTCTCCCTTTTCCAAGACTAACTTCCTGACAGAAACACTACATACAAAGAAACAGATTAAAAAAACCAAACCCCAACAAAACCAAAAAACCCCAAGATACTAGTTGTTCATATTGCCCAAGCCAATTTCTTGGGTGCAGGTAGACAGGTTTAAGGAGGACTACAAGAATGGAAAACAAAAAACCAAGATAACCAAAATCTTTTTCCCAAATGGTCACCAGAATACATAGGCAGGTACACAGCCAATGCATGTCAAGTTAGAAACACACACAATTCTAGGTTCATCTCAGCCTTGTTTTACCAAATACGTACAGGTAACCAGATTATTTTCTGCCCAAACACTGGTAAAGACACCACTTGCCTTTTTTAAAAAACCAGTCAAATTCTGTTTTCAAAAAGGCAGTTTTCCAAGATCCTCGTATACCAGGCCTTCAAGTTCGTTCTAGTAATGCCACCCCCAATGTCTCTTGTGCCTTAGTAGCTAATTTTTTCAAATTTTTTCAAATTTTGATGTCTAGGACACAACAGCCCAGATTAACTTACATAATACAGTAAAACAAAGAAGAGATATCAACCACCAACTTTTTTCTTCAAGAACTGTACCAAACAATGCAGAGTATAATCTGTCTCTGCTTTATTAACTGACCTTGATTATATATCAAAAACCCTTAAATGATTAGTACTCCAGGTATCATATCAGTTTTAGTTGTCACTACCAATGATGGGTGATAAATACACAATGCTTTCTAGGCATTGAACTGCAGCCTGCAAAACTATCAGAAAAAGCTAGAGGAACAGAGCCTTTAATGTTTACTTCAATAAGCATAACTTGCCCTCACACCCACTCTCTCCTTTTCTTTTACAGCAAACAATAGTCTTCAGTTCTGCAAAGATATCAACGATCACCATTGCCCATTCTCTGGTACGACACAGATCAGACAATCTCCCTAGTGAGCCCTACAGAAGCTAAACAATTTTTAAGTAGGGCCTACCTTTTAGAGAACCATCTAGCATTAACTAATGGACTATTGATGATTTTGTAATTTTTCATCAGCTTAATATGTTCCAGTTACTACTTAGAATTAATGGATGACATTTACATATTGAATTTTGCTGACTTCAAAGTCTAACCTTTCGTCACACATTTACCAAAGAGATTAAAAGGCCCCCTGGTGTCAAGCATCTCATGCCAGTATGGGTTCTTGCAAATTGTTCCAGGCAGCTCCTCATCTATCTTCCACCTACCACAATGAACATGTCGATCTTTTTCCTCTCTCTCTGCAAGGGCAATTGCTAAGCAATGAATCCTTGTAGTTTGCCCCTAAACTCTGCCCAATTGTACAGCAATCTCAAGAGACATCTCACTAGCACTGGACAGTATGTTCGCCAACAGTGATCCCAAGAACAACAGAAGAAGCAACAGTCTCCATATTCTTGCAGCTCATCCACGTCCAACAGTCTCCATACTCTTGCATCTCATCCACGTCAAGATATCCAGGCATACTAGAAGCAACAGCAATGGGATGTATTTCTAAAGTTTCTAGCTATAAACCACTACATTGTGCTGAAATAGTCTGCAGTATCTCTTTCCCGCGACTCCTACCACCACCAGCCCTTTGTTTCACAGCCTTTTCCATCCTGTAGATTATTTTTGCTCTCAACATTAAGATTCCTTTCTTCATATATCACCACTTGTGCAAGCCCCTTTGATAATTATATTCCAACATAAAGTAAGTACTGAGCTAGGAAGGATGATCTCCTCACACCACAGAAGTATTCCCATTGTAAACAAGCACACGATCAAAGTTGTTAGATGGTGGGGTAACTGTAATACTTGTTTTATGCCCAGCTTAGCACAGCTGTTCAGCCTAGCATGGCAGGGCTTCTTCAGGCATGCAGAAGGCAAGTTGTCCCCTTTTCTAACCCCAGCCAACAGTGCTGCTACCTTTTCCTCGCAATGGGTAGGAATAAAACCGTGGCATGTGGATTCCTGGGTGTACTTGTGCCTGGGAGAGAGTTTTGCTGGAGTAGAGCACCTCAGTAATCTCACACTAGGAGTAAAGAGAAGACCCAGCAGCCTCTTTTGCTGTAGTCTGCATTGGAGTAGAAACCAAAGGGAGCAGGTCTCAACTGAGTAGTTAGTAGTTAGATTAGCTGCAGAGTAGGAGGTCAGTAAGGGAAGAGAAAAACCTCACATTTACACTCAGTCCCTTGAAAGCCTAGACCTTTTGTCCAAAAGATTTAGTAGTATATTAACCTGGGTCATACTTTTTTTGTATTAGTACATCCAAGCTTCAGTAGATCAGTAACGCTAGCACGAACACTTACGATGGGCTGACGGCAAAGTCATTCTAGAGCAAGTCCCTCTTTATACCTGACCAAAAAATCTCTGACATAGACTATTATCATCAGGTAGTGTGTTTTCTAATATTATTTTAAAATTAATTAGTTACTAATGAAGCAAAAAGTCAGCCATTAGAAGACAGTCACTATGGAGTATTTCTGATGACAGTGCAACAGGACAAAGATATTTTGTCAGGGGCAGCCCGGACAAGATGGCTGAGAAAGGGACCATGGCCAGAAGACAGACGTTCACCAAGAAGGTTTCAGACAGGGAATAAATAAGTTCAGAAGCAGAGCCTAAGGCTGCTCATAGCTGCTGAGCCAAGACATCACCTCCGAGGCAGGCATCAGGCCAGAGAAACAAGTTCCAATAGTAGGTGGCTAAAAGGTGCTGCTGACAGATCTCCTGGAGCCCTTGGGCTCACCTCCTATCTCTCACCACTTGCCACATTCATTGCTGCCTCCTGCCATCTCCTGCCTGCCTCCTGTGCTCCATCACTAGCTGTTTCCTCATTGCTCGGGAGTTGCACCAGGGCCGGTAATTTAGCCTGGAGGATGATACGAAAAAAGTTTGAGAAACACTGCAGGAAGCATAAATCAATATGCTAAATGAGTCTGTTTCAATAGTATGTACTCAAACCATAAATTACTTTAATGTATAGCGCTAGCTGATTAAATCAGCACCACATCTATTACACACAAAAACATTTAGTAAGTAAACAAAATAAGGACATGGAAAGGAAGACCCACATCGTGAGAGTTCATCACTTTGCCCGAGGACAGCGCAGCAGAAGTGCCACTAGGGCCTGGAGTAAAAACAGGGGAAAGCTGGCACTGCTGCCGAAAGCAGCAGTCTTGCTGTCCCGGAGCCACTCATTTCCATGCTCTTGTTGGCACAGACATTTGTGCAACAATGTGGTGAACCAACCCCAATTAAAACTAACCTAGCCAAAAAAAGGGAAAGCTTAGTTTTAACCCACATCAGTCCCCTGACTGGGTTCACCACACAAGTCTTCTGCCAGCATAAAGAAGAGAAAAAAATTGCCAGAGGCAGAACCGGTCGGTTCTTGAGCAGAAGTGCCAGCCTATCCCAGTTTGAACTGGAAGTACCATGCAAGAGGAGCACAGGGATCATTCAGCGTCAAGATGATTTTTGTGCTACACCGTATCATTTATGGAACAACATGCGCTTTGAACCTAAGGACTTAAAACCACCCCAGCCTCAAAAGATCCAAGACAAGGCACCTGTAACAAAGGACACAAAATGGTCACTCCTTTCTTTTCACTGGAGTAACAGAAATAGCTTTGGGGTTTGTTTTGTTTGTTTGTTTTTTCATAGCTATTTACAAGTACACCTGCTTCTTCAAGTTACCTCTCAGTCAAATCAGTAATGCTAAGTTTACTGTATCAGCTAAGGTCTGACTAGGCCAGTCCTGTGCATTCCAGCTCAGTACAGGCTGTACCAGAAATACCTATCCTCTGCTGTTGCAAAGAAAAAAATTAAATCATGAGCTCAAATTAGCATATGAGAGAACATAAAGATGTATAAAGAGCCTGAAGTGCCCAGAAGGGACATGCCCTTCCTTTTAGAATAAAATAATCTGTTTATTCCAGTAATATTCCTAGGAAGATACACACTTATTACCAGCATTCAACATCTCAAATAGCACTCCATGGAGCACGCAACAGTCAACTGTACTCATCTTAGGTGTCAAAGCTTCTGGACCAAGTCAGCCACCCCATCCCAAGCAACTGTTTTTAATACGGAGGAATGAGGGACTCTGCTTATCATGTCAGGCCTCTTATTGCTACCGTGTTCTACAAATCCATACCCTTTCCTAGATGGCATACCAGCCCTCTGAAGCCACTTATGCATCTTCCATTGCAAGGCTGTTCCCAAGCTACCATTATTCTCATATTTGGGCTTTCTTCCGATTTCCATCCTAAACATACTCAAGTCTACCCACACGCTGTCTTTTGTTGCTCATTAGCTTCAGTAGTTGATGGGTACCAATACAGCCTATCCTACATGCCTTTTCAGAGAGCTACCATGACCTGTTCATACTTTTCCTTCTTCTAACTAAAACCAAGCTCCTGGCCTCCTCCTTTAAGACTGGCTCTTAATTCCAACTATTGTCATACTAGCTCTTCCTTCCATTCCTTCAGATTAATTTTCCTTAAACACAAACTACTTACAGCACCCCAAATACGTACTATTGCCTTGTACAATGGCAATAAGTTTCTCCCGTCTCCACCAGAAGCACTTTCCTGACATATTCTGGGACTACATTTGCATTTCTTACAACTGCAACATACAGCAACTCAGCTACTGGGGATAAAAAACCCCCACACTGAGACTTAACTAGTGAAGGGAACCAGTTTCTGGTGCGTAAGGTCGCTGTTCATTAAAAGCACACAGCAACACTGCCCAGCTATGTAAGAACGGAAGCGAAGAGTGATCCACAAAATCCAAATGGAAGTGGGACTTTAGTGAGGTGACATGCAGCAGTTACTGAAACTGGATGCACGCCCAGAACATCAGCATTAACACTCCTGCTCTTGCATGCCAGTGCCCTAAGATCCTTCAGGCACTCGCTAGAAAAAAAACCTCACACTTTTTGTAGGACCAAATGCAATCCAACTAGTCCTGCTGCAGCCGCATTCCTCTCTATCTGCAGCCTACTACAGGGCTGTGATTTGAACACTATTTTTCCTATAATGTCTTAAATTTATACTGGTGGAAGTAACACACGCTAAATGAGACATTAGTGTTTGCTTATGCTAAGGCTGCCTTTTGCCTCTCGACATATACCGAAGGACAACTGCTATACAGAATGACAGCTCAAGAGGAAGCCAATTTCCAGAGTTACAGTTCAAGAGGAAACACAAATTCAGTCCCAGGGAATAGCAAGTGTTGAACACTAGTTTAGAACCAACATCAGGGAGAAAAAGGGGGAATTCCAAGTTTCTTAATGCCGTAAGAATCTCAGTCTCATTCAACTTTAAATAGTGCAAGTCTCTCCCCAGAGGGATGTGCCTGACTGAAACAGATCTCGGCGTAACTGATAGCTGGGCTCAGGCTTATTGAAGGCATCTGGCACGCTAAATTTAGCAGAGCTCTATCTGCAACTCGCAAAACTTACTGAGGTATCATCAAACAGTCAGGAGAGGGAGCACAGAGGAGAAAAGGGCCCTAACAAATTAGAGAACTTCAGAGAAGGTTTGTCACCCACTAAGCAGCCAACTAGCTTTATTGCTTCTATTTTGGCTTCCAAGTCAAAGCAGGAGTCTAGACAGGATAATCCACTCATAAAATAAAACCAAACCAGAGCTATGAAAGCTGTAGACCTGAAGGGTGTGGCTTTGCTTCGATTCAACTCCAAAGTCTAAAGAGCTTCTCCAGTGTTTTGGGTTTTGGGGTTGGTTTGCTTTTTTTCAAAAACAGATGAGCTGTCTTGCTAGGCACACAAGTTAGTCTAGTTCTTGTGGGCAGACCGGTATGTTTTCAATTATCTAGAAGATCTGTGGGCTGTAAATGTACTCTGCTTCACTTGTCAGAAAACCAGAAGGATAAGTGCAAGCCTAGCATGCCAAAAGTCCTACCAATTTTCTTCTGAGTCCCCCTGATCTTCTTTAGCCCCACTTACTACTGAAAACATGTATTTGCATGACACCTGATACCCTGCTGGAAGTTACCCCCAGCTGTGTGCTGGACTGTAGAAGGGCACAGTGATGTACAGAAGAAAGCTAACCAATTTTAGAGTCAGAATTAAGAGAAGACTTCACTCAAGCCTTGCGATTCAAATGGATCTCAGTGTGAATAGGTTTCCCTGGCATGCATCATAATTCCCCAAGACATACTTCAGACCCTCCTTGCCTCTCTCCTTTATAACGAAAAAATACGCAGCATGTTGCAGTCAAGGTTTCTTCATTATATTTGGATAATTCACTCTGTTTCAACCTAGAAAACCTGACCACTGTACAAAAGACTGGCCGGTCTTCACATGCAAGAAGTTATGCCATGATAGCCTCAAAGTTTTCCCAGCAGAAACCTGTTCTTTGAGAGTTGTACTATAGACCTCAAATTTAGGCTCAACTCTGATCTCAAAAAAAACCCCAAAACAAAACCCCAAAACCAACCCTAAAGCTAAAGTAGCAGTACAACCATGAAGTATCTCAGCTGTCTGATTACGCAAGTGCAAGGGGGAGGCAGTGAGGTAATTTCAACAAGTGTCAAATAAAAATAAACTTTCCCAAGAAAATCAGAAGCTATCTCAATCTGCAGCTGGATACAGAGAGCAGGAATCACTGTGCCCAGCTGACAGAATTTTTCAACTTAAAACATCAGGAATAAATGTAGTTGTCTAGGACAGAAAAGCAGCCATACATACATCACTTAGTAGCCCGTAACACTCTGCTGCTTCAGAGCACCTCACAAGGTAAAGGCTTAGATATTATATCTGTCTATCCCAGGTGCATCAAAGTCAGGTGAAAGAGGAAACAACTTGCCTGTGATCATAGAGCAGATAAAGAGCTGCCAGAAATCCTAACTCTCCATTGCTGGTCTAACCACTTTTCCTTATTAGTCAAGCAAGCTCAGAAGAACATTCAGATTTTGAACCATGACTGCAAAGCAGAAGTACTTCACTAGTTTGAAACAACTCAGCTCAAAATAGTTTTGTGACTCTATTACCGATACCCTGAGACACCTTATAAATTACTGCCCCTTTCCATACCCTCAGTGTGCCTCGATATAACAATTACAACCCTTACTTGCCTCCCAGGAGATAACGAACTTTCACTAATTAGTGTTCATGAAGTACCTGGTGATGCTTAGGTAAGAACAGAGGCTTACCTTCAAATTCAAAACAGAAGCGATGCTGGGTTCACAAATTGCCTTATTTACATAAATCTATATAGCTCAGGGGCACTTCTCGTACTTAAACTAGGTAACAAACTATAGAATTGACTTATCAGGAGAAAGGTATTTCTCTGCTTCAGGCAAACTATTTCTATAGGTCACTGAAACACCTTTCCTTACAAATGCCTGTGTCCATCAGATTAGTAAAGAAAAAATGGCAGGTCATTATGGGTCTCCTGCCTATACTTTGGATTTCAGTCCCAGGGTGGCTGGTTTTTTTGTTTGTTTGTTTTTTTAATTTTGAGGTGTTAAATTCATGCATTATATAAATAACATACTGTGAAAAATTAACAGAACATGCTATCAGGTTTACGCACTTACCTTCAAATACTTCTAAGAAAACAATCATTGCAAGCACCTAACTTATCAAGCACAAAAAGGTTTTTCCACCCCCATTTCCCCAATTTTCAGTAAGAATGAATTGTTCTCAAATGAAAATTTGTGCTAAAAGAGCTAAAAACAAACAAATCTCCTTTAATTGCAATTTTCAACCTAATTTGTGATCTTTACTGACAAGAAATTCCAAGTGCCACGTAGAGAAAACTTTCACAAGCCTTCACCTGCTACCCTGGGTCTCACCCCATACTCTCAAGAGAGGATAAATACAATGTTCAGATGGTGGAAACAGGAATTTTTTTCAGGGATCAAGATTCTAGTCTGCTAAGGGCCAAAAATCACATGGAGCCTGGAAAAGAATGGGGAGAGGGAGGAAGAAGGCCAAGTGAGCTCAGGAAGTACTTCATGCATCAAGATCTTACCATGCAGCATGGTATTTTTAACCCATTTTAAAAAAAATTACTCTGCCCCCAGGAAAATCCAAATATCTTCATCTTAGTCACCTAGTGACAGTGTTGTGGAAATGTTTTTGGCTCTATTTTTTATAAAGCCTCATTTCATTTCCTCCCCATAACGAATTAATTCAATATGCTTTGACACAAATACACAGTTACCCCATTTCAATGCCGTGCTTCTCCGCTCTCAGGTCTTCAAGTCCCAGAGTCTCCAAATAACCAGCAATTCTTCTATGCATAGACAGCTTCTCTCTTCCTCCCCACTTCCGCACCTCAAATCTCCCTCCTGACAAACTTTTGCTGCTCTAAAACTCCCACATAAGTAACTTCTTCCCTTCCCCTCTTTCAGCAGGGAGCACAAAGTGATCCTAACATTGCCTGCCTCAGAGCCGAAGGGATGCAAGGAGGTACTGCACTTCTCTCTTATCAATTCCCAAACAAATATGAACATCCGACTTCTCCTGTCCTTTCCTCCTCCTCCTCCGGGTAAAAATATCTAGCGCCTTCTCAGATTATTGGTCTGAACACTTCTAATGCTTGCCAAATGGGAAGGTTCTTCAAGCTCTGAATCATTTGCACTTGGATAAAAGTTATTTTTCTGGCTCAACCATCACCCATTATTCCCCATTTTAGAAAAGATTAATGTGGCAAAGGAGGCTGCATCATTTCTCTTGTCCTCAGGAGATGGCAGCAGAGTCTGTGGCATTTGGTGATTACTAAAGGTACTACTTCTTTCACAGAAGAAATGTCCCAACCTAGCAAGCCAATCTATAGAGTAACAAGCCACATATATATGTAAAAAGAACCGAGTGGTCACACACTACTCAAAAGACAAGACTGCGTTCTAAAGTGCTTCAATAAAATGGCTACAATCCCTACGCTACCTTCCTATCCTCCCAATCCTTCCTACTTCATGGAATGTCTTAATCTGGTTATGGAATTAAACTCAAAGTGGTAAGAGCTATAAATCAGGCTAAAGTACCTATAATAAACCACATTGAGGTTTTTATAAACTAATTTAGAAGATATTAAGCCATTTGTAAGCATGCATATAGGCAAGGTCTAAATTTACCGTCCATGAAATTAAACGCAGAGAGTATAGCTTTGACATTTCTAGGTTCAGAAAAATCCTAAAACCAAACAGTGATTTTCAAGCTCAATTACCTTTTTTTGTCCCACCTCCAGTGCATATGACAATTCAGCAGTTTTCTCATAAACTTGGAACTTCCTCCCATATACGTTAAGCTTAGCACTGCGCCTTGCAAATGGAAACAAATCAACAGCTCCACACGAACTCTGTAATGCTAACTCAGAAAAGGAGAGGAAAAAGCCTTCCCTGTTCTCATGAGAAACACGCACAGCTTCAGGACCTTGAAGGGTTTACTTTGTGAATCCGGGCAAAACAAGCAGTTATCTCAGAGCTTACCCATAACAGCTTACCGTACTTTGAAAACGCTATCATTATTTTTCTGTTACGCTCGGTATTTCCCAGCTGTGATGTCTCTTCTGCAAAGGCAGCTAGAATAGCACTAGCCTGCAAAGCCTCCGGGCTATGAAGTCCTCTGTGGCAGCAGCTACCTGTTGTGTAGCATGTAGTCTGAAGGGCTCCTCCGCAGCAAGTTAGGACCCTTAGAAACTACGAAGCATAAGACTTAACTGCAAACACGTAAAAGTTTAGAGGCGGTCTCCTGTAAGTTTCTTACACATAAGTAGTGCACATTACTAAGACAGCAGTAGAACACACAGCACTCTGCTCCCTCTTTCAATCAGTTTTTCATCATGTGGCTCAATGCGTGCTGCCACATGACAATCCCACAGGTGTTTCCCATCAAAACTGGAGAAGGGTTTGGTCAATGTGACAAAATAACACATATGCACAGGATCACAGACACCAGGCCCTGCTTGCAACATGCGATACATGCTCTATATATCTGGTATTCCCAGTCACATAGCAGGTACAAGCATATGACGGAGCATGCGTGTCCTGCATCACACCCCTTGTGTAATGTGTTTTTTAGGTAAGGGCAGCAGGGACTTATTCTCACAGGCTTCATCTGAACTGAAATGGGTCAGAAAAGCACCCTTACTGTAAGATATCAAAAGGCCACAGACTGCGACCAGCAAATGCTCAAGAATCAATGCAAGATTTTCTGTCTTCTTTCCTTAAAACAACTGTAACAAAAATACAAAACCACTGAGCAACAAGTGAATCAACACTGCAGAAGAAGGGAAGCACAGGGAGTATTATTTACATCTGCTCTACAAAAACAGGCAAATTACTACAGACAGTAGAACCCAAGTCCCTCCCACTGGTATTTTTCCTCGTGCAAATCCAGTTCTAAAATAGATTTTGAAATTCCAGAACTAACAATAACAACATTTAGGAATACAATAAATGAAATAAGAAATTAATCTCTAGAGAATCATGAAGATCACTAACAGAACAGTGAACTACCTCAGTTTTTCAGCTCACATATAAGAAAAAAAGGGAAACACGACGAGTCTCTAAACTATTAAAATCATTCAGCAGACGAGGATAGAGTGAACATAAAGCCAAGTATCACAAAAGCAGGTGGGAGGTAATAGCAATTACCAGTTCAGAAGCTGGTATTTAACTCATCAAGTAAGAGAAAACCCACAAAATTTTAAGCTGCTGAGAAAGCAAAAAAATCTTTTGCTATATCTGAAACCAGAGGTCCTCTGTAAAAGTCATCACCTGATCTCAAATGCCCTGATGACAGAGACACAACAACCCACTATGCATTATTAACACACTGCTATGTGCTATTTTGAATTCAGAGAGCTAAGAAAGAGGGCTGCAAGCAACACACCTTGACTACACAATCTCTTTTAGATCTGAAATTTCAAAATGCCAGTGAACTTGCTAGGTTCTTTTTTAATTCTTTCTCTGCCACAGTAGACTGTTCATAATTACAGCTGATGTTATGGGTCTTAGTGCTCCCAAAATTATCTCTGCACTTTGTGGTGTGGGTTACTACGCAACGCATACACTCCCAGAAAAAGTACTCAGATGGAGTCGGTTTGTTCAAAAGAACTGATCCACAATTTTGGATTCAATACTGAAGACAGATCAGATCCCTTCAAACACCACATTAGTTTCTCTATGTTGGGAGTTGAAGCTTTAGATCTATTTTTGGACCTATCTTCTGACAGTACTTGTTTTTTAGGGATCTTCTCCGATCTTTGTAGCTTGACAAACAATTTGGTTTTGTTCCAGAGCACTCCTATGTAATTTAATATATTCCTTTTGAAATCTTTGTCTAGTCCTTTGATTCTCTCATTGTATTTAAATTGGGTTATTTTTCAATTTGAGTTCTATCGGCCTATTTGCCTCAGTCTGAATTTTTAGAGAACACCTGGATTCAATATGAAGAATTTATTCTGCACAAGAACTTGCTGCATGGTGCTAACAGTGTTCTGACAAGACAGGAATACACTGCTCTTCAAAGAGACGAAGGGGAACCAGAAAAGCAGAAATACACAAGCACAGAACCCAAATGGATCAGTTCTGAAATTGAATCAGTGATGAAGCTGCCTGTAAGTGAAAGTAAAGTAACGGAAATAAAGTTTGGTGCTCTGGAAGCAGAAGAGGGGTATGTGGGGGTTTTTTCTCCATAGCTTTTTATTTAAAAAAAAAAAAAATTACAAAAGGTAAAAAAGCTCCCTGAAATGAGAACTCCTGAGCAGCGCAAACAAAGCCAAGGGCCATAGCATGGTGGACAGCTCAGGCTGCGGCCTGCCAGGAGACCTCCACGGCTCTGGCCTGACATGTCCAGGCTGCTTTCCACCTCATGCATCCAGGCCCCAGTAACCCTGCACTCAACTCACAACTGACACATGGCCAAAGCAGGGCTAAGCTAGAGAAAACAGCAGAGTGGTCAACGGAGGATAAAAAGAAACCCGGTTTCGTCAGGAGCACTGTTGAACAATGATCATGTCAACTGCCACTTCATCTTGGCTGATCAGCGCTGTCTCCCTTCTCGCAAACTCTGTCATCCTCATTATAAGATGACTAAGAGGTGCAGTGCCCTGTTTCACGTAGGGTGGTGCAGGTGAACAAAGGATTGCCCGGTATCCCAAATACACCTATTTAATGTCAGCTGAGAGTCAGTTTATTTGCCATCATCGCTGAACCTCTTTCTACAGATACCTGCCAGCCCCTCACGACATTTGAGGCTGCTTCCACGCTATAAGAAACAACTGACTATCTGTTACGAAGCAGCCTTGTCATGTGACCTCACCTCAATTGCTAATAAGCTAAACCCCTTACCATTTCTTAGTAAAAGCTTAAGTGCTTCAGCTTCCATTCACCCTGCCTTAAGCTGCCAAACTGGAATCATAATACCCAGCATTGCATAACACCAGTTTCAAGGGGACTGGTTTAATACTCCTTTGTGAAACAGCTGTGGAAAACTTCCCTTGTGCATATGAAGAAACTGAGGCAGGGAGTGGAAGAATCACGTTTTGTGGAGCACGGGTGATGCTGAAATTAATAAACATCAGGTGATTTAACCAACATTGAAAAACCTGTCCCAAAGTGACCTGTGCAAGGTCAGGCAGGTCACCCAACACCAGAGCAGAACAGTGACTCTACAGGCCTCCCGCCTCCTGCTCAAACACCGCACCTCGCCGCCTCCACTGAGCAGGAAACCGAGTCTTTCAGCCGACCACATCCAAAATCTGTAGGTTTTCAAGAGCCGCCGAGAAGCGACGCCAGGCCCAAAGCAGCGTGCTACAGAAATCGAGACACAAAACACGGCGTGTCTTCATCCATCCACGTTGTACAGCCTCCGCGTAGATAAAGACTTAAAAAGACTCAAACCAACAGAAGTGCTAAGAGCATGTTACAAACAACAGTGCCGCAAAACCACTCGTCCGAGGCCGGCAGCTTTTTCGCACAGCCCCAACGGCGTTTCTTCGCTGTCGCCAGACGAGTACGAAAAACCAGCCAGCATCCAGCATCCCCCCCCCAGCCGACTGCTTTCTCCCTCCCTTTTGCAGCTCCCTAGAGCCCGCAAGCCGACATCCCTCAGGAGCACGAAGAACCGCGGCGTTCCACCGGCTCAGCGCGGCAGGGCCGAGCACGGAGAGAGTTTTCGCTACGGCAGCGGAATAAATTTTACAGCGGGGGGGTGGGGGGGGAGCTCTCTCTCGGCTGAAAGGCCACCACCGTGCAGCGAAGGGACTGCCGGGTTTTCTCCCCTAAAACGGGCTCCCTTGACACCCCCCCTTCCTACACACACACCCCCCCGGTGGGGACGGCAGCCCCCTTCCCAAAAGGCGGGAGAGCCGCCCCGGCCCTGAGGCGACGGCACCGCTCGGCCCCCTCCGCCCTCCCGCCGAGAACGCGGCGCCGCCCGCCCCGCCTGGGCCGCACTACCAAAAACGCTAACGACCGAAACGGGACCCTCCCTCCCCTCCCCACACCGTCCTGTCAACGACCGGACCGGGCCCGAGTTTCTACAGAGCACGCCGGGCCCGCACTCACCCCTTCATAGTGCGGCCGCGGCCTGGCCGGTACCGGCGTCGGCGCTGACTGCGTACAGGGTCCGGCGGTTACGGCTCACGGCCTTCCCCTCTCCTCGGCCCGGGCAGCGCGGACGGCTCAGCCTCCTGCTCCCGTTCCTCCCGCGCCCGCTCCACATGGGCCTCCGTCCGCCCGCCCGTCCGTCCGTCCCTCCGTCCGCCCGTCCGTCCGCCTGCTCTGCCTGACGCGCCGCCCACCGTCACCTTTCACCTCACGCCGCGCGCGCCCCCGCCCGCCGCCTCGCCGCCATGACCCCTCACACACCGACACCCCCTCCCCCTTCCCCCCTCCTTTTTTTTTTTTTTTTTCCTTTTTTTTTTTTTTTTTTTTTTCCCGCCCGGCGCCGCGCACGCGCCCCGCCCCTCCCCTTAGCGTGACTGGAGGGAAAGGCGGCGCCAGGGGAAAGAGGCGGGGACCACCCACATCACGTGCTACCGGGCGGCCAATCTTCTGCCCGGCTCGGCTTCGACCCGCACCTAAAGGTGGTGGTGGTGGAGTCTGTGGGGGTGGGGGGTAAAGCTCCGCCCGGAACTTAAGCGCGGAAAGACGCCGGCTTCGCCGCTGCTGGGCGTTTTCCGGGTGGGAGCCTGTAGCTGCGCATGCGCGCGAGGGTGGCCGGTATCAGCTGATCCGGGTGCTGCCGGAGGAGGGAGAAGGGACTTGGGGTGCGCCGGCCGCAGGTGAGGCGTTTCGTCCCGTCCCCTCTCCTCTCCCCCAGCCCTGCTCCGCTCCTTCCCCTCTCCTCCCGAGGCACAGCTCCCGGGAGCTGCTTTTTCTTCTCCACCCGGTGGGTCGCGATCGTGTCCGTGTGTACCCCCTTCCCCCCCCCCCCGCCCCGGGCCGTTACCCGCCCGCCAGAGGCGGCGGTCTCCTCACGGAGCCGCTCTCTGAGGGAGCGCGCGCAGCCCCCAACGGCCGTTCCCGCCTCATGGAGCCCCTCCGGCTCTTGGGGGGGGGGGGGGCGATACCGGAGCCGGGTGTCGGGCCCAACCTGCCGCCTTTTCGGTTCCGACCGAAGCGAGTCAAGCGCAGCGCTGCGGGCGTTGTCCGTAGGGAGCCGTTTCCTCACGGGAGAGCCCGCTGGGGGCGGCCCTCCTTTTCCCGGTCATCTTTCCCAGAGGGAAAAGGTCTGGAAAGCAAAGCAGCCCCCCACCGCGAGTAGGGTTTTCCCGATTAAGAAACGTGCTGAAAGGTGCCCAGTAAGGCATCCAACCGGGGGTGGTGGTGGTGGTGTAAGCCAGAATCCCTTATCAAGAGAAGCGGTGACAGTGGCCGGGTTTTTCTGCCGGGTCACCCCACCATCTTGGGTGGGTGGAACTGAACCTTTCTGTGCTTTGACTGTAGCCCTGCAGTGAGCAAGCAGCAAGTCTGGAACAGGAATGCTGCTACTGGCTTCTGACCGCAACCCTTCCTTACTAAAAGGGCTCACCGGTTGTTTTGCAGCTGAAAATACTGATGGTATATCAAATGTGTTTCCTATTCCTGTAGCTAGTGACAAAATCCTGATTTAGATGAGGCGTTCTGAACGTCGCACATAGAATTCACTTAAAAGGCAAGAAAGAAACTTTACGTGACTGGGCTCTGGACGATATTGTACATGTTACAGGTAGCTGTGATATTGGAGTATATGGCACGTATGTGTCAAGATCTATCCATTCAACGCAGTTGCTTAAAGTGATTTCTTCCTAAGATTTTACTAGCTTCCCTCAGAGAATTTGTACTCCAGCCAGGAATAAAAGCAATTCGGTGATAGTTTTATTCCTTGTAATGCAATACTTCAGCAGAGTACACTGGCTACTTGACCTGGCATGGTATTTCAAATGCTAATACCACTTGATGAAGTGGAGAGGGGATGGAAAAGGAGGAAAACCTGCTGACAGCCTGCTAAAGGTGGTTTATTAGCCCACCCGTAGCATTTCTGCGAGAACGTGCTAAGTGTAGGTTGGCATTTGCAAATGGAAGTTTGAATAACAGAGGCAGATCCTCAATATATTGTAAGTTGCTGTATTTGTGCTGACTTTGGCACTCTGCACGTCTGCAGCAGCTGAACGTTTGGCTTCTCTGTACGGTACTTTCAAGGGCCTTTTCAATGAGCAGCAAGCATAAATATTCAGTAGTATCTACGTTTTATTATTTTCTGCTTAAGTATGTGTGAAGTGAGATCAGTGTCTATGGGTCCTTGAATTACCAAAAATATCGCAGATTATTTTTGCTGTCCTTGTCAGTTTTTTATGTCAAGTCTTCTTGAAAGCAGTTTTACTCTCTTATCTGGGGAAAAAAATAGTATTAATTCTATAACCAGGGGACAAAGCGTGGCATTCAAAAATGATAAACCACCATGGGCATCAACTTGAGAGGATGGGGAAGGAGAAATTAAGACAACGCTGGAAACTTACTGCTGGCATCAGCTGACTGTTCAAATGGAGCTTGAAGTCTTGTGTTGCAATAGTAACACAAGATCTCTGTTTCCTGTAAATGCAGCCTTTCCATTTTCCAAATCAAGAACTATTTTCTACAGATAATGCTAATATTAAAGTTCAACCATGAATGATTAGCATTACTTAATTGCTATACAACGTGGCTTAAACTTAGCTTTTATCTGGATCTTAGTATATATTAGCTGTTGTATACCTCATTAATCCTGACTTACAAAGTCTGCAGGCTTCAGCGTGCTTCTGTCTTCTAAATTTTTCCCCCGAGTATGACTTTGTCCGTTTGTCTTTTAGACACACATGGGTACTGGTATTACATATTGTCATCCAAAGCCACTACAGACCAGCAGGTTACTAGGTGATTCCCCTGGAGATATGTTTAGAGGCACTACACTTCACCTCTTGTGTTTTGATACCATAATACTGTCTTTCTGAGTTCCTGAGCCCTGAAAATTCCTACCAACATTTTTCCCTTATGCTTTTAAGTTGCTTGTTTGTGAGCTAAGGCTGTATTCCTAATTACTGCTTTAAAAAGAGTAAAAGGTTTACAGGAAAATCTAGTTGATGTCTTTGGTTACTTTGGTGTTGACCTTAAAATGCTGCATGCTATTGCTGGTCAAGTAATAGTCCCTCTTTTTCTTTCTCTCTCCAGTTTAAAACAAACAACCAACCCACCCCCCCCCCCACCCCCCCCACCCCCTAACAAACCAAAAAACTACACACAACAACCCAACGCTACATTGCCTAGAGCTGAAACAGATTTTATTTCCTCAATACTTGTATCATTGGTTACAAAGAAAAGTGGGGGATTTTAGACTTGGAAATATTGAGGTATTGTTGAACAATGGTATCCACATGATTTTCTTTAGACGGGAACTGTACCAAGGAAAACAGACGATGTAGTCAACTGGAATATCATGCTCGTTCAGTCTTACTCATCATCTTAAAACGTGATTTCTTTAGCCTTCCAGCTGGGCAGAGAGAAATGGGGGCCTGCTCCAGCAGAGGAAGTGGAATGAATCTAAACTTTTCAACCTTTTGTTCCTGTACAGATTAAGCCGGTAATCACCTAAAGGTCCAACATGCAAAGCTGGCTTAGACTGGATCTTCTGGTTGTCGTTGTTGTACCTTCTTTTATGTTCTGAAAAGGTTTTTTTGTTCTTTTTGTGTTTGCTCCCTCCTCCCTTTTGAAAGTGGGCAGCTAAGCTTATATTAAATTCTTGGGTTTGGTCATATCTCATGGCAGTAAGTTCTACAATCAAATAAATATTTTTGGTTTGGTTACTTTTTTTCATCTATGCATTTACTTCTCCTGTTTTTTGTCAAATTCTCAAGTTAAATGCCCCCACTTTTTAGAAGGATTGACCATTTGCTGCTAGCTTTTTAGACTTGCATATATTATACAGCTGCTGTAACAAACTTTGCCTTATAAGGTCTGTCTTTACTGAAATGATATGCTTACTCTGAAAACCAGTGCGATGTATATGGATAAATCCTGAAAGTCCTAGTCTAACAGACAATGACTATCACTTAACCAAATGGCAGATGAAGATCAGTTTTAGCTGCTGAACTTATTTTCTTGGTTCATCAGCTTGATTACTCCTCTGAGCTTGTGTAACAGTAAATTTCAGTGTCACTGCTCACTCTCGTCAGAAATAGTTTGTCTGACAGTGATCTAATATGTGCATGGTGCCTGTTGACAGTTCTTTAATTTTGTCATAGTTTGCAGCATTTGGGAGAGTCCGTTGCGGGTGTTTTAAAATGTTCAAATCAGAAGTAATCAGAAAGTACTAAAACTAGTATGGGAAGCTGCCATCATGGCCGTGTTTTTATAGCGCTGGGCTTTCTGCATTAGCTGTCTGACATCTGTTTAATCCTGAGAAGAACAATTTTGAAGACCATTGCTACCCCAGTTAAGCGAGACTCATACTGCCGAACAGTTAAATGAACTAAAATGTCTGCCGAAAATAGACCCATTGCAGATGCAAACGCTTAAGAGAGAAGCGGTGTTCCTAGAGGGTATCTCTGTAATGAGGAAGTCTTCTCTTTGTCCTCCTTAATACGTTGAAGAGCGCTCATATTGTAAAGATTCTCATGTCCAAGTTAAAATGTTGGTGTGCTGGTAAGTTTCAGCTGACCAACTAACTCTTTCTGCCAGATGGCAGAAAAGGCACTAGAACAGGTTGCCTGAAGAGGTTGTGGATGCCTCATCCCTGGAAGCCTTCAAGGCCAGGTCGGATGGGGCTTTGAGCAGCCTGGTCTGGTGGAAGGTGTCCCTGCCCATGGCAGGGGAGTTGGAACTAGATGATCTTTAAGGTCCCTTCCAACCCAAACCATTCTAAGATTCTATGGCACCCCAAGAAAAATGCTGAAATTTGCAGAGTTGAAGATGCAGTGTTCTCCATGCTCTGTCCCATCTTTAGGATGCTATAAACTATGCTCCTTTACTGGAGTGGTTTACTGTTGTTTAAGGCTATGTAAAAGATAGGTGGTCTGAATGTCTAAGCTGCTGGTCTGCATTCTGTGCCCTAAGCATGGAGAGCGGTCCTGTTGTTGTTGGGATGGTCGGGTGTGATGAGGGATAGAAAGGTTATGGGAAAAAGGTATTGGCTTTATAGAGAGAATGCGGTGCCTTTATTAGAATAGGTTATTACAGCTGGACAAAAGCTTTCAGGTATGCAAGTTTCCTTTAGGAGCTTGAAGAATGACTTGCGTATGCTAGGAAAGAAACTGCATCTTCCAAGAAGTTCAGTTAGTGGGACAAACGTTTGGTCCTTCTCATTAGTACACTGTATCATTATTTTGTTTCTCACTATGAAAGTAATACTTTAAAAAGCAGCTCTTCAGAAAAAAAACTGAAATGGTATTTCTGGCTAAATGCAGGTAACATTGGTAAGGACTTCTAAAAAGGCAATTCTATTATGTGAGTTTCCTCTAGATCCTTGAAATCTTGAGGGTTTTGTTATCATGAGATAAATTTGCATCACCTGGTAGATATTCAGACAACCACCGCAATATGTAGTTTAAACAATGTTAAAATTTAATATGTTGGAGGGGCTCTGGGTATTCTAAAGAAGCTGTAAATATTTCAGGTAATTGAACATAAAATCTCCAAGTGTGGCTTAACTTGCTTTAAAATGTAAAGATGAAGTTTTCCATTATAGCAAAAGTCAACCTGAACTTAATTTCCTTTTACTGGAATCCAATGCCAATATGTGTGTTGTGATTCCAACCAGGTGTTTCATTATACCAAAGTGCTGTAAAAGAGTACTTCTGTCTGCTAGGGGCATTAGATCTTTCTCAAAGACTTTCATGCAGACTTACCCCTGGTTCAGCTCTTCAAAACAGCTGTCAAATACCTCACATAATAAACTGAAGATTCTATAATATCCCAGCTTTCAAGACTGCTCTGAAAAGTTAAGTGTGATGATGAAATGCTTATTCTAAACTTGTGCTCAGTATTTTAGCTATTACCTTTAGGGACAAGGGATTAGGCAGTGGTGAGGCTAGTAGAGGAGCTGATGTGTTTTAATGAGCCCAAATTACTAATACTTTTCTGCATGTAAAACTGAGCTTGACTTACAAATCTAGTGATAGTTGTTTTATGAAATTGCACGCCTTTTGTCTGTTGAGGTAAGAGTCTTCAACTATTCAGAAGTGACTCTACTGAACTGTAGTAAAGTTTGCTGCTATAATTGCTTACAGCTTTGCATTCGTCTCATTTTGATGTTTGTCATCTTGAAGGTTAGAGCAACAAGAAGTATTTCAAGTAATGATGCCAAATACACCTGAAAGTAGAGTGACTTTTATGTAATAAAAGCAAGGGTGGATTTTAGCTTTGCGGTACTGTTGGTGAGGTTAATGAAAATGTTGCTCATCCAGAGGAAATGACTGAGCATTGTACAAAGCAGATGGCTGCAGAACTTTTCAGCCCTAGCAGCTAGACAACAGGATCAGGATAAGAAAGGAAGGCTGCTGTGGGACACAGAAATGAATATTGTATTAATATACTGTGTTATGGCTTGGATCTCGGTTGCATTAGATCATTCTTTTGTGTGAAAGTCTATCAAGCCAAAGAAGGGGCAGGATGTGTAGCGGGCTGAAAGGATTGTCAGATTTTTCGCAGCAGGAAACTTGTGAAGCAGTGTAGCAAGTAAGAAATAAGGGGAGGCTCATCCATTTCCACCTCTAGAGCTCCTCTGGAGAAGCCTTCTGGGCCGAGAGGAAAGAATTGGTGTAAAAAAACCCTATTATGGAAAACTCTGTAGCATGTACCAGTCAGCTGATGAAGATTTTTTTTCACATGAACAATGTGGTTTTCTCTAGTGACAGGAGTATTTTAATTGATAAAACTAGGATCTTTATCAGTTTTAGATATAGTGTGACAACTGCGTTTGAAGTCAAAAGGCCGGTTATCTACTAAGCTGATCAAATATTCAGTGGGTCAAAGCAGTTATGCAATGAATGCCTTGCCAGCCTTTCTACCTAGTTTTAGCACTGCTGCTAACTTCTCAGTAATGTTCAGACACAACTTTTTTCTGGTCCTGTTCTGGGCTAACTGAAGGAATCTCCCAAGCTTTGGAATAAAAGCTTGGGTGCTTGAATAATATTTTGTGGTGGTGGTCCTTCTTGCATGAACAGACTTCATACCCCATCTTTGTGGTAGGGGAGAGTCTCTTATGCTGTATATATGTATTAAATATAAATATGTTTAGCTTGTGTGCAAGGCACGATGTGTGCTTGAAGTATCAGGCTCGTATGTATTGGCATATCCATAGGTAAGTCCTCCATCTGTTTTGAGGAAGAAGGCAGTAGGAGCTTGTGATAGGCTTCATGAATTGCCATGTTGCACAGTCTCACTTTGTAGCTGTTGTGTGCTGTGCTAACAGGGGCAGCATAATTCTATTTCTTATCTTTTCTCTTGAATATACCTGGATTTCCCTGTACATGTGCTGAGTAGCAAGCCTCACGTGAGAGGAAGGGGCTTTATAGTACCCGAGAGACAAGTTGTGTGAAGGATGCACTGTCCTGGATTGTTGCAGATGGATCCACAGGATGTAGCTGAGCATCACTTAAGCAGATTCCAGGCCTATCGAGAGCAGGGGTGGACTCAAAGTGCCCTGTGGCAACTGGAGTTGAATGAATAATTAAACGGAAGAATGTCCCTGTTTCTCAAAACAATGATACTTCTAGCTCAGAGCTTATGGCAAGAAAGTTGGTACAGTTAGCTGCTTGATGTCTGTGTGAGAAGAAGACTTAAGCCATATCATTGTATTGAGCACAGGAGGCGGTTCCTGCTTGGTTTCCTCAGTGTGCAGATAATACGAAGTTGGAAGGTGTTTGATATAACAGAGGGCTGTGCTGCTGTGCAGAGGGATCTCAACAGACTGGAAAAATAGGCTGACAGGAATCTCATGAAGTTCAACAAAGGGAAATGCCAAGTCCTGCACCTGGGGACAAATAACCATGTACCCTGATGCAGGCTGGGGACTGACTGACTGTAAAGTGGCTTTGCTGAAAAGGACTAGAGGTCCTGGTGGACACCAAGTTGAACATGAGCTGGCAACGTGTCCTTGTGGCAAAGGCAGCCAGCACTATTCTGGCCTGCATTTGGAAGAATGCTGCCAGCAGGTTCGGGGAGGTGTTTTTTCCCCTCAGTTAAGCTCTGGGGAAACCACATCTGGAGTGCCATGTCTGGTTGTGGGTTCCCCAGTAGAAGGAAGACATGACTTAATGGAGTGTATCCAGAAAAGGGCTACAAAGACTGTTAAGGGTTTGGAGATATGAGGAGAGGATGAGAGAGCTGGGATTATGTAGCCTCAGGAAGAGAGGGCTCTGAGAATCTTATTGTAAAGTATATAAATACCTAATGAGAGGGAGCAAAGAGGATGGAGCCAGACTCTTCTCAGTGGTATCTGCTGAAGTAACAAGAAACAAAGGGCACAAACTGAAATACAGGGAATTCCCTTTAAACATAAGAAAACACCTTTTACTGAAAGGGTGTCTGAACACTGGCACAGGTTGCCCAGAGAGCTGGGGAGTCTTCCTCCTTGGAGGTAGTCAAAACCCAGCTGGACATGGTCCTGAGCAACCTGCTCTAGCTTGCTTTGAGCAGGGCATTGGAACTCAGCGATTTCCAGAGGTGCCTTCCAACCTCAGCAGTTCTGTTTGGTGACTGGGAAATCTGCCCTGCTGTGTTATAGTAAAATTATAACTCTGCATAGTATGAAGGAGCGGATTTCCTGAGAATACTATTTGGCTTCCCTTCCAAGTGACCTGTGTTAGAGTTCTGGGCGTGCTGTTTCTTCTGGGACAATATCCTGAATTCCGGATGCAGAAATGCTGCCGAACTTCTGCATTTGTCTAGTAACTTAGGCACTGTATTTTTTTTTTTTTTAATACTTCCTCTTAAAAATATCATCTGTTGGAAGGGGAAGTGTAAACTGACCAAGTTACAGGAAATCTATGGCTGTGATTATCCGTTATTTACGAGGGCCTTGCAACTCATCCTCATACAACTGGACACTGGGATTTATGCACTGTACCAAGGTCTGCTCAGGTGAACGTAGTAAATGTTGGCAGTCTTGATTCTAAAGCATGACTTAAATGTGACCCTAAGCTGATTGCCCAGTGTGGGTTGTGATCTTTACTATCCTGTAGCCTCTAGGTTTTTACTAAGAGGAGGAGGAGGGATTTTCTTTGGAAAACTTTGGCTACATTTTAGTGTATATGCCTGTTTCCTGGATATCAAATGTAAGGGCTTATATTCTGACTCCATTTTTCTACCCTAGGAAGTCAAAACATGTGAGTCTGTTTCAGATATAGTAAAATCTATGAACTTAGTTCAAAGCTACTCCAGCAGAATGAATCCTAGCACTGGTGACTTATGTAATGCTGCTTGCTTCTGAATTGCTGGTCTTGTGCTACTTACTACAATTTTGGTTAGCATATTTAAGCTTTTGTGCCAATTTGATGTGTTGCTAATCCTAGAACTTGCAAAGATAGTCTTGAGAACTTGTGAAGGCTGCAGGGAACTCTTCAACTCATGCAGCTTTTTGGGGGAGAGACTGCATAGCTGCTTGTCTTCTGTACAACATAAAGGACAACGTCAGTGCCTGTCGATCTTCAACAACAGATTCTAGCAGCTGTCATTCAAGGTGGCACATCAGTCTGCTTCGCTAAGGTGTTGGATGTTGTGCAGTTGCATCAATGCCTCTGCTAACTAGGGGAAAGGGTTCTTGTTTCAGCAGAAGTAAACCCCGCAAGACTCTCTAGTGTGACAAGAATCAATACCTGTTCTACATACTCAAGCAATTAGTATTATGGTGTCTTCAGTGCCTCCCTGTGCAGTCTGTTTTTAAATGGTTGTTCTGTTAAGCTCTTCCAGAACAGAGCATGCACTGACATGGATAGATTACACTGGAGGACTGGTAGGTAAACGGATTCCAGCAGAAAGCATGCATCTCCCTTTCAAGGATTTTTATGTGGTAGTACGTACCACTTGGGACATTGGGATTATTGGTTTCGTAGGAGGCCCTTAATGCGAGAGCTGAATGCTGCTTTTAATTTCTTCTGCTCAGTCCTGTGTGGTGAGGAGGGCACAGATGGGAGTTCAGCTGGGCTCTAGGTAGCTTGATTTGCTATTGCGGCATTCCTCGGTGCTAGTGGGAGAGAGACAGACTGATGACTCATCAAGTCAGGTGGTTATGCCTCTGCTGTGTGTCAGAAATTTCTTTCCCCTCTGCAGCAGGCTTTCTCATCCCTCTGTGTAGGGGCACTAGAAGGACAATTATTTTGTAAGTGGTGGTGCTTAACTGCTGAATTCTGGCTTTGCTTCACTGGGCCTGTGGATTTTTGTTACTCCCTGTTTCTGCAAAATAAGGTAAGAATCTGTGTTTATATGATAAAATAGTCATGGATTTTCTTCCTTGCTGCAAGAAGGCTCCTTCTAAAAATCTCACTGGAGTCTTAATTTTGAAGATACCTTTGTGGTAAGGCAGTTCATCGTGTAAATTCTGGGTCTGATCAAATGTTTGAAGGAAAACCAAGGAACTGTAATAGAAAACAGGTTTTTCCAGCATTGAGAGCAGGACAGTTACATTTTTGGGGTTACTGTGTAGCCAAATTGCTGTGCTGGGGAGAAACCAAGATAGAAAACTGAGGTCATTGGCGCTTTCCTGTTTAGTTATGACTATAAAATTACTTTAATAAATCACCTTTCAGTCAGAGATGGTTCTGCAGCAAGTAATATTTTGATTTCTGGCACTGTTAGGCAGAATATGACCATGTTAGAGCTTAAAAGCAGGTTTAAAATCAATTGGTGAACTGTTTAAAGACGAGGAGGATTCCTGCATGTAAGTTGTAAAGGATACAAGATGCATCTTTGCTCATAAGGGAATTAAAATTAAGTTAATATCCTGTGTAGGGTGTGCTAGTGGACTTTTGTAGGAGTGGATTGCATCTAGTGCCTAATATCCTGTGTTAGCAAGAGGCCTCTGGAAGGCTATAGGAGCTCAGTAGGTTTCTAAAATGGCTAGCTACCATGGCTTCTGGGGTAAGTACATGCTGCCTGTACACACAAGATGTTATGTTTAGCAAATCCTGATGTGCTTTAGGGAATTTCATTTTATCTAACAATGAAAACATTTAACAGTGTAGGTACGTAAGGCAACATTTCTGTCCTCAAGGACTTTTCCATATAAAAGGGAAAATCTGTAGTGCCAATACACAAGCACGAGGCAACTATGCAGAGATAAATAACAGCATTTTTTTTCCTAAATTTGTATTCCATGTTAAAAGACATGTAGCCCCTTAAAAAAGAGGTCAGCTTGGCTGGGTGAGCGCTGGCTTTTTAGACTGTATGTACTTTGGAGGTATGTAGGAGGTGGATAAAAGAAAGGTGAGGGAGAATTCACCATGTTTTTTACACTTGGAATAGTTAATAGGTATGTATTTAAAAGCAAGTGGTGCAGATGCTAAAGATCAGGACAAAGACAGGGCTTATTGGTGTGTCACTAGGTGGTCTAGCAGAGGAATCCCCTTCTCTTTTAGTTGGCTTGCCCAGTAATTTGGGAAGGTGGCTGTGGGAAGAGAGAGAGAGCAGAGCAGCCACAGGAACAGGGGAGGCAGGTGCTGGGTGTCAGGATGTTGCCATTTTAACTGCAGAATGACTGTTCTGAGGTTCTTATTTGCCTCCCTAAAAGATAAACAGTCGCTTCAGGCGGCTGTCAGCTGACCTGCAGGTTTTGGATATGAAGAAAAGTGAATTTAAATTGCAACTGGCCAGTGTTCTTCCTGCTTTTCCTTGCCTTTGTGAATTGAGTCTTTCGTATGGGACCCTGTGCTGTCTAATTGCCAAACAGCGCTACTAATTCAGTTATGAGAATTTGGTTTAACTCTTTATTGTGCTTCTACAGAAGATTTTGGTAGTAGACTCTAGAGATTGTTCTATATGGTATGTTGAAGTAAAAGTTCTGGGTGGATTTAGAAGACCGACTGCTTTTTTCAGTATGAACAGTAATTGTGCTTGGGTTTTGCAATGTTTTAATTGTTAAAACCAAAAAGGATGAGGTAGTTATGTTTGTCTGATCAGAACCAGCTCTTAGCAGCTGCTCAGGAACTGCAGATTGCTTTGCGAGGACCTCCCCTCTGCCATTTGCCAGAGGAGACTTTTGAGAAATAAGCACTGAAATTAAAATTGTCTTCTGGGCCTAAACAACACACAGCTTAGATGAAAAACTATCATTATGGAGAGTAGAGGGATCTAACAGATATCTGACTTAGCCTTTGAGCTCAAGAGCAGTTAGCAGTTCCGTTCCAGGCTGGTGATGACTGAGTCACGAGCAACTGTTGGGGTGGCTGTTGTGAAATGAAGCAATGGTAGCCATGTTACACAATCCACGCCAGCAAGACATGGAGTCCGGAAGAAGCTATTCCTTCAGGATGAATAGGAGTTTGGAATCGCTGGAGATCCTTTTCTTATAGAGCAGAGCCACTAATTTAAAACATTTAGATTGGTAAAGAGGCTGAGGGGCAGAGGACTTGTAGTATAGTATTAAAAAGCTGGAAAACAGTCATAAGATTTTAAGAATAGCAGATGTCAGCTACCTACTGCTCCTGAAGAACAGGCAGCAGAGCATCCTTTAATGATGGTGGAAGGGACAGTAATGTAGTTGTCTTCCTCATTGTACACGGGGCAGATTTTCAAGACTGAGTGTGCTTCTGTATTGGCAGCATTGCAGAGGATGCCGAGTTAGGTTAAGCTTCTCGTAAAGACTGTGAGTGTCAACAGGTGCCTTGCACAGTTCACGTCACCAAACTATGGGCTTTTTCTGGATAGGCCCTGTTGATACACAGAGAGCATTGTATGCTGGGGCTGCCATACGGCACGTTTCAGCAGTGCTGTATTGTAAATGTGTCAATACAGTAGAAATGGGTGGAGAGTTGCCTTATGGTTCTCTAATGCTAATCAGTTTCCAAGGTAACGTAAAGCGTGATAAGGGCTGACAAAGCAAAACCATTAAATATTCTTATCGGCACCCGAAGCAGGACAGCCCAACTATCGATTACAGGACAAACATGGATGGAGGTCTGTTTCTAAAACAGCTTCTCCTGTGCCGGTTTAGATTGTCCAAACAGTAACTGGCAAGAGATGTCAGTCTAACTGCTGCAAGTTGGGGGTTTTGGCCATTATTCAGCACAATTCTTCTGTAATGCTCCATGCGTTTCACTGAGAGCAAAGGCTGTGTAATACCTAGCTGTGAGGCATATAGAAAGGACTCGTGTGTTTGTGTGCTGGTGTTTGTGAAAATGTGTTTCCTCCTCTGAACAGTCTGATGCAGCAGCCTAAGACTGCAAAAACAGAATTTTCACAATTAGTATTTGTAGTATTGCTTTTTAGAGACTGGTGGCAGTAAAGCAGCCCCAGAACATTCTCTTGCTCACTCAGAGTCATGGAGAACTCCATGTTTTGAAGGAGGGTAGATGAGATGTGGAAGACAGACGAGATTCTCCATTGTTTAAATATGCTGTTACTGGGCTTGAAAACAGTCCAGTGGTGTTACTTTTGGAGTGTAACTGTTTCACTCGGTGTTTTGTGGAGCGTATTAGGGAGTGATGTTCCACCCCTGTGTTTCTGCAATGGGGGATGTTAGTCCTCTTGTTTGTTTAAATGAGTTACTTTTTAACTTTTTATAGCTTTCAAATCAGTGTTGTTACGGTGCTTCAGGCTATATGAGTTCAGAATTCTTCAGTTCAGGATTCTTTCTAACTGGAAACATGAGAGCAGAGGGGAAGAAAAGGAGGAACTTATTGCATATATGTATTCTTCAGGACTGACTCTTTTTTTCCCTCTGTACAGTTGAGCAGGCAAAATGGACTTCTCCAAGCTACCCAAAATCCGTGATGAGGACAGAGAGGCTTTTGTTGGCTATGTCCATGGAGTCTCGGGACCTGGTAGGTATTATTTTGTAAAGGAAATCATAGGTTCTGTTTCATCTAGTGTCTTGTTAATCTTGTTCATTTGGAAGTGAACTTGGAAGTGGAGAAATATAGTAGAGCTCTGGGTGCGGCTTTTTCTCTTTCTTTTTTTGGGGGGGGCAGGGAGGGCTTTGAAAGAAAGATCAGTGACTTATAGTCTGATAAAATATCAAGAAATATACTAACAAGGTGTTATTACTAATTAATCTTGCTTAAAGATGTAATGAGCAGAAGCAGGCTGAATAATAATAATAAAAATAATAATAAAAACAAAAGGCAGTAAGCTTTCTGGATGAGATAAAGCCACTTGGTCAGAAATCTGCAGGCCCAGTGTATTAAGCTTCTCTAAAAGGGTGTGAGATGCATAGTCCATTCTCACTGAAATGCAATTTGACCCTGTGCTCTCCAGAATACTCAGTCCCCTGCCAGTGTCAAGCCGTTCTGTGTTACTGCACCATGGACTGGAGGAGCTCGGCAAGGAGCTGCAAGGGTCAGGGAAGGTGGCAGAGCATAGTGGTATTGCAGCTGGGAAAAAGAGGACTCTCCCTCCTTCTTTATCAGCTTAAATAGTTTCTTTAGGCTCTGATGGTAACAGCTTTTGAATACGTGCAGACTCTACTCGCTTTTCTGCGTCCTCCTGCATTCTCTTCAAGAGGTGAAGGAAAGGACGGGAATGTGAGAACAGAAAAATGGCATGTAATTTTGTTATTGCAGCTTATCTGATGAATAAGAAACTCCCTTGGCTCGTGTCTACCTGAATAAATACCTGTTCTTTAACTGCCAATTCCTTAACTGCAGAAGTGATACTTAAAAACAATTTTAAACTGATACAGCTTTCTTTCCTAAGAAGTGGAAAATGTATTTGTCTGTAAATACGTGAACCCTATGTGCAAGATTAATATTGTAATATAAAAGACATAATAAATTTTGTCCTCAAGCAGCTAGGCCTCACATATGACCTGCTGAAATCTAACTTAAAACAGTAGGAGGTTTCAGGCCCAAAGCGTGCTGTAAATTAACTTTCAAGAGTTGAAGACTGTTTTAAGTACCCTAAGATGTACATCACTTTGCTACAAAATGAAACATCAAAATAATCTTTCCTTAAAAGCTTTGTAGGCATCAGCCATTCTAGACACGAGGGTGTGTATTGCCTTTAGCAGGCACCTTGACTTGATCTGTACGTGGAAATAGTTTGTTATGTGAGCATCCAGTTGCTACCAAGGTAAACAGAATTTTGAGTGACTGGAAAATGGTGGTGCCCAGCCACAGGGAGCTTTTGCCATTTTCTTGTATGTTTTAATTTAGTCAGATGGGAATGTGGCCCAGCTAACTGAAAGGGAGAAGTGCCTATGTAACTTGTCTGTCAAAGTTCACTGTGTCTCCAAAACCCTAAACATTTGCCATTTGTCAAGACAGATAAGAGAAATTATGGTGTGAATTGTCTGTGAACTACTACATTCTGATAGTGTCCTCTTATTGAGCATAAAGGAACGGTGTGAAAAGTATAGGGAAACTTCTTCTTTTGGCTTTTAAACTAGAAATGTCGGGATTTGTTGTAGCCAAGTTATCCCTTTTGTGAAATCAAGAATGCGCTTCTGATTTGGATGAATACCAGGCTTATGCTGAGCAGTTCTTATTAACTTCTGATGAGTGAATTTCCTGAGCTATAGGAAAAATACTCACCTGTGTGCCTGTCTTTTACAGTGGTCACAGCGTGCAACATGGCGGGTGCTGCCATGTATGAGCTGGTACGAGTAGGCCACAGTGAACTGGTGGGGGAGATTATCCGACTGGAAGGTGATTTGGCAACTGTCCAGGTGTACGAAGAAACATGTATCCTTTGCACTGATACCTCTGGGCCTGCCAGACTGCGCAGTCCAAAACACAGCGGTGATTAGGGTGAAGACGATGAACAAAGCTGACTGGGACCAGTGCTTGGTACTTCTTGTGCCAGCAGGACACCTGTTTTGCACTTGTTTTGTAAATTCTGATGGTTTTGAGGTAAATTGTACCTTGCTTGGTTGTGTACTGAGGAAACCTTTTTTTATTTTAAGTGGAAGTCAAATAAAGTGTACCTTAGAATTTAAGTTCATTTTAATTTGAACATTACAGCTCTTTTTTTCCAGGAAGTTGTTTGACAAATGTCAATGATAAATGGCAAAACTACCAAGCGGTATTTGTTGCATTTTTTTTATTTGCTTTTGAAAGCTATGCTTGTATAACACTTAAATAGGAAATCTAAAGTGGGCAGCATGCCGCCTTCTGAGCAGAGTGTTTTGCCAGATGTAATAGATTACATTTTTGCTTCTGCAGTGTGCTTACAGAATCTTGGTCCAGCTAGGATGCACCATGTATTCTAAAATCTAGTTAACATAAAATGTATTTTCTATTACACATATATGAGAGAATGTCAGAAAAGAAGTTATAAAACTTGAAGCCAGACCTTCTTTTTTTTTTCTCATATTCTTTTAAACTTAAGAGTTGGCTCTCCATATCTGTAGAGGCTAGGAAGAAGCCTGTGCTGGCTCCCAAAGCTTTGTCCTGAGGAGCTAGATGGTAAACTGGTGACTAGCTCCTGTCTGTACCTAATAATTTATCATTTCAGGTGGCATCGTCCTTGTGATATCTAGTGGCCTTCCATCAGTAAGTGGAACAAGTTTGAGTATAGTTTACTCTTCGGTCGCTGATGAGAGGTCGCTTCAGCTCTCTCTCTGAAGTCAACTTTTATTTACTCTCTTGAGTCATGCATAGGGTTTTGGAGGTTTCTTTTGTATTCTAGCAGTATTGTAGTATTCTTTTGCCAAAATGCTGGCTCTTTGCTGAGGAGTCCATTGTATATCTTTGGAGCTTAGATAGTGCAAAGACTGGGCAACCTGATACCAGAGAGGAGGGAAATAATGCTAGTCTTGGACAAACTCCCTTTAAAATTAGGCTGCTGTCAAAAAGGCTGTGCAAGGCTCAAGGTCAAAACAGTTGTGCTCTCTAACAAATTCTGAAGTGAAAAATTATAGGTTTCATAACATTGTCATAACCTGTTTTCCAGGTTTGAAGATTTAAGAAATGCCTGACATTTTGTCATCCTGCTGCCTGGCACTCCAGTAAACTCATCCATATAGTTGACTCAAACTAACGATCATAAAGCAGAATATTTACCCCTACTTCGCCTCTCTGGAGGATGAGCAACTTTGTGGCTGTAGTAATTTCAGCTGGAATTTAGTATAAAGCCTACATGCTTCTCAAATGATGATGTGTAATATAGTAATAAAAATATTACCTTAAAGTCAGAAAGGTGGTTTAAGAGTATGATGTTGTGAATGTGATGCCTTCTGCCCTGTCTCTTTCCCTTTCTCTGGATGAACTTTTCCTCAGCAAATCTTTAGCGGGTGTCTCTGTAGGAGATCCTGTACTCCGTACTGGCAAACCCCTGTCAGTGGAACTAGGGCCTGGCATTATGGGATCTATTTTTGATGGTATCCAGAGGCCTCTCTCTGACATCAGCGCTCTGACCAAAAGTATCTACATCCCTAGAGGTGTCAATGTGTCAGCTTTGAGCCGAGATGTCAAATGGGACTTCACACCTTCCAAAAATCTGCGGGTAGGTCCTGAAAAGCCTGTTTTCCCTTCTTGCTCCTCAACCCCCAGAGCTTAGGGCTGGAGCAGAATGCTGAGGCTGTGACTGCTGGGAGCTATGGTTAATGCAGTATTTAAGTTTGTGAACAGGGGTGCTAGGAGGCAGTAGCAATGTATGAGACTGGATGGGGATCACCAAAACTTACTCTCTGTGACTTACTGTGTGTTGCTGCTGCATACGAGAAACTTGCAAAGTTTTAATGTGTTTGCAAAACTGTAGAGAAGCTGGTGGAATTGCAGTAAGCATTAGCAGGAGCAGGTGTCACCTGAGCAAAAACAATGACTGCAGAATGCATTTCGTGAATGGTGAAGATGGCCTTAGAGCTGGAAAATGTCACCGCTTTAGCCCTTGGCGGCATCTTTTTTCCAACCCTGCAGGTTAGCATATGCTATTCTTTTTCTACTTAACACATTAAGCTGACAGGTATAAAAGAAACAAGGAAAGTTCCTTGCATCAGTCAGTAATTGCTACTGTCTGAGCCTTGAAAGGCGCCTGAACCCAGATAGTGTTGCTAGCAATTTGCTGTTAGTGTAATGAGTTATGTAAATGGGGTACTGTGCTGTAACAATGCATTTATAAAGGGAGTAATCACAGTGCTAGACTTAATATCTATAGTTATTTTATGCAGTTCTTTGTCACGGTTCTGTTTTTAAAACTGGAGTTCTCACTTATGACTAATAGACCTGTTCTGATTTTAGGTTGGCAGCCACATCACTGGTGGAGATATTTATGGTATGGTGAATGAAAACTCCCTTATCAAACACAAAATCATGCTGCCCCCACGGAACAGGGGTACAGTTACATACATTGCTCCGCCAGGAAACTATGACACTTCAGTAAGTCTCCCAAACAGCAGTTGCTGGTATACTCATTCTATGTCTGTTTCATAAGGTTGATGTACTCTTTCTGTTCTGCATGATGCCAGCTAGAAAGTGTTTCATGCGACAAGATGTCTGAGTTAACGATCGCTTCTGCTACCCTGCCTGCAGGGGTTATATGATTATCTTGTGCAGTTACTTTCTATGTATATGGCTTCTCAATGGCACTTTAGTATGCCATATTTGCTGACCTCTGTGGGGATCTACAATATCTTACGAATATGTAAAATTCAGTTGCTCTTCAAAAGCATACTTTTAGTTGAAGCTTCATCTTGCACGTCTTTTTCCCAGTAGCATTGTAAATAAGGGAAAGAGCCACCCCTTGGGAGGGGATGATAGTGTGTTGAGATTCTGAGATATCTGTGCTGGTACCAAAGACCTAGCAGCATAGTTGAGATGAGAATTTGCATGCTGGTCCAGTGCGCGGCTATTTGCTTACTTCAGATGTCTGGTGCTGTCTGTTAGGATGTTGTCTTAGAGCTGGAGTTTGAAGGTGTGAAGGAGAAGTTCACCATGGTCCAGGTCTGGCCTGTACGTCAAGTCCGTCCTGTTACTGAGAAGTTACCAGCCAATCATCCTTTATTAACTGGCCAACGGGTCCTGGATGCCCTCTTCCCGTAAGTACTACCTTTTATTTTCTAGTATGTAAGAATCTCGACTGGCGGGAGGGGGGGAGCAGAGGGAGGAGGCCTTAAATTTTTTTTTTTTTTTTTTAAGGGCAAACAGACCCCAAGCTTTCATTATGTATCACAGCATATTCTCAAAAAATACTTAGCTGAATTCCTCATATTTCTGTATTTGGCAGGAGAACCTACTAGTGGAAAAAGGAAGAGAAGTTTAACAAGATAGTTCTAGTGCATTAATCTAGAAGAGAATGGGCAATCATAAACTTAACATAATCATGCCATATCTACAGAAAGGCTAGAACTTTCAAGCTTGATATCTCCATTTGAACACATAAGTAGGATCTCTTTACATGGTTTTTAAGATGTATAGTTTCCAATGATTTTGGGGTCACCACTTATGAAAACTGTTGCACTTAACTGTAACACCAAATGCTTATTTAAGCAGCTAACTTCCAAGACACTAAATTCAGTAATTTTGGTCCTAAAATATCATGCTGCTTATTCTTATAATGCACAGCTAAGTACAGTTGTTCTTTTCTTAGCATTTGCATTCCATTGGTGCTTCCAGCTGTGAAAACTGCTATGTTTCGAGCCTGGAAGTCTAGCTGTTGTACCAGCATAACTCATGTATTTCAAGGGCAGTAGAAGAAAAGGATAGTTTATTCCCTCAGTCTCTTGGTTCAGTGAAATACCTCTGTGTTTCTCACCCAGAACACTGAATATGACTCCTGTTGCTCTGCTTTTAATTAGGGAGTTTTATTGGAAAACATATTCTGAGATGGGAGAGAGCTGTTTTTGAGTTCCTTGCAAATCAGAGTCCTTTTTCTTTACTCAGGTGTGTGCAAGGGGGTACAACAGCGATTCCCGGGGCATTTGGTTGTGGGAAGACTGTGATCTCACAGTCTCTCTCAAAATACTCCAACAGTGATGTCATCATTTATGTAGGCTGTGGAGAACGAGGAAATGAAATGTCTGAAGTACTGAGAGATTTCCCTGAGGTCAGTATGGAGAATTCATGGAGACTAAACCTTCTTGGGAAGACTTGCTATTGTACTGGTATTATAACTGAATAAAATATCATATTGGCAGAGTGACTTGAAATAATCTTCTTGCCTCCCTGCTGTAAGTTCTGGCTGTAGAAGCAGAAATCTCTTCTGACTTGTTCAGGAATGATTTCAGTGGCCCCTCAATAAACATCTGTACTAGTTTTTGGGTGTACCTTCTAACTTGTTTAAAATAAAGCCAAAATTAATGGCAGGGTGTAATTTAGCACAGTTATAAGCAGCTTACCTTTCACTGGTAATGCCTCTCAACTTTTTGAACTTAACCATGCATACCAAATGCAGCATCTGTATTTACAGGGTGCAGGGTGGTGACACAACAGTTACCAGATATTAGTTTGACACATTAGGCTTTGGAATACCTTCTGAAGAAAGTAGAAAATGCCTGTTTAAAAAAAAACAACAACAAACAAACAAAAAAAACCCACAACAAAACAAAACCAAAAACAAAAACAACCCCCCAAAAAACCAAAACAACAGGTTTACTAATCCTTCTACCTGTTGTTATATGTTAGTGAATTAGTTGAGGCACAGTCTTCTGTAAAATATGGGAAAGAAGCCAGATCATCTGAACTGTTAGGTTGGAACTCCACAGTCAGAAATAAGGAGTGAAAGGCTTGGATTGATTACAAGATGAGAAAGTCAAGCTGAGGTGGCCATGCAAAAGGTAAATCCCAGGGTATTCGTAAGTGGACTTCTGCACAAATGTCAGGATATGCATTCTGTTGTTCGAGTGCTTATGAGGCTTCACCGGGCTTATGTGTGTGGTTTTATGTCCAGTTGCCAAAGATGAACTTGGACCGGTGTAAATGGGGAAAAAAAGCTCTCTGATTCCTTATGGACTTACAACAGGAGGCTACGATTTTTTGGCTCTTCCAGCCTAGTAAGCTGAGAGAGGATAATGTACTACTTGATATGGTGGATTTCTCATTACTTGTTTGAATGGGATCAGTAGAGATTTGCCAGTTGCAGAAGATGAGATGAGGCTAAGGCATGTATGTTAAAGAGTTAAGCTGTGTGCAAGCTGGAAGGCAAACCAGCATAGTATCCTGAAATCTTGAATCTAGTCTCTGCTCTTGGTAGAGTAGCTGTGAGGAGAGTATCCTGATACAAGGCAAGTAATACAGTAAAAAAACCATACAACAAAAAATAAATTAAAAAACCTTGCTACTGTTACCTTTTTTCTTTTCTTGCATTTTAGTTAACAATGGAAGTTGATGGCAAGGTAGAAAGCATCATGAAGAGAACAGCTCTGGTAGCAAATACCTCCAACATGCCTGTGGCTGCCAGAGAAGCCTCTATCTATACTGGTAAGATTTACAGGAGCCTGGAAGAGGCTGTGTAGGGCAAGCCATCATGCTCTAGTATTTTCAGTTCCTGAGGTGGTCAGTACTGAAAACCCGGCTTAGTTTGAGAAGTCAACCCTTCCAGGCCTTGCCTGCATGAAGTCCTAGTATCTTAATTGAATTTGGCTTGCTTGTATATAATTACAATTTCCAAATATTGAGTAAATTTTGCTTATAAGGTGAACTTACTGCACCAGCTCTCATGTAGTTTTTCTCCATGTGTTAATTATGTCAGCTTTTGTTTGCAAATAGCTTTTTGCTGACAAGTACAGCCACCTGATGGGCAGGAAAAATACTCTCTGAGTTGGCAGGCTAGTCTTTCTTTTGCAGCCTCTTAGAGGGTTTTTTAAATTCTTTTTTAGGAAAAGTTGTCAGATAATTAAGACAAAACATGACCTTTTCTCACTGTTGTATTCTGGTAGTTTGAAAGGGAAGGAGGCGTTTTACAGTAACAAGAGGCTTTGTCATGGCTTCAGTGAGGCAAAGAGTAGCATCAGTGATGTTGCCATGTCTCTTCAAAGAAATACACGAGAATGTAAGATGAGCCAGAGTGGTTCATAAGCAGAAATGGGGAGGGTGAGAAGAAATAAACAAAAAAAAAAAGGCAGCAAGGACATGATCTAGTGGGAAGAAAGAATAACTTTCAGTGACTATTTCCATCAAAATGTAAACTTTAATTTGGCTTATTTGCATCTTAGTGACAACATACAAGCATAGAATTCCTTTCTGAACTGTATCCTGCAACACACTGTTGTCTTTGTTCTAGGAATCACCCTGTCTGAGTATTTCCGGGACATGGGCTACCATGTCAGTATGATGGCAGACTCTACTTCCCGATGGGCCGAGGCCCTCAGAGAAATTTCCGGGCGACTGGCTGAAATGCCAGCTGGTGAGTAGTCTTTTCTCAGTCTAGTCTTGTAAATGAATCCTTTAAACTCTGAGCCTTTGACTCAATTTCTGTGTGTTGGTGTTTGCAGACAGTGGTTATCCAGCCTACCTTGGTGCCCGTCTAGCCTCTTTCTATGAGCGAGCTGGCAGAGTCAAATGTCTGGGAAATCCTGAAAGGGAAGGCAGTGTCAGCATTGTTGGAGCGTGAGTGTTGCATTTCTTTGCTTTGCATTGGCTGCAGTTTTTCCTCTGTGTTTTTGTATGTCAAAGTACCCGTTTTTCAGACAAAACAGTCTTCTTGCTCTGTGCAGCTGCAGAACTAAAAATATGTGAATGAGTAGGTAGATATTTAGTCTCTGTTCACCCAGAACCACTGCTAAATTGTGCGTGGGGGCAGAAAGAATGAATGTGGACAGGTAGTTCTGTGAGTATGGAATCACAGTCACTTGCAGCAATTGGAGCAAATGGCTCAGGGAAGAATGTCGTTAGAGCTGTCAGTGAAAAGTATGTCAAACCATGCTCAGAGCAGGAAAGAAGGGGCAGTTAGAGCGGCAGTGTGTACACTTGGGGGCATAAGGAATTGTGGTTCTCTTGCTTAAATAGAGTAGAATTACAGCATATCTCAAGCTGTGATGGACTGTGAAAAGCATGTGGTCCACAGACATTCTTCTAGGCTATGACTTGTGTATCATACTGTGGGCAAAGTGAATTTCCTCCCGACACATTTTCAGGCGAGCCCCTAGCATCTGCAAGAACACCTAGAGTCCATTGTTCGCTCTGCTTAGTTCTGCTGTCCACAACATACGTACACAAATGCATCGTGCTTTTGAGGTTGGAAGATTTTTTTTTTAATCTCTGGGAAAGGCACATATTAAGGTGTCAAGCCCAAATGAAGTGGTTATTGTATAGGTGGATATCTGAAATAATTTCAAATTGGGATATTGTTTTCTGTAAAGTAACCATTGCACTGTGTTTCATGGTGTCCTATCAGCACGCTTGCTGAATGTGTTCCAGTTGAAATAGGTTTGATAATCTAAGCTGGAGTTACCACCTGGAACTAAAGTGACTGAAATCATACCCTCATACTGTCAATCAATTACTGATATAACTATATTTCATGGTATACTTGATGTTACACTTGTGTGGGTATGCATCAGACACTTTCTGCAGTGGAAGCTTGCAATCTGTTACTTGAAATCGTGTTGACTTTTCTGGTTTCTGTGATCACTGAGCTGTGCAGTCTTATGTTCAGTACTTCAGTTTAAACTGTGAAAGCAATTCTGATAACTTCTCCTTATTGCTTCCTGCTCAGCGTCTCTCCCCCAGGTGGTGATTTCTCTGATCCTGTCACATCTGCTACACTGGGCATTGTTCAGGTACGTCCCACGATGTTGCAGCTCTTCTGTCCACTTCGTTAGACTCAAAATGATTGTGCCTCAGTGCATTTGTGCCAGTGGCTGGAGTCTGAGAGCTTTGATTTGACACAGGCAGCTTTGTAGGGTGCTTTGGAAAATGTTCTAACAGTGTAAAAGGTGACCTTATGAGATGGTCTCTGAACTGATGTGTTTGAGATCCCTTTGGAAAAGGGAGCGAAGGTAGCAATTCCTTCCAATGCTGACTGCTCAGTAATATCTGTGTGCTTCCTGATTGCTGCCCATTGAGCTGCACTCAACTGTGGCTGCTCTCAGCTGAGATGGAAAGTGAACCAATCTTAATAGGTGCATTGAAACCACAAAAAAAATCCTTAGAGCAGCTGACTGGGAGAAGACTGTCCTGCAACTGGTTGCAGCCCTGTTTTGGGAAAAGTGGAGACTTATTAGATGTAACTCAGTTAGACTCCAGTGTTGACATGGTCTTTGTTATGGCTGACTTCTCCCCCATGAGGAGTCTCAAGCTGAATAAGTCTGAACTCAGCTTAAAAGATGCATCATTTTTTGAGAAGTATATTTGAAAGTCACTGCTGTAGTTAAATTAACATAAGGAAGGCTTTCTTTTTTTCTCTCAGGCTTTCATTTGTGATACCCTTTGCCATGTTGCGTTTGCTCAAACTTGCTTTCTGTATTGTTTTTTTTTTTTAATTGCCTTCAATTATTTTGGTTTGTTTTTTATTTGGAACACTGGTTGATCTTTCTGCCTTCTGACAGGTTTTCTGGGGCCTGGATAAGAAGCTGGCACAACGCAAGCACTTCCCCTCTGTCAACTGGCTGATCAGTTACAGCAAATACACACATGCCCTGGACGAGTACTATGACAAGCATTTTACAGAGTTTGTCCCTCTCAGGACAAAGGCTAAAGAGATCCTACAGGAGGAAGAGGACCTTGCAGAGATTGTGCAGCTTGTGGGGAAGGTGAGTAACCAGCTGTGAGGAAATGTGGTGTCAATGAACCATGTTCCATTTCCTTACTGCTAGTGCAGGCTTTTGACTGTGTTTTTGGCCAGACTTGATGGATACTGCATTGTGCAAAAAAGGCAAATGTTCACTGGGAGGTGTCAGACTCTCCTGCCTCTAACTGTGCTTTATTCCAACTTTCTTACATGTTGTTGGATTTCTAATGACAAATACTTTTCTAGATTTGATAAACCTTGGCTTGATGCTACTTTTCTCATTAGATTGCAGGGCATCTAATGCTGGAGTTAAGAAACTTCACTTGCTTCAGTGTTCTAGTGCTGCTGAAATGCCCTTTGCTGCCACTTACAATAGTACTCCACCGGAAGTAATCTTTGTAAGAGAAACGATGCAAACTGATCTTTACTGTTGAAGCCCTCTGAAGGGTTATAGGTTATTAGAAACCATGTTGCCAGCTGCAGAACAGAGGTGTTGGCATTTACAAGCTGGCCTGTAGAAACAGAACTGATGTCTGCTTTTTTGAAAAATTGGATTACCTGGTTTCTTTGTGGAAACCTGTGACATGACACATGGCTCCATTTTACAGACATTCCTTAATTTCCTTCATTCACCTTACTGTTTTGGAGAGAAAGCTGAATTTAAACAGGAAAATTTCCCCTGAGACCTCTCAAAAGGGACCCAGTGAAAACTCTGTGTTTCAGCTTAGCCCTGTAAATATGATAACTGACAGCTGCTTAGCACATACTTGACAGTAATTTCATTCCATGATGTTTGGATGAGCTATGCTGATTTACAAGGTGGTAGTAGCGTGTGGTAATATGTATTAACTACAGTTATTTGGAGGAAGTTTGCTCCTGGTGCTGTCCTTATTCACTGATGTTCTAGTCCAGCCAAGATGAGGCCTTTCACCACCAGATCTTGCCTAGCAGAGCTCTGTTCTCTAGATGTCTCTTTGAAGAAAAGGAGATGTGATACTAGGGCCTTCTGCGGTTTTCTATTTACAAAATCATGTTCTAAAAGACTAGTCTACAGAGCAGGGTAGAATCAGTTCCTTGGTGTGGAAGGGATATTGATAAGCCAGTGCTTGTAACTAGGCATTATTCCCATGATAGAAGTACCGGAATTGGTGATCTTATTCTCAAAGATGTTATCTTTAACAGTTTCTTTCAGTCTGGGCTTGGCCAACAACTGCAACAAACCTTTAGAAAGGGGAATTGTGGAGAAACAATCAGATACTTTTTTTTTCTTCTTCTTTTTAGCTCTGAATTCTGTTAGTCTCCTCATGAAAGGTCCAAACTTCCTGTCTGAAAAGCAAGCTGGGGTACTTAAAACTCAATCTGCCCCCTTTAGCAAAAGGACAGTGAAGGTGGAGAAGTGACCTGTGGTGCCAACAGCAGCAGTGTGCAGCAGGGTTGTGCCTGTCCTGCAGAGTACGACAGGCATTGTCATCAACGCCTTTGCTTTTCTTGAATGCCAGACAGGGAAAGCCCATTGGTAGCTGTGGAGGCTAGTATCAAATCCTTAAGATTACTTACTGATCTAGCATGCTGCAATCTAGTTTTTCATCCATGGACATAAGGATTGAGGAAGATAAAAACGACTTTACCCCTTTATGTAGGAAGGTGATGTTTCAACATACCTCATAGCAGAGCTGTGTGTGTTTTCTGTGCCTGGTGGCTTTTCTATTATCTTAAAGGAAACTTCCTTATCTTGGTTTATCATCAACCAACGAGCAGGGGCTGGTGGGGAGTGTGAAGCTCAAGGGCGGCCTTGGCTGCAGTGACCATGAAATGGTGGAGTTCAAGATCCTTAGAGCAGCAAGGAGGGCGCACAGCAAGCTCGCTACCCTGGACTTCAGGAGAGCAGACTTTGGCCTCTTCAGGGATCTGCTTGGTGGAGTACCAGGGGATACAGCCCTGGAGGGAAGAGGGCCCCAAGAAAGCTGGTTAATATTCAAGGATCACCTCCTCCAAGCTCAGGAATGATGCATCCCAACAAAGAGGAAGTCAGGCAAAAATGCAAGGAGGCCTGTGTGGATGAAGAAGGAGCTCCTGGACAAACTCAAACACAGAAAGGAAGCCTGCAGAGGGTGGAAGCAAGGACAGGTAGCCTGGGAGGAATACAGAGAAGTTGTCTGAGCAGCCAGGGGTAAGGTTAGGAAAGCCAAAGGCCCGACAGAATTAAATCTGGCCAGGGAGGTCAAGGGCAACGAGACAAGCTTCTATAGGTATGTCGGTAATAAAAAGATGACTAGGGAAAATCCAGGCCCTCTCTGGAAGGAAAGGGGAGAGCTGGTTACCTGGGACATGGAGAAGGCTGAGGTACTTAACAGCTTTTTTGCCTCAGTCTTCACCAGCAAGTGCTCCAGCAGCACTGCCGAAGTCATAGTAGGCAAAGGCAGGGACTGGGAGAATGAGGAACTGCCCACCATAGGAGAAGATCAGGTTTGAGACCATCTAAGGAACCTGAAGCTGCACAAGTCCATGGGACCTGAGGAGATGCCCCCTCGGGTCCTGAGGGAACTGGTGGAGGAAGTGGCTAAACCACTAACCATCGTATTTGAGAAGTCATGGCAGTCTGGGGAAGTTCCCAGTGACTGTAAAAGGGGAAACATAACCCCCATTTTTAAAAAGGGAAAAAAGGAACACCCAGGGAACTACGGGCCAGTCAGTCTCACCTCTGTGCCTGGCAAGATCATGGAGCAGATCCTCCTGGAAGCTATGCTAGGGCACATGGAAAATAAGGAGGTGATTGGGGACAGCCACTAAGGGCAAATCACGCCTGACATATTTGGTGGCCTTCTACAGTGGGGTTACAGTTTTGGTGGATAAGGGAAGAGCAACTGATGTCATCTACCTGGACTTGTGCAAAGCGTTTGACACTGACCTGCACGCATCCTTGTCTCTAAATTGGAGAGACATGGATTTAACGGATGGACCACTCAGTGGATAAGGAATTGGCCGCGCTCAAAGAGTTGCGGTCAATGGCTCTATGTCCAAGTGGAGAGCAGTGTCAAGTGGTGTTCCTCAGGGGTCAGTATTGGGACCGGCGCTGTTTAACATCTTTGTTGGCAACATGGACAGTGGGATCGAGCACACCCTCAGCAAGTTTGCTGAGAACACCAAGCTGTGTGGTGTGGTCAACACACTGGAGGGAAGGGATGCCATCCAGAGGGACCTTGACAGGCTTGAGAGGTGGGCCTGTGCAAACCTCATGAAGTTGAACAAGGCCAAGTAGGAGGTCCTGCACGTGGGTCAGGGCAATCCCAAGCACAGATACAGGCTGGGTGATGAGTGGATTGAAAGCAGTCCTGCAGAGAAGGACTTGGGGGTGTTGGTTGACAAGAAGCTCAACATGACCCAGCAATGTGCGCTCACAGCCCTGAAAATCTGGAAGCATTCAAGGCCAGGTTGGATGGGGCTTTGAGCAGCCTGGTCTAGTGGAAGGTGTCCCTGCCTGTGGCGGGGAGTTGGAACTAGATGATCTTTAAGGTCTCTTCCAACCCAAACCATTCGATGATCAGATAGACTTGAAGTAGACTTATTGACTGTTTGGCCCATCTTAATTTGGCAATGTCGTGGTTTAACCCCAGCCAGCAACTAAGCACCACGCAGCCGCTCACTCACTCCCCCCCCCATCCAGAGGGATGGGGGAGAAAATCAGGAAAAGAAGTAAAACTCCTGGGTTGAGATAAGAACGGTTTAATAGAACAGAAAAGAAGAAACTAATAATGATAATGATAACACTAATAAAATGACAACAGTAAGTAATAAAAGGATTGAAATGTACAAATGATGCACAGGGCAATTGCTCACCACCCGCCGACCGACACCCAGCCAGTCCCCGAGCGGCCAAAAAAAACTGCCCCCCCCCCCCTTCCCAGTTCCTAAACTAGATGGGACGTCACATGGTATGGAATACACCGTTGGCCAGTTTGGGTCAGGTGCCCTGGCTGGGCATGAGAAGCTGAAAATCCTTGACTATAGTCTAAACACTACTGAGCAACAACTGAAAACATCAGTGTTATCAACATTCTTCACATACTGAACTCAAAACATAGCACTGTACCAGCTACTAGGAAGACAGTTAACTCCATCCCGGCTGAAACCAGGACAGGCAATCAATTAAATCAGCTGTTCTACAGCAGGGAGTGATAAATACCCAAAAGACAGAATTCTGCTGGAAGCTATCATAAGAGGGTGGGAAGAAAACAGGTACTGGAAGATAACAGTTCTTGGCCAGGGCATACCATGTCCTCATGGACTTGAGTACTAAACTAACAATGTACCTTATTTTCTAGGCTTCCTTGGCAGAAACAGATAAAATTACCCTAGAGGTTGCCAAGCTGATAAAAGACGACTTCTTGCAACAGAATGGTTATACGCCTTATGACAGGTGAGGTCTGACAGGCTACTCTACCCTTTTGGTCCTGTGTAGTCTGGATTTAGACAGCTATTTTATTTGGAAATGAATCAGTGCAGAAATTAATTTTACTCACCATAAACAAATGGAAGAACTGTGCTTAGGTAGGACATCAAACAGTGTATTCACATTGTCTTACCAAAGGCATGCAGACCTTTTCCAAATGCAGTCACACCCTTTGAATTTCTCAGGCCCCCATCTATTTTTCAGTTAGCCAATATTTCTGTAACAGCCTGTCCTCCTTAGGAGGAGGAGATGAGGACCACTTTATTTTCACAGTCAACATCCAAAGTCTTCCCGTTTATTGTAGCAATGAATGGAGGACTGCAAGAATCTGCTTTCAGTTACTGTTGCATAATTCTTAAGTTTGATCCATCAAAAAAACTTACTGGATCTTTTCCCTAGTGCAGTGCTTATTATCCCTGTCTGCTTTGCTTCTTTCCATGCTGTCCTTGTGTTTTAACAGCCTGACGAGGGGCCTTTTGTACTTCATCTCACTCCTCAGCCCAGGTAGATCAGGAGGTCTTGAATACTTCACCACTAAAGATTTGGATGTAGATAATTCTGTAACGGTGTGTGCCTTTGATTAGGTTACTAGGACAGGTATGCTTGTACGCGATAGGGAAGAAGCACAGGAAGTAGCATGATGTAGTGTATAAATAATAATAATAATAATGATGAGGTACCTTCCATGGCAGTCATCTACCCATTAAAAATGGAGCTTTTTTGTGTGGAGTGCTCTTGTCATAGAAACACTCCCTTTCCTGTGAGCAAAGAAACTTGCAGAGCTGTCAGGTTATCCCAGGCTGCTTGGAGGAAGCCTCCTCCCATGATGGACAAAACAGGAAGGAGGAATTCCGTTGGCTGCTCTGGTGTGTTTTCCCTTTCTTCTTAGCGTTGGCACAGATTGAAATGTGAGACTTGTGCAGCAGTGGTTCCTGTTCTCTCCTGTTTTGCCCGGTGTTTGTGTGCTGCTTCAGAAACCTCACTTCAGGACGATCGTCTTAGCCTATGATTCACCTATTTAAAAATGTGGGACCTATCAGAAGCAGTTTCTCTCCTTTGATGGTATGAATTAAAAATACCTGGAGTAAAGCAGGCTAGCACTCTTTCTGTCAGATGAGAATTCAAAGTTGTTGTGAAGGCAGGAGCAAAGGCTAGTCCTGTTCCCTGTTCCAAGATGCCTGACAGATCCTCTTCTGTTCCATCAGGTTCTGCCCCTTCTATAAAACGGTAGGAATGCTTTCCAATATGATTGCGTTTTATGACATGGCACGCCGTGCTGTAGAAACCACAGCCCAGAGTGACAATAAGATCACGTGGTCCATCATCCGAGAGAACATGAGCGAAATCCTCTTCAGACTTACCTCCATGAAGTTCAAGGTATGTTGTAAGGAACCAGGTTGCACTGCTTTTTGTGAGCTTCCAGGGCCTCTAAAAGGCTGTTACTCAAAGGTGGTCATCAGTTGCCTCAGGTAAAGGTCTGTGAACAGAGACTTTTTGCAATCGTTTTGAATCCACTTAAAGAATTGGTTTTAGTTTGAGCACAGGAATGGTTAGTACAGAAGCCTAGTTGGGTGGTGCTGGATGCAGAGCCTTGGCAACCCCACCTTCAATCGTCTCTTTTAAGTTACATGTATTCATGGTAATAGTACAAGCACCTTTCCTGGCTGTTTTGAGGGTTTTGTGATAAAATTCTGTAAAAAATTGTAACATGTTCTAAGGAGACTATTAGCAGATAAAAGCAGCCTAAAGTTTAAATCCAGGAATGTGCTAAAAAGTGAATGATAGAAATGTTGATCGAGCTATTTTAAGTAGAAGTTAAGGAAAGAAATGCTAGTCTCCTGCAGTAATACGTGATGTGCCCTGTGTTTGACTTCGGGGCCTGAGGCAGGTGACTACGAGGAGAGGAAGGGAGGAGTAACTTCACTGTGGGCTAAAGAGAAAAGAAGTGGCTCAGAGCATCTGCTCTGGGTAACTTCAGTAGCTGTCTTTTTAGGGTACAGCTCTCCTAAAACTGTTCCAGAGCATGCTGGTGTAGCAGTTACTGGTAGGACAGTAACCTGTGATGCTGGCTGATGGTAAAGTACCTAAGGAATAGTCTCTATGAAGTATAATGCTTACCATGTTACAACTCTTATAAGCCAATATTGCAAATATTTCGTGAACAAGTACCATAAGATAAAATTATGTTTAAAACTAAGTGTTCTGGCATGCCAGTGTATTCTGTTCCTGCAAGGTACTGGCTCGTTTCTGCAGTAAGCAGATCCCTCGTATATATTCTCAAAGCATCAAGAACATAAGATACACCTGGGGACATGAGCTGCTTTGAGAGCTGGTTATATAGAGATAGGGGAAGTAATACACTTTTTACAAACCCTGGCCATCAGAAGACACCTAGCATACAGGAGAGTGGTGGACAGCATGGCTGAAAAAGGGAATCCAGAGGGTGAATACATGTTAAGTGGAGCCAGCCCTCTAACACACTAATAGTTACGAAAGGAAAATTCTATTTCCTGGGTAACAGTCTAAAAGGTGTGAGAATTTAAATGTTCTGCATCCTGCGGTCTGTGTACTTCGGAGAGACAATGAAGGAGCAGTGCATCCACACATGTAAGTCCTCTGTGTTTCCCAAGAGCTGCGCTGACCCAAAGGAGCATAGTGCTGAGAGGGGAATGGTGAAGACATTGAACAGACTGCACAGCTTGGCAGTTAATGCTTCTTGCAGGGAAGGCCTCCCAGCCTCAGAGCAAAGCTGATAGTTACTTTTTTTTTTGCCCTTGCCTTTCATGAAAAGTATTCTGAGAAAATGAAGCTGTACAAAATTGTTCTTGAGCTTTTTATGATTTCACAGTAAGATTTTAATTGGAACTGAGTGAACTCTGAGTGATGGCAAAGAAACTCTTGCACTTATAGGGGATGCACCCCAAAAAGTAGAGCAGAGCATTTCTGAGTCACAAAGATCTTTACTCTGTTGGGTTTGGGAATAGGAGCTGGTTTTAATTACTGCAGCTCTTGAATCACACAGCATTAACAGAGACCCTCAGTACTACTGAATCCTTTCCAAATCAGTTGCTTTTTAATAAAGTAACCGCTGCTCACAAAAAAATTTCAGTCCAGTATCCATTCTGCCTGCTCGCTGAACGTGGAAAGAGGATGAGATTTAAACCTCATGGCTGTTGGCGAGACAGACAGGAGATGGAGATGGAGCTATAACATCTGTGCTGCAGTTAGCAATTGTTAATCCTGAGGTTGAGAAATTATAGCACTGGCAGAGCAGGGCTGCCTTAAGTACCCGAGGCTTTTCCTGACGGATCTGTTCATTTGCGGTGTTGTCTTTCAGGACCCTGTCAAAGATGGTGAAACAAAAATCAAGGCGGACTATGCTCAGCTCTTTGAGGATATGCAGAATGCATTTCGCAGTCTGGAAGACTAGACTCGACCTCTGTGACCACTCCAGTTTGTCCTCTCAATTCCTCATCTCAACTCCTCTGCTTCCTTACCTTACAAGAATGATGCAACAGTACTTGAGTTGATAAATACCCCTATGTTTTCCCTGTTCATACTCAGAGAGTGTCCTTACAAAACATTCCTCTTAGTTTGTGTTTGGCATTGCTTTGTGTGTGTCTGAAATGGTGAGTGATGTGTGAATGGGCCTGGCTGAGTGAGGAAATGCTGTTGTACACTTTTGGGGTGGGAAAAATTTCACCTTGCCTCTCCCAGCTCTCCTGGTAACCAGTCTTTCCCCTTGGGCTGTAACCAGTTGAGCTGTACCGGCAGAGGAGGTGTAGATCTTAATGCAGTCACACGGTACGTTCTGAGCTGGCAGTGGTAAGGGCATTTACATCTGGCACTTTGCTAAGTGACTATCATGACGTAGAACTCCCTATTCTCGAACAGAATTTTTGACCACATTCTGATGATATGTTGATAAAACCAAAAATTCTTCACTACTCTGTTCCTTCTGCAACTCTCAGCTGAGCCTGTTGGTATTGAAATGTGTTAGTTCTGGATCTCTCCAAGAAGGGACTAGCTAGAAGATGAGCACGTATAAGCCACCACTATACTTCTGTACGCTGGAGAAACAGAATTTTATTTTCCTACTTAATACAGATAGGACTGTTGGACTTGGCATCAGCTAAAATCAAAGCCATAGGTGCTCGGCTTCCAGCAGAATTTTACCTTCTTGCCTTCCACTCACCCCATAACATTTCCTGACACTCAGCTGCTTTAATTTGTGAAGTTTGACTGCTGCTGTGTACCGCAGGACGTAGATAGCAAGTTACGGTGATGCCACGTGTGCAGACCAGGAACACAGTCCTTCCTCGGCGGTGCTCTTGTCTGCTGGTGCAGTTGCCTCCCAGTGCAACGCCCCGGACATGCTAAGGAAAGGAAAGTGTGTGCTTAGCCTTCCTCCTCCACCTGTGCTCACGCGGCCTGCTTGGCCGTGGCACAGAAGGTCCCCAGTTCTCGTGTAGGAGGAATGTATGATGCTAAACTGGGGGCGGGGGATGAACGGGGGAAGGCTGACAAGTACAAAATGTATTTACTCCTGCCTTCTTGATTATGATGCAAGAGAAACCAGTGACTGGTCTTGTGCTCTGGAAGCACTCTGTCAAGCAGCTGCAACTGCTGTGTCTTGGGCTTGTTTATTGGCAAAACTAGTACGAGATGAGGCATGAGCATAGAGCGGCATTTCTGTCCAACGCCAGGAGCCCAGCACTCCATACCATTGCTGCCATGACAGAGAGAGAAATGCTGGCATCCTCTCCAGTCTCTCCCTCTCACTTGTGTCAGGTGGCATCCGTGCTACTCGGTTGTGCAGCTCTCTGTGCCCAGCTGGGTTCCAGCTGACGTCTGCTGCTTTGTTACGGTCATGAAACAGTAACCGTTGTCGGTGACACCGTGGCAGTGGTGTGGCTATGTAAGTGTTAATTCTGCACTGAAGTATTTCCACCGGCTGCCAGCTTTGAACAGTAGTGATGCAAAGGGATCTCGTGCTACGGACCAAATGCTGCCACTTCCATTATGGTATCAACTCGCTGTTTGTCAGGGGAGAGCCCGGTTGAAACTTAAAGGGATTAACTATTTTTGGTTCTCCCCAAAGAAACTACTCCTCCAGCTGATAATCTGGTAGTGAATGGTTTAAGTTTACAGCTCACTAAACTCTTGGTGTATGCTGCTTATTTTACCAATGAGCATGTGTGAATGAGTAGTCACCGTTCAAGCCCTTGCTGATTCCTCATCGTTTGTACCCTTCACCACTGTACTATGTAGCATTTCATGCTAGAAACCAGATGTTCTTATCTCTTTAAATAGAGGATGTTATAAACTTTACAGAAGATGTCTAAGATAATGCAGTTCTAATATTTATTGTGCTGTACCTGGCCCTGAAGTGTGACCAGTTCAAACAGTTTCATATATATTTTTGTCTTTTTCGTTTTGTGTCTGTTTTCAGTGTTGAGATTCAGATGTTCACTGTCCTGCAAGTCTTCCCCCACAGCTGTGGGAGGAATTAAAAGATGGGCAGAACCCCACCACCTACTTTATCTTGTATATTTCATAATGTATGTTGCTGGAAATTGTGTAAAAAAAGAAATTTAAAAAAATGTTGAAGTCAATGAAAATAAAATTGATTTAAAGTAGGTCTTATCTGTCCTATTTTCTTATGTCAAACCAAACCTGTGCCATAGTGGTGTACACAGCATGCTCACAGCTTGCTTAAAATCTTACTTCATCATTTTAGGGATCTCTTTGAACCTGTAAGCAGTAATTTGGCAGGGACACTTTACTTCAGTTCTCCCATTCCAGTACAGCTTGCATAATCACCTCAGATATTACATAAAAGTTACAATGTAGTAAATATTCTTGTGGCAGATATTTTTAGGACTACTTTTATTACAATGAAAGTGTAACTGTAAACTTCCCTTTCACTGCTAGTAGCTGCCATGCATGCTCATGCAACAATTGTAATTGTACCATTTTATGGCACTTGGCCAAGCCTTAAAATATTTCCTTGCTGTGTACCTCATGATGTGGAATGCACCTCCTACAATCTCAGCTGCCTGCTTCAGACAAACCGCTTGGAACTTTGGATCGTTAGACAAGCAGCACTGCTGGCCACAGCCTGAAAGTAACATGTTGGCATTCCTTTTAAATAAGGAGTTGAGACCTTCTCTAAATAGCAACAGCTGAAGTGAGAATAGGCTAAAAACATGACATTCAGGTATGTTTGTACATATTTGACCACTGTGTAACACCTCTTTGAAGGAATTATTTTGCTTTTTTATATACTATATATATTAGAGATACAGCAAGCTCGAATAGAGCAGATGTTCGAAGTAATCCCACTGCATTACAAAGAGGTGGAAGTCACAAGCTCGCTCCTGGCAACCATGGCCTAGCCAGCAGTTCTCTGCAGACCTTAAGAAACCCATCGAGAGAAGCGACGAGTTCAGGTTTTGGCAGTTTGGAAGTTACCACCTGGCAGCGTCCTCACTTCGTCCACTCGGCTTTTGTGGATCTGGAAGGCAGGCGTCACCCAGCGGCCACAGGAACACTGCTCACCCCGCCAGCTGAAGGAGCCCAGCTTCGACGTGCATTTTGGACACAGAAGCTGCAAGAAAAACCAGATAACCCAGTCTAAGGCACACGCAGATGCAGAGCTATTTAAAAGGTACTTCTGTGGTACATTCAGTTGTGGCAACCTGCGCTGAGCTAGCTCCTTCCCTTGTCACACTTCACAGAAGGTAAACGGACTGAAAAACAGGCAAAAAAGCTGAACTGGCATGGCTGCATAGCCCCAGGCTGTGCTGTGCTGGCAAAAGGGAAGGGATGTGGAAATGCAGTTGCTCAGACCCGCTGTGGTTCTGGGACAGTCAGCTGGAGACCACAACAGGTTTTCTAAGTCCTGCAAACTCTCTTCTCATACTAAAAACAAACAGCAGATAAACCCTGTCCAACACTCTGGATCGTGTTCTCAGTCCAACGAGATCACCATCTCGTTTCCTTATAAAAGGCTATTTAACATTTAAGAACGTGTTCATAAGCTGCAAAATTCACACCAGAAAGGCTGGGAGGCCTAGATCTTCACGTGGGGGCTTTCACATCAGGAAACAAAACCAGTTTGTTCTGCCTTTGCAAAAAAACAACATCCAAAAAATAAAGCACATGCTCCCCTTCACCTGTCCTTCCATTACTCCAAGCAACGCTGGCTCCATCCACTGCACAGGCTCGGTGAAGTAAGAGGTACACTTTTCGCGGCCATCGCCACAGAGCCGAGCAGAGTCTGTTATCCTCTTGTGGGCAAAGGCTGTCGGTCCGCTTCCTTCCGTGTGGGACAAAATGCTGGAACCACGGAACAGAGCGCGCCTGCCCTCCATGACAAAGGGGGGAAAAAAAGAAGTAAAATAGTTGGTTTTTTACTGGGAAAACCTACAGACAATAGAAAACAAGGACATGGACCTCTTGACAGTGAGTGAGTGAACAGGATTACAAATCCTACATTTTTTTAATTTAGTCTAAAAGGTCAGCAGGCACTGACTCCATGCAGGGTTGCTCCTTAACAAATCTAGTGATTTGTGTTGGTGTGGGCTCTGCCCCACAGCTGTATGCCGTCTTTTATATAGATCTATTTTCAAACGATTCCTGCCTACTAAAACTTTAAATCTACACTCACATACTTGAAGAAACCTACAGCTGGGAAATAGCAGGATTATTCAATTTCACTTTAAGCAATCCATAAAAGGTAGTTAAAATGTAGTAAGCCCCAAAATCTACCAGAAGCTGCTTCTGGAGAAACCGATTGTCAAAAACAAACTAGAAGTTACGGTTTCAGAGCAAGCAACTTCACAGGGCCAAGTGGAATTATGCCTGCCTACAGAACAGGGCAGGTTAGGCTGCACAAGTGCTGCACAACTTCAAGGAACAAAAAGGTTTGTATTTCATAAGATACTTTTATTTGTCTGATTTTTTGTGGCACACATGGTATGGTAACTTTAGCAAGAGCTCATCCCTGTCCTGACAATAATGACATGCCCATTGATTTAAATGGGCTATTTTTCTCTTGGGTCAATTTCAAAATGACATTTCATGGAGAAATAGAAAAGGTTCAGTACCTGCATTTCCTGCACCTGTAGAGAACCTCTGTGTTTGGAGTTTGACATATATTGCTTGGATCAACAGCAAAGACTTCTCGGGGCAAGTCCTGAAGTTCTGCAGAGGGAGGTCAGTACCAAGTTGTGAATCAGATCAACGCAGACACGCTGCCATTTCTGTGGGACAAGACAGCACTGCGCCTCTGCCCCAGTCACAGCATGCAGAAGCCACGTTCTTTGCATTCATTTTCCCACTCACCAATTCCATTAGATAAGCTAAAAATGAAAGAGCCTCATCCCACCACACCTAAGATCGGGATTTGCTTAATGCAAGAAACTGGGATCTAGACTTTTGCCTCAGCAATGGTAAAATAGTTGCCTTTTGCTTTATGTTCTTACTTAAAGAGAAAGTAAAGGTAGAGGAGGAGTTAGGACTGTTCTGCCAATCTTTTCGTGCGCACAATACAGAAAGTCAGCTTGCGAATGGGAACTGCTAAGGAGAGTGACACATGAAAGGAGAGTGCTGTCACGCTGAATATGCAACACAGATCTTGCAAAAAAGCTACGGGTTATTATTTTATTATAAAATTACGCATACGCACACATATCTACTACAGTCACTCTTTGGCAAATTAAAGTATGAAAGTTTACTTCATGCCTTGATTTCAACTTCATCTCAGTTTTGCACTTGCTATTTTTTTACTTTTGTTGACTTCTTTTTAGAGGATGTTAAGTTTGCTTAGCCAGGTCCATAAAAATCAGGAAACTTCTCAAACTGACCTTTTACCATTTCAGCATTTTACTAAAGAGAACAGTTCCTTACGGATCTTACTTCTCAGGCATCTCTCAAAGACATTTTTTCTCCCCACTGATGAGCAGCAATTCTCTAGGGCCAGTGCGAACGTTTGGCTAGCCAACTCAAGGCTCGGCTGCTCCGAGGGCGATACTCGAAGCCAACCACCTCTGACACGGCCTTCTGCGTTCATTTCTCGGACAGACCGGTCCCACCTGGGACCACCCTCCTTAGGAAAATGCCCCAAGCTTCGCTCCCAGCACCCACCCCGGCTCAAGGCCGGTGCTCCCCAGTGCCCAGCTCGGCCCCACCGCTCCCCAACTCACCGGGGTACCTCTCCGTGAGCATCTGCAGCCGGTACCTCTTGTAGAAGGCGCTGCTGCTGTCTACGGCGCAGCCCATGGCTTCGTAGAGCTTCAGCTGCCCTTGGAAACCCGGGTTCACCCTGCGGCGGAGGGCGAGAGGAGAGCGGGGTGAGGAGGCGCCGGGCCGGGAACGGGGGGGGGGGACGGCGGGCAGGGGCCGGGGACCCACTCGGCGTCGGGTTTGGCGGTCCTGACGACGGCGTAAGCCTCCTGCCAGCCGAGTCCCTCCGTCTTCATGAGGTAGGCGGTCACCACGGCCACGCTGCGGCTCACCCCGGCCTGGCTGCAAGGCAAGGACAGGAGAGGAAAAGGAAAGGACGGGCCGGCCGTACAGGAACGTCGCCCGGGGGGACGGGACACACGACGGCCGGCCCGCCGCCGCCCCGGCCCTCACCAGCGGACGAGGACGGCGCCGCCGTCCGCCCTCGCCGCGTCGATGAAGGCGGCGCAATCGTCCAGGCGGCTCAGCAGGTCGGCGCCGGGCTCGTCCCGCGCCCGGACGTGCATGGTCCGCATCCCCGGCGGAGGCGGGGGTTCCTCCTCCGCCTCCACCGTTAGCACCGCCACCACCCCCGCCGCCGCCAGCGACTCCGGGGACGAGCACGATTCCGCGCCGCCCACGTAGAGCCCCGGTAGGACCGGCACCATCCCGCCGCCGCCGCCCCGGCAACCCGGAACCACCGACATGGCGGCGGAGGCGCCGCGACTGAGCAAGGCGCCGCACCCAAGATGGCGGCGCCAGCACCGCCGCCGCTCCCAAGATGGCGGCTGCCGAGGGCCGGGTGTTGCCATGGCGACAGCGGGGGCGGCCTTGTCGATGGCGGCTGTGGCAGTTCCTGTTGGGAACCGGGGCAGGCCGGCGGCCTTGACAGGTAGGAGAAACCTGGCAAGGGAAGTCAGGGCACCGCTTGCTTTTCCCTTTATTTATTTAAGTCATGATTTCCATAAAAATCCTCGCACATCTGTGAATACCGGGGCAATGCTCTCCCCTCTCCATCCACAAGTGTCTGGCTCGCCTTGTCCTTGTTAAAGTAGAGGGGTCTCCCACCTCCCTGTCCTGTCTCCTTACAAGTGCTCAGAAAACAAATACATACCACTAAAGAATCTCCCAATACGTTGTTATTAAAATCCCATTATTTTTTAAGTTTATCTTGTGGTTTTGAGGCCCCCGTTTGCTCCTGTTTGTGTGGTTTGCATTGACAATTTTCTTTTTTTTTTTTCAGATGAGGTAGAAACAGCTCTCTGACACTCTCCGAGTGGTTTTCTAGCAACTGCACGGAGTCAGTGAGCTGCTCTTTTGAGACGGGCGCCTGTAGTTTGCTTCACTGCAGCCTCCTGGGGGTTAGAACAGATACAGAAAGATCAGAGGGGAGCACAGCGAAACCCCAACGTCCCAGCTTGTGAATCCGATTTCTGCTATCCTTACCCCTCAGAGTAGTCCTGCGATGCCAATGGCAAGCGTGGTGCAGAAAGGAGGCCTAGAGGAGCGGTTACCTGGGAAGCCACACCGGGATCCAGATTCCAGGTTGTGAATCACCGGCTTGGAGATTAAAACCAAACAGCGGGGCTGTGAGGAGCCTTCCCTTACTGTGCGATCCCTGGCTGCTTTGTAGGACGGTCACCGCGAGTGGGATTCTCCGTCTGAGCCGAGTTTCCCTACGGGAAATCAAGCACATGGAAAGTCTGCTGGGAAACGCATCAGCTTGCTGCTAAGGTCTGTTACGTGGCCACATCCACCTAAGTGGGAGCGCAGTCAGCATGCAGAAGAAAGCTGACAGCAGTTAGCCTTAACTCTTTCTAGATTGAGGCTTCTCATTCAGGACTTAAACTGCAAGCACCTTTTTAATGTCACAGGTTATGAACTGGTTACACTTCCCATTTCAACCTAGACTGGAAGCCAGGCCAAATAATTCCTTACTGGCCTCGTTTGCAATGTCTGAATAGGCTCTTGCCACTGAAAATCAAATGTCTGGCCCAGCTTGAAAACTGCCCTGCTCCTCTGTTTTATAGTAGCTCTCATGCAATGAGTAGATTTTGAACTGCAAAACGTGAATTTTAACAAAATCCGGATTTCTATTCTGATCTCTTACCATTAACTGAGCTATGACTTGCATTCAGCACTGAAATCTGATGCAGCGTAGACAAGAGGCATCATATCTTCTGGTAATTCCAAAGTTTGTTACATGTGACACCATTGAAGACTATGGCACAGCCACTTTTTTTCTGCCCATCGTAAGGTTCAGGTCTCTTCTATGGCGAAAGGAGACAGAGCACTCACTTTTCCTCCCATAGATAAGGACACTCTCCCTTAGCTCTTAGCAGGACGCCTGTGCAAAACATTACCACCCCACACATGACCAGACAGAGCTTTTCCTTCTTGATTCCAGAGACGCCAACACTTCACTTCCTCCTCAAGCCTTTTTGTCCAAAGGGATCTCTACCACGTAGCTGCAAGTTTTCCCCAGCATAGGCCAGACTTTGCAGGTTTCTGAGCAAGAGGTAAGATGTCAGATTTCATTAGAAAGAGCTATGGTAAAGCTATCGCCTCATGTGGGATGCGTAACCTTACCCTACCTCCCCTGTATGAGATAAGAGAGCCTGAAAGTGCTGATTATCTGTCCCTGGGAGGACTGTTGTAGTGCAGCTCTGTACGAGACAGCTGTGGGCAAAACTGTTGCAAAAAAGGTCTGCAAGGGCCTCTTGGATCCTTGCAGGATGTCAGCTGGCCACGGAGGAGGTGAGACTGACAGTCGCCTCAGACTTGATAGGGTGAGACGGAAACCTGGTGGGAAGGGAGATTGCTATCCCCTTCCCGACAGAGAGGCGGATGGAGCTGGGGTACCGGGGAGCAGCTGTCATGCTGCAGAAGGGATGGGCCACCACAAAGATCCTGCTGAGGATGCTACCCCTGTGCTCGTCAAGGACTCCTTCACCAGTGCCAGCAGGGAGCACGCACCAGTTGCCAGCCTCGCTGGGAGATGGACAGTGGGACAGCAGCTTCCAGAGCTGTAGAGTTTCCATGCAGTGCTGGTGGTCCACCAAGCAGGCTAAGATGGCTCTTTGTAGTTGAGAGGGGCCCCAAGGCTTTTGAGAGTGCCAGTCCACCACAGCTTAAAGTTTACCATCATCCGACCTCATCTCCCGTGCTTGCCCTAGCACTTGTGTGATTGAGTGGCGGCCTGGCTGGCAAACTGCTCCAGCCAAAGGCAGATCCCCTCTTTGGATGGATTAGTTTTAAATGGCATAAACCTGACCCAAAGAAAAGAGTGTGACTGTGCATCTGAGGATGAGGAGTCTCTGACAGCTCTCACTTAGATTATTTTAAGCTGTAGAACTGCATTACCTATGCAAAACCTCCTTTCCAGTTGCCATTGCCACCAGCTAGAAATAAACGGCCTACTGAAAAAGTCTTGAAGAATTCATACAAGTTTTCGATAACAGCCCCTATAATCTAGCAGGGAAAAAAGCATACTTAAAAGAAAGACAGGTGGAAATTAAAACCAGAGCAAACTGTGTGTGGACCTTTAGCCATGAAAGCAGTTAACAATTGCAGCAAACTACCGTGGGGAAACACTGGGTTATCCATGTCAAGCAATTTGAAGAAAGTCTCCAGGCAAGTGCATGTTATTGAAGGAGCTATGAATTTTACAGCAGGATTATATTATACAGGGATTATACAAGTACTAAAAGGTGGTCAATCATCTTTGTTAGCCTTCAAATCTGTGAATATCCAGGGGCAAATTTAGTTGCCTCTGCAGCTAAAACCAGTGGCAGAGTCAAGAGGCAGAGCTCACAGATGCAGACTCCCAAGGGGTTGGTCCAGTCGTGGTGTGACCACTACACTCCTCCACACTGGTTCCTAGACCCGTGGATGATGAGGGAACATGAAAAAGATGTGATTTCAAAGTGAAAACCTGTAGTGGGGGAAAGTACAAAATCTGTGGGGCAGAGCCCACCGGCAGCTTGGCACTGAAGAGCTTCGCGTGACTGAGGCTGCACTCCCTAAGCAACCTCGCTCTTTCTGTGTACTCCCCTTTGCTGCTTTTGCCACCTGCAGCCCGAGGTGATGCGTCCTGACTTTGCTCACGACTCCCAAATTAGAGTAAATATTTTTTTCAGTCTGATTTGCAAACCCTTGTCCTCCCCCCACCTCCGCCTCCCCCTTCAGTCTTTGTCGTCTTCTCCTGCACCACCAAAATTTTTGACAGTTTGCTCTCCCCCGGGTTCCAGGAAACCATGTGACTAATTAAGCAGTTGGGGCGAGCTCAGGTGCAAGGAAAAAAACAAGTCAGATGACGGGCCGCTGCCCACTCGCTCCAGCGAGTGCATTCCATCTCAGCGTGTGTCTGCCCTGGTACTTCATAAGGGAAAAGAAAATGCCAGCCTTCCCTGGGCTGGGAGCCTCACAGCACAACCAGATCGGCAAAACTGAGTCTCTGGCTGCGAAAGCAAAAGTGCCAGGGGCCTGGGCGGTGGTGGAACCACCTCTTCCCTCCTGGAAGAATTTGGCCTGTGCATTTCGTCACATATTTAAGTGGCTCTGTTCCTTCAGGCTTTTAAGCAGTTTTGAGCGTGTACGTCAGAGGGTTCGTGAGAAGAGGAGTCTGCAGCCCACAGCCCGAGTTGCCAGAGGTGGCACTCAGCAAAGCAGTGGAAGGGCTAATGGGTAGGGACATCTTCAAAAAGACATTTGTGAGAGACAGCGACTCTGGCCTCACATCTAAACGCAGCAGGAGCTTGGAGCTCCCACTTCGCACAGGTCCTGCTAGTGAAGGGACCTGGTGGCATTGCTTGCCTCTTGGAGAAGGAGTGTCTCTTGGCTTTTGCTGAGCTCAGAACTTGGTGGGAGCTGGGAAGCCCTACATGGTAGTATCTCATCCCTTGGAGCAGGAACTTCCCAGCTGTCGCTATGCTTCTAGTGGCAAATTTAACCAGAGATTTTTGAAAGACTGCTGTTCCCTGCATTAGTACACTCTCCGTGTCTACACTGGACTTCTCGTGTCTACTTTTATCCATGTATCGGGAGAAAGGATTGCTGCATCTCCCCACAGTAAACCTCAAAGGCTAGTAAAGGCAGCTAGCAGCAGAGAAAGGGGCTCACCCTTGATGCTCTACAGGAGGATTTCACCATAGTCGCGCGTGAGTGATATGTTCCTACCTGTCTCCACGCTCTCAGTATCTGCAGACATGCAGTTACTCCACATGTCAGACAAAAAAGAAGAGTTTCCCAACTGCAGATTTGATGCTCAATTACAGAATGGAGCATGACAGCTACTACTACCATGTATTAATAACTCTGCTTCACTTTATGGCTTTAACAGCTGTAGCAACCAAGATTTATAATGACACATTACATTCAGCAATGCATCACGTAAGGAAACTAATCTGACAGTGCCAGGTCACTGAGCTGACTTACAAGTTTTTAAGTGCGTTTCTTCTGCCAAATTTGCTGCCCTATTTACTGGATTAAAATGAACAAGTTGCAGTGTGTTCATAAAACTCGGTACTAGCCTTTGTTTTGGCAGCTCCCAGACTCTTCTTCCCCCTGCCACACTGCCATGCCAGGAGCCATTTGGTCCTTCTTCCTTCCCCATCCTCTCTTTGAAAACCCTTTGAAGCAGGTCCTGCAGTGTGTATCCTGAAGGGGGGTAATATACCACAGGACACGAGAGGAGGGACTGTAGCTGGGAGGAGGCGCGGGGACACGGGCAGAGATGAGGGATGGAGCGCCTGTGGGAGAAAGGCGAGATGGTGGTTGTCCAAGGGCAGAGGGGGACCGTGGCTGCCGCCGCTCACTGCGTCCTGGCAGGAATTTGTCTGTATCCCAGTCGCTCTCTGAGAAAGGATGGCTTGCAAAGATTGGGATCATCCATTACCTCTCCCTAGACTCAGAGTTACAGCTGACAGTGGGAAAGTCAGTCCTAAGAAAGTATTAAATGTTAAGACTGGAGCTGGGTCTGGGCCTGTGTCAGAGCCACCTTGGCGGCCACAGCACCCGAGCAGTAACCCATGCTTCTTAATCTCTCATCTCACCGGTGGGCTGTGTGTTTCCACGTTTTTCCATCCTCACGGCACAGTAATCCACTGTGCAGACACAGGCGGATTGGATAGCAGAAGGCTGGCTGGCTGGCTTTCATCAGGGGTAAATGGGCTCGTTCTCCTAAGACATTCATTACTCAAAGATGAATTCCTCCTTGCTCCTGCAACCTACCCAGGAGTCTGGTCCAGCAGGCTTTAAACGGTGTTTCAAAAGCCCTTCCCACAGACCCCTTATGTGGGACCAATGAAAAGCAATTAAAAAGAGCAAGTGTATTGTCAGGAGGTGTAAATTCACTGCAGAGTGTGCTGCACTCCCACTGACAAATACTCAAGGTCTGCAAATCAGAGGAGGCAGAAAACACTCCAGGTATCCCTTAAGATAGACTTGAGATACCTCTTTGTTTTTACAAACATTTTGGTGGAACAAGAACTTGTAAACAAATAATGTAAAGTGTGAACCTTTTATTAATACTTTAACATCTGTAATAGCAGTATGTGCTGCCGTTTATTTTTGCCTTTATCTCATGAATATTACAAATAGAAAATGTTTTTCAACATGTAATTTAATTGCTGTTTGCTCATGGGGCAACAGAAAGTATACTGTCCAAAATAATCAGTTATTGTTATAAGACAATAGTATTTGAGGCAGAAATATTGCTGAAGAAATATTAAGGGGCGAGACCATTCACTATTTTAACCTCCAAGTGAGACATTTCCTTACTGGTGGTTATGCCTCTGTCATTTCCACTACTACTTCATTTTGAGTTCCCCATTTCTCTTTCTTGTTTTAGAAACACAGGAAAAAAATGTTGAGAGAGACCTGGATCCTCACGCCCAACTCCATACCAGCACAGACAATTGTATTATGTATTTTCTTTTCTAGCTCTGTCTTGAAACGTTAGTTTTATTCCCCTCCTTCTCTCCTGTGATGCTCAGAATTCATGATTATCTCATCGGACAAAAAGATGGTAACTTGCCTTGAATCTGATTCTTGTCTCAATGTTATCCTTTAATTTAAATAGCTCTTTTTATTTCCTGCTATTTATACCAATGGTGCGCTGTTAGAGAAAAATAAGTAAATAAATAAACTAACCCACCCATATTCCTGCTCAGCTTTGGCTTTGTTGGTGAAAGAAGGCAAGTCTGTCTGTGTTTGCTCTGCAAAGAGGAGCTTTTCAGTTTCGTCTTACAAGGTCAGCTCTTCTCCGCCTGTGTGCAGGTGTTGATTCATCTTTCTTGACTGTGTATGAACAAACAATGTAATAAATGTGTTGCTTTTTTCCCCCTCAATGTTTTGTGAATACTTTTTTAGCTCTACTAGAAATATGTCAACTGGCCTGTCCTAGGATAAGTTTTGCTCCCCCCCTCCACTGAGTCCCGATAATCCTTCAAAAGGCAAATAGCCCAGGTCCTTTCTCTCTTTTGCTGAAATGCTGAGGGTTTACAGCAGAAATGGTAGCTTTTATCCCCGCAGCGCATAATCTTGCGCCGTGTACTATTAAACGCCAGCCGATTTTTATTACTCTTGATCTCCTGAGTTATTCATTGCTTCCTGTCTTAACAGTTCCATCCTCCTCCACGTCTCCAGTGCCTCCCGCAGCCCATCAGCTGTGGTTTTCAGTAGCACGCCGTTTCAACGCTTTTTGCCATCTCCTTGCGAGCGCATCCTTGCAGTTTTCGTGCCAACTCCTAGTTTGGCTGTTTCCCACGTGGCACCATAGCAAACTCTTTAGCAGAGCCTGGAAATTTTGCATCTGTGCTGACGGTTGCTCTGCCCGAGACGAGGGAAAGCCATGTTGTATTTCAGCCTGCTTTTCGTTGGAATCCACTTCCCCGTCTTCTGTTATTCCCTTGAAACGTTTAGGCCATTGCTTTCCCTTCCGTGTGCAGTCGTACACAGAGCGGGAGGGGATGGAAAGCGACCGTTTGGGTGCCCCTCGCCACCATCTTGGGGTGGGCTGCGGGGCGAACCCCTGGAGGCGGGAAGGGGGCGGCGTGTGTGAGGGCTCCACGGCGCAAGCGGCCACCCCCGTCCTCTCCCCACCCCGATCCCCGCCGGTCTCCCGGGCCGAACAGCCCGAAAAGGCGGCCAAACCCACCCCCGTTCGCTCTGCTGAGGCGGGGGGGGGGGGGGAAGAGAAGGAGGGAGAAAAGCCCCGCCGCCACCATCGCTCCTGAGGCGACCGTTCCTGAGGCGGCCGCTGCTGCCGGCGCCGCCGCCTCCCGCCCCGCCCGCCGTTACCTCACGGCGAGCAGTGGGCGGGGCGGGGCGGCGGCGGGGCGATAAAGGGCGGGCGAGGGGAGGTGGAGGGGGGTTGCGCGCGCGTGTGTGTGAGGAGAGAGGGGGAGGCTGGCGCGGTCGGCGCGGCTGAGGTGACAGGACCGGTAAGCCGCGGGGGCTTGGGTGGGTGTGTGGAGGGGGATATGTGTGGGTGAAGCTCGGTTCTCCGCTGCGGGGTAGAGCCGGCGGGGTCATTTTATGTGAGGAATCTCCTGGAGGCAAAGCGCTTGAGTAACGCTTTTTTAAAAAAAAAAAAAAAAAAATTATTACTTAAACCGGCTTAAACGGCAAGGTCCGCCCGGCTCAGGTGAGTTGCGGGTCCTGCGGTGAACGCAGCGGAGCACCCTCAGGTCTCCTCTCGAGAGAAAACGTCTTGTAAGGGAAGACGGACCTTCCCGCCTGCGGTGCTGCTGGGATTTGGGGGGGGGGGGACACGACACAAGACGCTTGTAACTTGCCGTGTCACAGGGGTACTGCTTGCTGCAGGCACGGCCCCCTAAATTTTTTAGGTGTTGTGTCAAATTATAGGTCTCCTAGGGGAAAAGCTGCTGCTGCAGAGTAATGTACTTCATCATGACAAAGGTGAAGGCGTGTTGTCCTCGCTCCTAGTGCCTCTAATTTGAGGTCTGCATCCAAGTGAAGCTACAAAACTCTTTACGCTTGGTATTAACTATAGGTAGTGCCTGCCTTGGCTTCAGAATAGTTTTCTTCCCAGTGAATGAGCATCTTCAGGTATCAGATCTTCTTGTGATGGAAAGTGTTGGCGGTGAAACAAGAAGCATGTGAACTGCTAGTGTCTCAAATACATTAAAGTTGCTAAGATCCTGCTGTCACTAACATAAATCTTGCGGAGTAGGCAAACATGGGAGCGGTTTGGGGGTGGGAGGCTTCATAGGTTGACAGCCTGAGAATTAAACTCTCTGCTGAACTAGAAATGAAATACTTCATCTTCCCCCCACAAGGGCAGCAATGCATGTTATCCTCCTAGGTGGGGACCATGAAGCAGAACCAAGTGTGTGTGGTGGCGTGGGAAGCACTGCTCCAAGTCCTTTCTGGTCGCTGGGTGGGCTGTCTGTGTTGTCTTAGCTGCTAAGAAGGCTACAGACGGGAAGGAGGAGAGGGAATGCTTTCAGAGGTAGCAGCTGAAAGCACTTGCAGCTTTAGCTAGAAGTCATGGAAGACTCTTGTGTTTTTTAGTGATCTGAAGGATTTAATGAAAATACAGTGGGTTTAAGATGAAAATGCACTTTAATGTGCTTGAAGTACCTGAGGGCAGCTGCTGGCAGACTTGATGCCTCTGGGTTTATGCTGCTTTGCAGCCTGAAGGGTTGAGTTTGAAGAACCCCTTGATTTGTCCTGGACTAATGATCTTGTGAATCACAGGTTTGTTTTGTGCCTGCTGTAGCTGATGTGACCCACAGCAGCAGAGCCTGTAATGCAGCAGCTCATGCTCAAGGGCAGAAATTGCTTCCCCAGGAGCATTTTTACCTTAACTGTATATTTTATCTAGGATTTGACTCTCTTCTGTGGAGGAGGTGACAGATCAAATGAGCAGTTCAAAAATTAAAAGCTGGAAGAGGACAGGCATGAAATGACAATAGCTGCTCTTTGAATCTTACTGAAAGATCCTGCACTATGTTGATGCATGTTAGGAAATGACATGGTTGGGTTTTAAACAATTCCTGGTAGGCAAGAGTTAACTACCTTAAGTCTGACTAGTCTGACTTGACCTTGGCAGCTGCAGTCTTCACAAGTACTTGGGGCAGAAGAAGGTGAGGCCTCAATTAGTCTGTAGCTGTCAGGAAGCACCTGGCCACAATAGAAACCTGGAACACTTAAAAAGAGAAAAGTGTATTAATACCGCTTGGAGTTGCGTTACTGTAGAACATATGTAAGTATCTGCATACTTCAGAACACAAGCCACTTAAGCACAAAAGTGATCTGCTCAACTGTGACAAGACTCCTTAAAAAGTGCAAAAGTTCAGACAAGGCTGTGACAGGTCTGGTCAGTGAGGTTCTTAAGTCCTTAGTGTTAAAGTGCAACACTAACATGATGTCTGCCTTAACGTCATCTGAGTGTATGCCAGCTCTTAAAAGCTCGTTTGCCCTCCACTAATGAGCAAAAGGCTGGGACAAGCATGAATCTTTCCAAAAAGGTAGCTTGATTATGCAGGGTATCTGAAGAAGAGTAAAGAGTTGCTTATGAAGACTGGAGCACACATTGAATAGTGGTGTTATCTGACTTCTTTGTAGCTGAAATTCTGTCTGGGATGCTGAAGTGCTGTAGCTTTTTGCAGGAGCAAGGTGTACTTGGCCCTTATCCTATGAGTGGTAGATGCTGGATGGTTAAGAAAGGAAAAACTCATGAAAAGGCAGAAATCTTATGTCTCTAGTGTAATTAAAGTGCTTTCAGTGGATTGGATATCTTGGCCCTGAAACTAACACCTGAGTGTCTTCAACTATTGTGTTAGTTGGAGAGAGCAGTTTGAGCTTTATGTATAATGAAACAAGTTCAAAGCTTAACTTTCAGAAGTGCTTTGCACTTATGGCTCCTCTGGCATTGGCTGGTGCTGCAGATGATATTAAATTTGGGTAAAGCTTGTGTCATCTTTGTTGATAATTTCCCTTTGACACAAACTGCTTTGCTGAAGCACTTTACCTCACCAAAAAAAGGACAATGACAAGTAAAATTTTGTGCCTGCACCAACAGAGAAGCTGAGCATCATTTCAGGTGAAAGCCTTCTTGATAATCATTTTTACATAGAATTATTTCTTTCTAGTTTGTGTCTGTGTGTGTAGACTGAAAAGTAGAGCATAGGATATATCTAGGAAGCACAAACAGAAAGTCTGACTGGTCTTTTTCTTTTTTTTTTTTATTCCACCTCCTTACAGTTTCTTTGGAGAAGAAACACCTTAAGATGGCAGGCAAAGGAAGTAACACAGACTGCATGTCATGCAGTGTACTGAACTGGGAGCAGGTCAGCCGTCTGCATGAGGTTCTTACAGAGGTAGTTCCAATCCATGGACGAGGTAACTTCCCAACACTGAAGATAACTCTGAAGGACATTGTTCAGACTGTTCGGAGTAGGCTGAGTGAAGCAGGCATTGTGGTACAGGATGTCCGTCTGAATGGCTCTGCAGCTGGTCATGTCCTGGTCAAGGATAATGGGCTGGGATGCAAAGACCTGGATCTCATTTTTCAAGTTTCTCTTCCAAGTGAGGCAGAGTTTCAGTTAGTTCGAGATGTGGTGTTGCGATCACTCTTGAATTTCCTGCCAGAAGGAGTAAGCAAGCTAAAAATCAGTCCAGTAACACTGAAGGAAGCCTACATCCAGAAGCTAGTCAAAGTGTACACAGAGTCTGACCGCTGGAGCTTGATATCACTTTCCAACAAACATGGCAGGAATGTGGAGCTGAAGTTTGTAGACTGTATACGGCGGCAGTTTGAGTTCAGCGTGGACTCCTTCCAAATCATACTGGACTCCCTGCTCTTTTACTATGACTACTCGGCAACCCCGATGTCGGAGCACTTCCATCCAACTGTGATCGGGGAGAGCATGTATGGAGACTTTGAAGCAGCTTTTGATCACCTCCAGAACAAGCTGATAGCTACCAAAAATCCTGAAGAGATCCGAGGTGGTGGGCTTCTGAAGTACAGTAACCTCTTAGTACGAGACTTCAGGCCCATGGATAAGGATGAGATCAAAACATTAGAGCGCTACATGTGCTCCCGATTCTTCATAGACTTCCCGGACATCCTGGATCAGCAGCGCAAACTAGAGACCTACCTCCAGAACCACTTCTCCAAAGAAGAGAGGAGCAAATATGACTACCTCATGATTCTGCGCAGGGTGGTGAATGAGAGCACAGTCTGTCTCATGGGACATGAGCGAAGGCAGACTCTCAACTTGATTTCTCTGCTAGCGCTCAAAGTACTGGCAGAACAAAACATCATCCCTAATGCCACTACTGTTACCTGTTACTACCAGCCAGCACCTTATGTTAGTGATGTAAACTTCAGCAACTACTATCTTGCAAATGCTCCTGTGCCATACAGCCAGTCCTACCCCACTTGGTTGCCTTGCAATTGATCGTTTCACTTGAGTGTTCTTGAGTGAAGGCTACTGAATGCCAAGATGCTGAGTGTATATATAGACAAGTAATAACTGTCAGCTGGAGGCTTTTGAATGGAAACATGATTGTGTTGGACTGTCCATTTCCTGGTGTGCAGTAGGAATATGCAACCAGGTGACCTGCTATGAACCTTTCGGTATATCTCTACAAATGCCAAGAAGCCTTATTACCTCTTCACTGGGAGAAGAGAACCAGCAGCTAAATGTTAAGAGGAGTAGTTACAAAACTCGGTACTAGTTCTGGAAGTGGCTATTAACATGGGATCCAAGTGGAGTATTCAGTAAACTAGGTTAGTTATTAAAGGAAAAACTGCAAAATGTCTTGAGCAGAGCAGAAGCCACTCCTGGAATAGCAGCAAAACTCTGCTTTCTATTGCCTAACCTTATTACTCCACACTTCCTCAGTTCAAGTTCTAGCCAACTTTCTATTGAACTAATTGTGCAAGAGTGGGCTCATGTCATGCTTGGGCTGCTTCTACTTTCTGGCTGTTTAGAGCTGGTAACTGTATGGATACTGTCTGTCTTGTAGAGGGCCTAAATGTTGTTTCCTGTAGTACCTAGGGATATATGGTCCTGCCTCAAGTTCAAGATTAATTTCTTGGAAGTTGAAGATGGATTAATTAGTCTATCTCTAAAGCATAAACTGGCTAAATTTTTCTTGAGTACAAAAATTTGGAAGGTGGCATCTCTAAACATGCACCAAAGCATGATCTAAAACTTGCTAATATGAAAAGTCCTTGAAATGAGGAATTGAAGCCTTAAGTAGAATTGGAACCACAGTTGGAATAGTTAGGATGGAAAAATACAGTTAAGTCCAGGTTCAAGATAAAGCCTTTCTGACTACATCTTTCAGAACCATTTTTGGCACAGTTGGAAAGTAGTGCCGCTATTACACTGAGATTTGGTCCAACTTTCTTCCTCACAGGTCCACAGCAAGCAAAAAAACCCTCAAAACCAAATAAATCCCGAACCACTGTAAGTTGCAGCATGATGTGCACTCCTGCCATGGTATGAATTCCTAAAGTGCCTCCTAAAATTAATTTCTTGTACAACTTCAGGCAGGTCCTGAAGGCTTGTCTTTCTGTCACCACTTAAGGGTTGAGCTTACTGGTGTATCACTATCACCTGGTCACTGTATGAGATGGTATTCTGAGTGGCTAGAGTCAAATTCTTCCTCTTTACTGGTCTGAACCCTCACTTGAAGAGGTATATAAACCCTAAGCAGAGCTCTCCACAGAGGCCGTATGTGGTGAAAGTCTGCCCCCGTTTTCAGAATAGCCTCTGGAAGAGTATGTACTCCCTTGGAGGTGTAGGGGGCTGACCTTCCTAAAGGGTCTGTGCTGAACTTGCTGCTTTGAAACTCCTGTGCTTTATAGGGAAGGTTAAAAATTCCCCAGTTATGTATATAGCGGTATTAGAAACTGGCATATTAACTGGATGATTTTCACTGAATTGCAATAGTAAAATACATATGGCAAATGATCTTGAGTTTCCTTTGCTTAACCAGAGAAGTAGACTAGAGAGGCAAATCTTAGAGCTATTTAATGTGTACTGGTGCAATGTTTAAGAATACTTGTTTGCTAAACCTTTTTTATGACTTCCAGCTGTCTCTGCAAGCTTGTGAGACCAAAGTGCCTGATCAAACAAATGATTTAAGCTTAGAAGGTAAAGCAGAAAGCAGGTGAAACACCAATATATGGTTGCTGTTTAAGGCAGAAAACAGTAGCAGTACAGCACTTAAATGGCAGTAAAAAACCCGCACGTTCCTCATAGGACCAAAACCTTCTAGTTATATTGCAAGTTCTCTCACTTTTTATAACTACTTCATAAAGACTGTCTCAATAAAGCAGTGAGGTGACTCTTTTGTTCAGACTTCTTTGTTTAGCTTAGGAAGGCAGGGAGGGATACAATGTAGAAAGCAGACTGTAGCCAAGTATGCTTTAGCTTAATTTTTTGAACAGTCTTGTAAACAACTTTAATAGCAAATAGACAAATAATTTGGTGTCTTCTGTTGTGTTTTTTCATTAAAGGCTTTCTGTGTAGTCAGCCAAAGTAGCTAAACTTAAAAGTGAACCTAGCCTTTTTCACTAACTGTGGCTTGGACTTGATGTAGCTTACAGACAAGGCATCTCTCACCCAAGACTTTGACTGTTTGGAAAGCTTTTTAAAAACTAATACAATGCCAGTGTTGTCATGTGTGTTAAACATAGTGCAAGCTCACTGCTAGAATGACTTTCGCATGCAAGGCAATACTTGGCCTAGTATAGAGTATCACTAGAAAGAAGGACGTCTTTTGCTTAAGAGTTTGTAACTGCTATCATCTCTTAAATAGCTGTTTTTAAAGCCAATCTAAGCTATACCCACTGCAGGAGTAAAGCATTGCCTAGAGTGACATTGTTTGATTTGCATATCAAATAGCTTAGACTCATGTATCAGTCTTATAGGATCTCATGGCTGATCTTTAGAAGCTGTTCCTGTGCGTCAGCTCATGTAGAAGTAGTAGTCAGATGCTCAGGAGGAGTCCTCGCAAGCTTGAAATAAACAGACTTATGTTTTACTAGTCTTTGAATGCCTTGGCTGCTGAACATCAGGCCAGGTGCATCTGTTGGAAAAGGAAGTGCTAGAAAGAAAGCTCTAATGTATTCCTGCTGAGATAGAGCTATGGAGAATTTAAGCTTCCTGCCATAAATATTGTGCTTTTGCTAAGGTAACCTGTTGCTGAGGCCTCTAAGGAAGCTTTATGTTGAATGGCTGCTCTCTGAACAGCTGACTTCCTGGGTTTAAGCTTTGCAGGACTGCTGACTTTCCTGCCTGGCTCTTAAGTTGCTCTGGCATATGAGAAATATTAATGCTTTGTAGCCTGGATGCTGGATGTTAAGCTCTTGAATAGTTAACTGTATCCTGAAGCTGCCCACTACCTGCTGCATTGGCCCTACTGTATAAGGGATTGCTGGGACACTGTTTGTCTCATTGCCTTCAAAATAATCCTGGCTTGGCAGGCAAAGCTGGAATACTCAGTAGCTTTTCATCACTGTGTTGCAAGCAGCCTACCCCTTTCTGTTCCAAGTTGTCCTAGCAGCCTGATGTTGCATGTGGCAGTGGCTTAATTTGGTGTGTGCTAGCTGGTTCAAGTTCAGGTGTATGGTGGCCCCTGTAGCAAGGAGTAACAGGAGAATGAGCACTAGGTAAAAGTTAAAAGTGATGACCCTAGGCCAAGTCTAGGGTGCCTGCTTGATTCAGTCTCCCTTCAGTACATAATGATGCCTCTGCAAACCTGCTCTATCCTCTGTTGCTCACTTGTGTGTCGAATGGAGGTTAGAGAAAGACTACTATACTTCAGACTATTACCTTAGCACATTCCCTCTGGGCAGTGGCATCAAAACAAAGCTGCAGTAACACTGAACTGCAAGTCTTGTATCATTCCTCAGGACTAGGCTTCTAGTAAACCAGGCTCTGTGGTTTAGAATAGCTGTTTTCTTCCTGTAGCTTATAAGCTCAGCTGAGCTAAGCCAGTCTGAGGTTAGGCATCTGTTGTCAATATTTATTGCCAAGTCCCACTTGACTTAGAGTGTATTAGTGTGACTTCCTCATTGTAAGATAGATTTTTTTTTTAAAATTTGATAAAGATGCTACCAAGGAGACCTAGTAGTAGCCTGGGTTTTACTCAGTTTGGTAAAAATCCCTATGCTGATCCATGGTCACTCTGAGAAGTTGTAAGGTAAAGCATACTTCATGCTCCCTCAGCTCAAGATTTAATTGTTGCTGTGTTTGTCCTCAGCTAGTTCAGTCAATCACTAAGCTGGAGGTTGAAGACTACTGCTTGCTTTTGAGTTACCATTTTTCAAAAGGTCTTCACACTTTAACATTAATAATCTTGTCTACAAAGCAGTAGGTAGTATTTAAATCTAGTCCAAATACCTAAAGCTTTTTATTGAGACTTAAAGACCCATATTTTGGGAGTGAGTTCTGAGGTTAAGCATTTGGTATGCTTTTGTGCCTAGGCTTTCTGGAACTAGAATAACTGCTGATGTTGGTAGTGATCTCTGCTTATCACTATATGAGTGCTTGGGACAAGGCCTCTTAGAAGAGAACTTGGACAAATTGCTTCAATTCTAAGCTGTCGGGGTACCGATGGTACTTGTTTACTCTCCCTCTCACTCAACTCATTCAATCAGGGTGCCATAGTTGTTAGGCACAGCAATAAGTTAGCCACAGTCACTGGCAACTTGGTTTAATTTGGGCATTGTGAGGGCCAAATGGATGGTAATACTTCTAGCCTTTGCATCTACTTTGCATGGTCTTAACCATTTGTTAAATACGGTGAAGTGTATTTCATATATGTTCTTTAATTTCAATGAAAGTAGTTATAAGGTGGGATGTGTGGCTATAGTTGTAGAAGTTTTGGGGGGAGTGGCTGGAGCACTCTGGTTTTTCTCACTTGTATTGGAAGAGAAAGCCGCTCACTGAAGTGTCTGGATTGGGCTTGCCTCTTTCTGATTAAAATTGCACTTTCTTTTGAAATTTAGAAGGCCTTTTTTTCTCTGTTTATCTCCTATATAATTTTTTACTATTAAAAGAAGTCAGCTCTTAGAAAATCTGTCTTGTACCTCTTTGGAAGAAGTGAGTTTGTTTGGTTTTGTTTTTTTTTTTAAGCTGGCAAAACAAGGTACTAGAAATATTTGGAGTTGTGATGAGCCCAAATGTGAAATTGGTCACAGAACGTTGTCTACTGTTCTGCACTGTGGTGTTCACTTGTCATTCTTGGAAACTGGGTTTTAGACCTTAATGATTCTGAAATTCTTGTGCAAATAAACTTATGCTAAACATTGCTTGCCTCAAGTAATTCTTACATCTAAATAGTGCTGACAAAGTATTTGTGGAGCCTATTGGCCAATGTGTGTGTAGATACACAGGGTGGGGGGAGAAATAGTGATGGGGTACACAGTAATGCTTGGGTTTAGATGTTGTTCAAGGTACTTCTTCCCCTTCCCGCCCCCCCCCCCCCCCCCCCCGGATGTACACATCTGCCTCAACTTACTGAAGATTAGTCAGTTAAGTGAGACATGATTCATCTTTCATTTACATTATAGTGATTTTCTAGAGAACTGTTTTGCCCTCTCTTACCATTATCTGGTCTTGACTTTAAAACATGTTGAGGCACAGTCCTAGGCCTGTTAGATAGTGTCTGGTCTAAGCTAGAGCCTGCCAGTCCATTCTGTGATGCACTACATTTTATATGCTACTCCAAGTCAGGGGCCCCTGCATACCTCCGCTCATGAGCCAAGGAGGTGAGAAACAAAGTCAGCAATTGCTCTTCAAGTTATTTACAGGTTGAGAGTCTTTGTGCTTTCACTCTGTCCTAAAAGCAGATGCTTCTGCATACCAATGGTCAATGGGGGTTGAGCAGGCCAAAGCTACATAAAAGCTAGAGGCATGTGGCAGTCTACTTGCTGTTCCTCCTGCTCTAGGATCAAAAATAAATGGACTGTAAAAAGCGTGCTTGCTTCTAATCCCCTCTAGAGCCCAGACAAGCTCTAGACTCTCAGTTCAGTAATGCTGGAGGTATTCCAGCCGTCAGGACCTTGTAACACCTGCAGTGGAAACTTCTGTGGAGATTAGCAGAGGCAGTGTGATCCCATGGAAGTAATCATGAAGCTTGTGTAGTCCCTTTTCAAGATGTAATTGCTTCCCTCTGAACTTAAATGGAGAACTGATAATGCGGCTGGGCAACATAAACCATCTGCTTGTCACCTGAAACTCCCTTACCCCAACTCCTCAGTTTATCTCCTCGTAAAAGCTTCTGAGTTATTTTGGGCAACATGCTTAAGTTTCTAGAATACCAGACTTAGATTTGCAGGGTCTGATACTGAAACAGCAAAATAGCTATGCTTAAGCAAGGGGCTTTATGTACTCTTTCAGTTCCATAAGGAACTTCGATAATGGTAAGAACTGAGAGGAACTAAGGAAGAAAGATGTTCTTGCTCTATTGTTGTTGTGTTGTTAGTGAAAATACATTTGTAAGTGTTCTTATCCATGCCTTATCCATGCTGTGCAAGATGACCTCAGTCTTGTGATGGGGGAGTGAGAGCCGTTAGACAAATAGTACTCTAAATTGTTGCCATTGTTCTGGCAGATGCGCTTATTTCCCTCCTTTCTTCCATGATGGAATATGGAATATTTAGTATTTTTTAAATTGAAGTATTCAGTGCGCCCTTACAGAGACAGAATAGATGCTCTTGTGAGAGAAACAGAGATTTTCTTTGGATGCCTCCTTTTTTTGAATATTGCTTACTACTTATTTAGTGCATTAATACCCTAGATACCTGAAGTTGCTATTTTCAGCAATAAAATAGGGTTTGTATTTATCCAATGACTTAAAAGGGAGATATATCAAAGTGTGTAATATGCCACTTGAGTGTGGGTGTTAGACATAGCGGTCATGTTTTGCTGCAGTAGCAGTGCTGTAATCTGTTCTGCTTTGTCTCAATGAGAAAAAGATGAGCTCCATATCCTATAGGCAAGACTGCCCGGCGAAGGGAATAGTTAACCTGCCAAACCTTAGTAATTTTCCTGGTAGGAAAGAGTTGAGTCATGATGCTGGAAAAAGAGAGTCTTGCCAAGAACTGTGTGCAAAGCAGCTGCTGGATCCTAAACTGATAGTTCGCATGTACGTTAAGGAAAGCTATACTGCCTACTCCAGTGTTATCACATTGACTCTCGGCTGGGTGGTTTAGTAAACCAGCAGGAACTAGTTCCCTAGGCTGGCTGATCCCACAAAATGCTGTGCTGAGTCTTCATCGCCCATAAGTAGAGAAGGGGACAGTCCATGCCACCTCACCGTTTGGAGAATGGAGAAGTGCAACCTCTTGCAGAGGTCCGGCCAAGACAGAGCACGAGGAAGCTGGCCAGTCTAATCTTATCTGTAGCAATAATCCTCTTGTCACTGATAAACCCCTATAGCTAGCCTGCATACTTCAGGAGACTTCCAACAAATCTCCAAGGCCTGAACTGCTTTGGGGAAATAATCCATCCCTGTGTATTCCCAGCAGGCAAGTGACAATTTGGTGCTGTAGAGGTGGTCTCACTGTCAAAGCTGGAAAATTTCCCTTCTGATGTTACGTAGTTGATTGTGGTCTGTGTTTTAGCATGTGAATGACATAACCAGGCAGTTCATGTGCTCTTACACCCCTACAACATGTGTTAACTTTATTCCACCTGCTCATGTAGCAAATCTGCTTCAGAAAACAGCAAATCAGTGAATACTGATTGCACTGCAAGCAAAGGGAAAATTGTCTCCCTTGCAAGAGAATGGTTGAACTGTGAGACTTCTGATTCAGTCACTGTCCCCATGCAGCAAGGCAAGTCTTCTGAGCATATTGGATGTGGGACATGTGAATTACTCCCACAAGCTGGTCTCTTTGTGGACGCTCTTCTCGCTTCAGAATCTACCGTCCACCTGCAACAATTCCCTTCTCCACTCCCTCTGTATCGCTTATCTGAATAACTTTGAAAGCTATAACTCAGTGTACCTCTTGGAAATTTATTCAGTCTTGCCCTAAAGGTGCTCGGTAATGGCAATTCATTGTGTACTTGGAGAACCCGTTCTAATATTTGATTGTGGTCATTACTGAGAAATTAATTTGCATTTCCACATTGGTTTTTGAACTTCATCTTTGATCTGTGGATTGCTGCATCCTTATCAACAAAGCTGAAAAGTCTCAGACTGCCCCATGGTCTCTACTAACCCCTTCAGCTCTTGGAGGAACTGTCGAAAATGAGCTCTTGAAGCTGTATGTTGCATATATTGGATTTGGAAGCTGGAAACCTTTTCTTCTGTAACTTTGTGGTTCCTGCAAATCTCACGAACCAGCACCAGTTGCTAGCCTGGTGCTCTACCTACCATGGATAACAAATAATACTAAGATTGCTTCTCAACCTCTTGATATTTGTGTCCACGACCTGTGCCTGCTGTTTTTACCGTAGCGTTATGGCATGCCAAGTGCTTGTGCCGAGTCAGTTATTCGCGGTGATTTCAAAGTCCATCTGCTGCTTCTAGAGGCAGCCTCTTCCATCTGGTATTGACAACATCTGTGCTCCTGGTTTCCAGATGTAGTATTTTGCATTTGATGGTATTAGAAAAAGATTTTGTCTGACTCCTATGGGCAAATAGTCTCGATGTTGATGGACACAGTAACTCATCTTCTTCAGTATTTACTACCTTATTGACTTAAGTATTGCATAGTGCCTGGAGATGACAGAAGTGCGCACAGTTTTGCGCTGTTCTTGCATACGGAAGAGTACACAGGGTTGTTGTGGGCACTTTGAAACCTGCAGGTGGTTTAAAGCCAGTGTCAGCACAAAGTCCACAATGATACTGGACGTAGGCTATTTTGGGAGTGTTTTTTTCCCCTGCAAATACAGGGTAGAGACAGCATAGAAAGCTTATATTCTGTCACCGTGCTTAACAGCAGTTCCTCAGTCCTTTCCTCTGCACCCCCACGACTAAAACACTGCAGTGACAAGTAACCCTGGGGCATGAGTTCACAACATGACCAAAGTGAAGAGCTCCATGTTTCTGCTCTTGCCACCACATCTGTTAAACATCACAATCGGCTGCCTGTGTTTTACTGCTCACGTGGGGCTCCCCAAATGTTGTGTAGCCCTGACTAGTTGCCAGGGCTGATGTAGCTCTCCAGACCTCATGAGCTCCCATTCACTTTCTCCTCCCGGGCAGCTTTTCTTAAGACCAGGGGAAAGTAAGTTGGTTTCGGGAAGAGCCCCTGCCATCAATCCCACCACCCAAATTCCCTGCAACACCGGTGGGAGTTTGTCAGATGCTATGAGGGATTTGCTAATGGCCTGGCAGACCCCAGTGGTTACGGCTCCTGCGTTACGACTGTCCTGCAGCCCAGCTGTGCTGGAGTATGTTTCCGCAGCCCTGCTCAATCGGTGGGAGCGACACATACAGATGGGGCTCAGCCTCTGGCAGCAAATTCATGGAGTTACTCCAGAGAAATGCTGCTCATAAAAAAACGGCGTCTGTTTTGGAGCGGAGGAAACTTTGAATGTGGAGCAATATTCCAGCTACGTATGTGCCTGCTTCACATTGGTGCTTAGCCTCCTTCCTTGCAGCACTTCTCTGTGGTGGAGATAGAAGGAGGATTCCTATTTACTGCCATTTGCTGGACCAAAAAAATGAGCCCTGCAGAGGGGAAGCAGCACACTTTGGTAACACAGGGACTTGCTGGCAGGGCCAGGAGTAGATATTTTGGAAGCCCTGCCTATTGATGGGGTGGGAAGGGAAGCAGGGGTGGATGGTACTGGGACATTTAAGAAATTGAATAGAAGGATGCAGGTGTTTAAAAAAAATCCACAGTTGAACTGGAGAACCGCAGTTTTGAAGTACTGTCTTCTCACAGGCATGTGTGACTTACTTAAAACTGCAGCAGTGTGCCAGCAGAACTTGCAGGGGGGCTGTGTTATGCCCATGTTTAGGATGCTCTACACAGAGAATTCATAACTACTTGCAATACTCAGTTGCAATATAAAAGCATGGGGGTAAACGTGCTGTTCTGTTATTGCATGTTACACATGTGGCTCTCCTCAGCAGTTATGGTGTGAACTCTGGCCTTCAGGATTCTCAGCCAGATTTTTGTTGTCTGGTTAGAAAGAAAAGATTGCTGTATGGATATAATTGCAACTACGGTTAGGATGTTTCATTTGACCAGGACTTGAATTTTTGTTTAATTGAAGTACCAGTTGAAAACATGGATTTAGTTAAAAAAAGGAAATTTCTTTCATAAATAAGAATTCATTAACTAGCAATGTGATATTTGACAGAAGTGGTCTTGCCTTTAACTGTAAAACTGCTTGTGCAGTTATGACTTTTAATTCCAGAACAGCAGCTTTTACTTTGAAGGTGCTTACTATCTGATTACTGATTTTACTTACTGCTAATAAAGAATAGATGAGTAGCGAAAGGGTCTCCAGTTCATCTTAGGGATCCTTTGACTGACTTGCAGTATTGTAACATCAGCTCATTCAGAGAGTTTATGTCCACTGCTGACAAAACCTCCAGATCCCAGACTTCATGGAAAAGTAGCAGTACTACTGTTATAACGCATTATCCTGGTCTGTACTTAAGTAAGAGAAAAACTGCAGAAAAAACAATTTAAACCTGGTTTCTTTACGATGACTGTTCTTGAGGCTGTTTCAGGCATACTTGATAGATTACAAACAATGTTTAATTTGTAAGAGGGACCATCTCAGAGGAGGCTGGTCATTGCTATATATATTACATTGTAATATATCACAAATAGGCTGCAGTGTAATAGCACTGGCTTATGGAACTGTTTGAAACAGTCTGACCTAAATTTTATACCCACTGAAGTGCCACTACTTTTAAAAATGACATCAGAGGACTGAGAAACCTGCAGAAACATGTTTAAGATTTGGGTGGCCAGAGCTGTCTAGAAGCTGGTGGCTGGCGGTGCCCACTCTGCATCTTGAGGAGAGGATTCCTGTGCAAGGGCCATTTCAGAGAGGACCCCAGGGTGCTGCTGAACGCTGAGCAGTAGCATGGGGCCCTTCAATCTCCTGCCGTATTCACTGCATAATGATGCGAATTAAGTGTCAGGTTAAATCTTACCTCCAAATGATGTGAATTAAGCGGCAAGTTAAACTTTACCTCCAAATTTAATCGGGCTCCATAGCAACCTAACATACTTTTTTTATTTTTCCAGTGGTTTAATTTCCTTTTTATTTCCGTAGCGATGGATTCTTGAGAATCCAGACATGCCGCAGTGCTGGCAGATTACCTAGACTTTAACCAAATCTTCATTCTCACAGTATAGAGTTAGCAGAGAACTCAAGCACTGAGAAAATAAGGTGTAAATATTGTATAAATGTTGGAAACAAACATTTAAAGAGCTGGTTTTAATGTTCAGAGGATACTTATTACTGAAAATATTTTTAAAGAGCTAAAATCTTACTTTTATGATATAGTGACCATTTTAATTTTTCTTTGGGTAGGTGCCAGCTGTAGCCTGGCTCCCAGATATCACCTGGAGATTCTTGTAGTAGGTGATAAAGACAGCAAAATGTAGGTATGACTGTTATTCAGGCTAACGTTTTACTTCCTATGCTCCAGACTGAACATAATTTTTTCTTTAAAAAATCATGGTGAAGTATTGCACAGGCTCACAACAATATTTTTCTTTCATGAAAGACCATTTATATAAATTCTTTTCTAAAAAAAGATGCATTGAAGCAAGCCTAGGGGTTTATTTTGGCCAAGGGTTCCTGACATACGGCCACCTAAAATAAGTTGCTGATAGCATTTCACACGGCGTTTTGTCCTGAGCCTGAGGGGTTATTGGTGCCTGGCTGCAAAACCTGTCTGGTGCTTTTTTGCTCGTTGATGCTTTGGCTTTGGGTTAGCTGGGGTCCAAACTCAGGCTCTGGTTAATATTTGTGGCATTGCCTCTACAAGGGGCTGGTGCTGAGGTCAAAGCAGTGTGGGGGGCATGAGGTTCGGGGAAGAGAAAAGCTGTTGTTTGTTGTGTCAGGTGAACCAGGACAAGCTGTGAGAATGTGATGGCTTCTGCGCACACGCTGTTTGTTGGGAGTATATCTTGGAAACCTTTGTTCAACCCTGTCCTCTCTCCTGACAAGCTGTGCTGTAGTGTGAGATCACTGGGCTCTAAAAATGTCCATGTCTCTCCAGTGACTATGAAGAAATCTTGGAGCAACTGGCTCAGGTTGCCACACCACAGACAACTAAAAAGGGTCAAGAGTCTTATCCCAAATGGCCAGAAATCAGATAAAAATACCAAGAATTTTCTTCCAAGCCCACTGCAGGCATTTTTTCCTTTTTTGTGACTCTGTTTTTGTGATGATGACATGGGTCTGTTCTTGCAGGTTGCTTGAGTTTCCTTCTCTGTTCCATGTCAAGCTGGGGGTTAGCAACCCTTCTAGCCAAAGTTCTGCAGGGAGTAGGGTGGAGATGTCTCCTGCAGGGAAGAGAAGTCTTTGCACCATCTGTTTTCTAGTCTCCCCTAAAGCTGAATGACCCACTTGTCTCGGCTTTTGTTTTTTTCCAGGTCTGTGCATGTGCCAGGAAGCCCTGCTGCAATGGCAGGAGCAGAGGGTTCAGGGGAAAAGTCTGACTTAGAGACCACAGCTTTATCAGAGAACAGTTCACATCTTTTGAGCATGTTTAAGCCATGTTCTTAACCATTTTTCTCCAATTATCTTTGGTCCACAGTTGGGTGAAGTCATTGTCAGCCCCACAGACTTCAAGGACTCTGCTGTTTCCAAGTGAAAAAGACTCCAAAATGACTCCAAAACATTCAGGAGCCAGAAGGAGAAAACCAGTCAGTGCTGAGAAGCAGCTGGTGACCATACAGGTGAGACTGGTTCAGCCAGGAGGGGTTCAGGGGTCTGGAAGCTGGTCTTGGACTATCCAAGCAATAGCCTCTAGGACATAAAACAAGGTGTTCCTGCTAGCGGTTTGATATGTTGTGGCGTGTCTCTAAAAGCCTAGTTTCCCAACAGGAGGAAATTCTGAGCAAGACAGATAGGAAAAAAACTTTGTGGAGAAAAAATACATTTTCAAATGGGGAAAGTTCTTTAGGAAGAATATATGAGATAGCCAAAAAGCTCTATTTCCATGTTCAAGGGAGACGATAGCTTTAGCTAAAAGCCATGGTACTGAACTACAATGAAGGCAGCAAGTAGAAGCAGATATGCAAGATATTAGCTATGGGGAAAAAGGCAGTAATAGGTGGCATTTGATGCAAGTTAGACTTCTGAAGTACAAAAAACTGTAGGGAGGAGATGTGGAAAACCAACTAGGTTCATTTTCCCTAAAGATAATGGGAAAGTGTTTCATTTTTTGGAAAAAATATTACTGTGCTGAGGCATACACCCTTTTGTTTTTTGGAAGTATGTCTGTTAATAAAGATTCAGAAAGATGGAATAATTTGTTCTGATGAATGTTTGGAAGGGAGGGTGTTCTGCTGAGATGACAAACTACTCTTGAGCCCATTAGCAAGAGGGGAAAATTATTAGAAAACAGCAACTTGGGAGAGGAGTTGGCTGGAGAGCATTCTGGTCTGCCGATATTAACGTTAAATCTTGAAATACTGGGTGAATTCCAGGAGAATGAAAACATACGGCCTCTATTCCAATATTGTAGGAGGGGATCTAGGAAGAACCACATAAAGCCTCATCTCTGACTCCAGTTTTACAGGTTAGTGGAAGAAGTGCCTTCTACATGTGAGGGAGCAGTCCTGGCACGTGAAGTGAATGGGATACTCTTTCCCATAAGCTTTTGAATATAAAATGAGGTCCAAGGGGAAGCATCATACTGACTTTAAAAGAGAAGAATTGTAAAGATTTCCATTTTTTTGTCTGCCATGGACTTCTTGAAGGTGTTGTTTTGGCTGTGGGCAGGGGTGATGAGCTTCCTGCATCACTGCAGAGCACGGGGTGATACAGACTCGGATCAGCAGCTGCAGGTATCAGGTTCATTTGCTGCAGCGTGTTTCTGCAACTGGAGCGCAGCAGAGCACTCCCCACTTGCTTCAGTCACCCATGAGAGGATCTGGAACTGAGTTAAGGAGAGATGATACACGACATGCCACTTCATCTTGTGTCACCAGCATAAGGGGTTCAGTAGCTACAACTGGCCTTCTCTAGACTTAGCTAGCAACTGCATAAGCCCCCATCCAGCCCCCGTTAGCACTCAGGAACAGTCCAGTAAACCCACCCAAATTTGAGATCACACACACCATGTGGCTGACAACAGGAAGCCTGGTGTCAGCTCAGAACCCTTCCGCAGCTTCACTTGGCTGTAGGAGTTCTCCCACAGTGTCCTGTGATTTAAGTCCCACCCAACTTAGCCAATAAACTTTATACCCTGAAGTTTCTAAAACAGTTCCTGCTATCTCCAAACCCAGTTCATCTCACCCTAAATAAATATTGCTAAGAAGGAAAACTTTGGTTTTCAGTTTCTCATTTTGGAGAAACATGGGCTCTACATGTAAGAGGGAGAAGAGAGGCAGCCATTTAAAAGCCCATTTTTAGGCTCAGATAAGTCATTCCCCTCTGATTTTGCTTCTGATTAATTGCCTCAATGAATGACCAGTGACTCATTCTACTTGTGCATGCCTGTGGTGTTCTTTGGGTGAATCCCTGAGTCATTTTCTATTACTGCCTGCCACCTTTTATACATATCACACCCCTGTTCAGCAGCTGCATGTGCCTGTCTGGGCCAGCGATAAGTGGCCCACCCCTGCCATGAGTCTCATTTTATGAATTGTGTTAATTCCAGGTCAGAGAAAGGCCTGGAGGGACTCTTAATGGTGAATATCTGTGAAGAGGCTGGCTTGTTGAAAGCTGTAAGGGCAATTAGCTATGTATCCTTACAGAAGTGGTTTTCTGAAACTCCTTAACCTCTAGGCTTCCCCTGCTGCTTTTCAGGCTGCTGCAAAGTTCGGCAAGGCGCCTTATTCTTCCGTGGCTGGGGAATTTGGTTCAGAATATGGATTAAGTACATAGAAGTACACAGAGGCCTGGGTCGTAATAATTTTATACCTGTAGGGTTGGAAGATGTTGAATACCCCTGAGCTGCTACGGGGTGGAGAAAGTCATGCCTCAAACTCGTTTTCCAATGTTAAATTCCAATTTTTGTTTGTTGTTTGGGATTTTTAGGGTTTTGTTTTGGCTGGGGTTTTTTTTTGGCTTGATTGATTGGTTGGTTTTTTTCCTCCCTCTTCACCCAAGAAGCAAACACTTCCCTTTTGCCCCCCGGAGACCTGGGGAGTGGCGGCCGCGGGCTCAGCACCGCGGACAGCGCCCGGGCCGCCCCCGTTGGGGCCGGGGGGGGGACACCCCGAGAAAGCTAAAGTTGTCAGACGGATGGGGTGTGGAAGGTGGTTTTTTTGGGGAGGGGAGGAAGTTTGGGTGCTGCGTACATCCTCGAGTTAATTCACTCTCTTAAGAGCTTCTTCTCCTGATGGAGAAATCTCAGCAAACAAAAATAAGGCGGAGATGCTGCTGGGATGGTTAGCCAGCGAGCAAGAAGATGGGGAGTTTGGTGAGCTGAGCTGCCCGCGTTCCTTGCGATCCTGGCGGGCATGGAAGGCTCCATAGGGAGCCCTTATTCTCCAAGCCCTCTTCCCACTAGTCTTTCTGAAGACAGCCTCCTTCTTGAGCTCACAGAAAGCACTGATCGGGCAGCAAGGGATTGAAGCTGGGGCTTTGCTCACCGAGCAAGTACCAGCCTACAGCTAATGGAAGGACTGGAGTTGGAGACTTTGCCTTGTAATGAAACTTCTCCTGAGCTTGCAGGTCATCCTCACATTCTCCTGTGGTTGGAAGTATGAAGGGAAAATGAGGGCTCATTTCCAACCTTCTCAGGGCTTTTCTTGTACCTGTCACCTACACAAATACTGTGCATCCACCTACTCACAGCTATGGCACATGTATACCAGGCCCTCAGTCACAAATGTTTAATACCATTTCATGTAGATCCTTTCACTGTGAGAGTCTCGTAAAGATCAATTAATTAGCCTTTTGGCATGAGAGAAGAAAGTATTTTAATCCCAGGGTTTTTGGTGGAGACCTGAAAAGAGAAGAAAATTGAAATAGTCGCACAGTAAAGTCCCTTTCTTTGGGACCTTCCTATTTTGTGTCCCTTAAGGCTCACCTCTAGACTCACTGTGAAGCAGTCTTTCCTGCAGCATAGGCTTGCAAGGATTTCTCTGCTTCTTTCTCAAAAAGCACAGACAAGCAAAGTCTCAAGGCAAATCCTCTTTAGCAGCCAGCTGCACAGAAAAGATAACTCAGGTCTAGGACTATAATAGAACCAATATGAGAAGAAAAGTTTTCCCACCTCAGCTGCCACCTCATGCTCAGTGTATGCTAATCAAAAACTACTAGGGACTTGTTTCCAGCCAGCTGAGAACATTTAAAAGGCAACGCTTACCTGGATGTTGGTTTTGAATAGTAGGTATCCTCTTCTCTTCTGGTGTTACAGTGTGAGCTCCCTGCCCTGTTTCAGTCTGCTCGCTTTCTGGGGCCAGAGACCATGTATTAGCTCACAGCAGTGTTTGGGCAGTACCTTAACATGTAACTTCTAATCCCCTTGACATGTGGTAGAAAAATAATGGGTAGGCCCTCCTGTATGGATTCTTGTATAGACCTTTGTATGGAAGAGTGTGATACCAGTGTGTCAAATACAGAAAATACCAGAAGGGAGAATATGTAACTAAGGATAGAGAGGTCAGGTCTAGATCAACCTGACCATGGAAATGTCAACGGGAGGAAGGAGCTGGATACACAGATGATTTCTCCTGGGCTGCCTGTAAAAGCTCTGTCTGGGGTATGATGTTCCCTACTTGTACTGGTGCACCTAGTCAAAGGGGACTCAAATGCCCACCTCAGCTGCCTCCCTCCTGTCTGTCTGCTCTGGTCAGGGAGAAGAAGGGTGAGGGGACTTGGGGCTTGGCTTGAAAGCCTGAGTGGGTTTGAGTGATCTTTGACTCCTAGGAGAATTAAAGGTCCCTTCAATGGTAGACAAATAGAGGGAGAGGAAGAGCTGCCATGGGATGGGATTGAAGAGAAGAGGGGTCACGCTGTGGAACAGCCCTCCCCAAGCTGGCAGGTCTGCTAGAGTGGAAAAAATCAATGCTACCACCCTCAGGAACAAGAAGGTGCTGCTGATGGGGGACAACAGGGAATTCAGGAGTCCAGCCACCCAGGATGGCCTGGGGCTTAGTGACATTCCTTTCTTCTCCCTCCTCTCCCACAGACCCCAACCCTTACAGCCTCTGCTTGCTCCCCTACGTTGGCCTTCCCTTCGCACCCCTTTGCAGGACTGCTCTGCAGCTGGGCTGACTTTATCCCTGTCCTCTCCCTCTTTAATTGCAGAGGCCCTGCTGCGATTTTCCTGCCTTTTCTGGAGGGGTGCTTTGCTCTGCAGGACAAGGGCTAATACCCTCCATCTCTGGGCACCTCTTGCCATGCAGCATGGAGGGGTTGTCGAATTTGATGCCTGCACCCAGCCTGAGCTGTCAGCAGCTCCTCTCCAGTTTTGCATGTGTGCTGGCATATCGGTGGTGCAGAAAGCTGGGGGGAAAGCATTTGCATCCTCCCCGGGAGCCAGTGTCCCTGCGGGGGGGGGGGGGATCCTGACCAGCTGTGAGCACTCCCTGGCAGCCAGAGGGTGGCACGTTGTGTACACAGGAGTGTGTGAACTCAGTCAAACTTCACAAACAAGGATAAGAACAGAGCCAGGAGATAATCAGTGCTCAAATATAGCAACTCAAGGTTTCTTGAGAGAGACAAGCAAAACAGCGAGGCAGAGCAGGTGTCACAGTCCCTGCGGCTTTCACTTCCCCTTACCTTGGCTTCTCAGTGGTGAAGCTGGTGCTGGCCACAGAGCCCGATTTAGACCACAGGCAGCAAAACAGCCTGTCACAGGCAGCCTTGTTGCTATGTGGGACAGGAGTCTTACCGTGCCCTGCATGGTGGCACGTCCCAGTGCCATGCAAGTCCCTCACCTCTGGCAGAGTCGCTGCAGCCAGCCCCCCATCTCCTCTCCATCTCCATTGCTAGCTCCGGTACTGCTACCAAAATAGCCGAGCGTGATCCCAGCCGGCATTTTGGAGCAGCCTTGCGGCTGGCTCGTGGACCAAGAGTTAAGGGCCTGTGCCCCTCTTCTGCACAACCCCTCCTCCTGCTCTGCAGAAGGAACTGGCAGAGCTGGAACTCCAGCACGGGAGCTGGCTCCCTGTATCACAGGAGACTGCAGTGCCTGAGAAAGGTTTGGTGGATTGAAATAAAGCTCTGGAGCCTGGAGGTTCCCCCTCACCTCCAGAACAAGAAGCTAGGCAGCTGGAGGTCTTATAAATACTGACATTTGAGTTTCATCCAGCCCATCGCTTCTTCAGCAAGGGGATGAGTAATGTTGCTTGCAACACAGCTACTAGCTGGATTCAGCCCAGCTTGGCCTCTCTGACAGGTCTCGCCACAGCTTTCAGATGGTGGAAGGACTGGCTTGGTGAAACGTGACATGGGCCAAAGCGGCTCTGGTCTCTCTCAGCCCCTGGAAGATGTTATGGGGAGGCTTGCAGCTGCCCAGCAGCCTCCTCCTCAGCCCCATGATGAGACGTGCGCTGCTTCAGCTCTCTCTGGGGAGAAGACCCACACTACGGCAATGCGAAGTGAAGAAATGTATCCTCTCCCTGGCGTGGCTTGGCTTGCTGAGCTAACATGGGGTTATGCTTTTGGTTGGAACTGATAATCTGCTGCCCCTCTGGGCCTGCAGGGAGCTGCTGTAAAAGATGAGCTGGTGCTCCACGTCCATCCCAGGCAGCTTCCATGAGGAAAGCCACCTGTAGCTCTTTGTAGGCTTGGGCATGGCTTGGGATGTAGGAGCTGTGTGTTGGACTTGGCCTGACAAAATGGAAAGGGGAGCCTCTGAACCTAGGGCCAGACTTAGAGATCTAGGGCTGGATCTAAGCAAAAGCTGGTTCGTGCTCAGGTAGGGACCACCAGAACCTCAGCAGTCTCAGAAGACCCTCTCTGTTGGAGGCATCACGCATGCTTCACTTTCCCGTTGGTGCCACAGTGACACCGGCTGGCAGGTACTGTGGCCATCGAGGCTGTGCCATCGCCTTGGAGGAGAAGCCAGGTTTCCTGGGGAGCCCAAGCCAAAAGGGAAAACATTCAGAAACAGGGAGATCCTGGTTACACCAAAGCCAGGACACTTGGGAGCTGTCAGTGTCCTGTGAAGTACATCCTTCTCCTGACCTTTTTCATCAGCTGGGCTGGCTGCTTTAGACCCCAGGCGGTGGTACAGCAGGGCTTGTGGCTGGAAATAGCCGCTCTCTCGATGCTGTTATCTGACTCAAAACAGCAGCTCTGTGAGATGACATGGCAGCTAAAATGGGACAAAGCCGGTGCAGCCAGGTGCAGCCTGTGCGAAAGCTTTCGTAGTGTACCCAGGTGCCCATTAATGTACTGAACAGGGGAGGGAGAAAAGGAGGGAGAAACCAGCCACCTCTTCCTGCGCACGCACGGTGGCTCAGGCTCCCGGCTGAAGCCTGAACCAGGTGTTTCCTGGGGTACATGAGTGAGGGGGCCCCTTTCTGCAAGATGCTTTGGTCCCCAACCTCCTCCTCCTCCTCCTCTCCCCTCGTGCCTGGAGACGGCGTGGGAAGCGGAGCCGCCTCTGTGCCCCTGAGGTCAGGAATTTGTCCCACTGCTTTCCTGCACTCCTACATCCCACAAAACCATTCCTGCCCCTGGTTTTGTGCTCTGACCTGGGCACCGGCAGGTAGATGGGGGCTGTGGTCAGCGTGGAGCCCGTTGCAGTGGAGCTCTGCTCTGTCTCCATCAGTCACCATCAGTGTAGTCACCCACAGCCACGGGGTTTGACATAGGCAGGTAGAGGAGACCTGCACCCAGGTGGCTGGCTGAGTTGGGTGAAGGTCTCTAAGTAGAAGTTTCATACGATGCCTTCAAACTCTGCAGCTCTCAGGGGAGCTGGTGGCTGACTTGCAAGCGAAATGCTACACACCAGCAAAATCCTGTATGTGCTGCTGTATCCCTGGTTCAGCCTGGTGGTGGACTGAGCCACCATCCCAGTGCCAGCTGGGCGCCCACTGCTGGAGCAGTGTCCTGCAATGGGATCCGTGGCTCACGCAATACCTGCTCCATGCATGGCTCTTTAGTGGCCTGGCTGTGCTGTTTCCCAAACCTGAATCCAGTCCTCTGTGTGCCCAGTGCCACCCACACCCTGGTCTGCTTGTGCTTATCCCCATCCCACCCTGGGGAGCCTGGGGCTGGTGGGTGCCTGGGTGGGGATGTTCCCATCCACCCTGGAAGACTGATGTGTGGATGTGGGAGGACCTAGTTACCAGCTTAGGAAGTTTCTGAGCTGTTCATAGTCCATCCTAGTAACCCATCTGAAAATTTGGTGTGTGTGGTCCCTGGAGGCATTTGCTCCTTTGGGAGCACAGAACAGCCCAATGCATGGTCCTACCAAAAGGTCTCTGTGATGCCAGGAGGGTTTGTGCCCCCGCGTCTGAGCGATACAGTGCAGCGGATGGGGTGAGTAACATGCTCTCTTGGCCAACCCCTCTGTTTTGCAATAGAACGGGACTTTTTGAAGAGAAGTCAGAGTTTTTCAGAGAGTTTGGCAGCTGTGGATGGCAGCTGTGGTGCATCTGATAGAGTTCATGCTGCCGGCTGAGCCTCTTGGCTGCTCTGCCCCATGCCGGGTACCAGTCCTCCGGCATTTGCATCCAGGCCAGCACATGGGACCCTGAGAGCTGCCTCTCGGCCTTGCAGGAGAGCCAGTGCTAGTGCTAAGGGCATGCCATAACCCTGCAGCTCAGTCGCTGCCTGCGAGCTCCGCAATGCGAAATACCTGAGAGCCAGCGATCCCTGCAAGGCAGCAGCATGCTGGAGACACGGCAGCGAGGTCAGACTAAACATCAGCTGTGCACAAGATGGCTGATGTTTTGTCCTGGAGGAAAAGATCCTGAAAAGACCTTGAGGAGGCAGTGAGGCAAGGCTCCCTGCCAGGATGGGACCCTTTTCCTGGCCACAGCCTTTTTGGAGAGACCCTTAGTGTCCGGCCGGTGGCAATCCTTGCTGCCCCAACACGTGCCCCGGGGCTTGCATGACCTGGACATTTATCCCAGAAAAGGGAGGCAAAACAAACCCTGAGCTTGTGCTGTAGCTGAAGAGTCACGTCGTGTTTCGGGATGCTGCAGAAGCTGCGTCCCCAGGGAGGCAGCAACTGCATCAACCCCTCTCCTGAGTGCCAGCATCCCGGGCTGTGGTTGCCACCAGCATTGCTCCTGTGGCAGAGCCTGCCAGGCGGGTTTTGCTGGGGCAAGTGCCGCTGGCCCAGGCAATTAGGACGGATGGTTAAAGTGGGCCAAAAATAATTTATAAAAGGGGTCTACCGAGCTGCTGTGTGCTGCTCCCAGGCTGGAAAAGGTTGGTACAGTTAGTTGCAGGAGCATGGGAGATGCTAGGGTGTCGAAGGGAAACTGCATGTGGTGCTTTCACGAAAGGTCTGTGGGTGTCCCTCCAGCCATGCTCAAGACAGTTCATTACCAGCCTAAACCTGAATCAAACCCATCTTTAGGCTTGCTAACCTTAATCACTGCCCTGGAAGCGTGGTCAAATATTCCCGTCCATGTTTGTACCCCTTTGCCTGGTCTTGAGGCGTGGCAGCGCTTCTCCCCTTGTACTGCAGGAGACAGGACTCACCGGGCTTTGCTATTCCTTAAATATATGGGTCAGGAACCAACAAGTCAAGTCCATATGGCCTTGTACTAGTAAGGAAGGTTTTAATATCTATTTTAATAACTTTTAGGTTAAATACCACAGATCAGAATGGCTAGAAAGAAAATAAAAACCACAAGCCTATATCCATACGCTGTGTCTGCAGATTACCTCACAAAAGACCTTATTAAAAATCTTTGAAAGTACAAATAAATGTCAGTTCATTCCCTTTTAGCCACTTTTTGGCTGGCTCAGCTGAACATCCCATTGGGTTTGTGAGAGGATGGCATTTGCTCTGCAGCAGGCATCCCCTGGCTACAGTCAGTGGGTTTATGATGTTTCTAAATGTGTCTTTGCTTCTCCTTTATTTATTGCCTCTGGTGATTTGCCAGGTAGGGGTATAAGCCCTATGGTTCTGCCTTTCTCTGGTGGGCTAAAGCTTTTTGGAAGTCTCAACGCAAATTGCTGGCATAAATTAGCCCATTTCATTCTGTCTCCAACTTGAAAACTTCCTTTTTCTTTGAAAAGCAGGATTAAAACAGAAAGGAGAGTTGGCTTTCTAGCCTGTCTTGCGAAGGGGAGGAAGGAGGACAGTTGCTTTGTTTGGGGAATGGTTTTGGTTGTTTGTTTCTTTAGAAGCAGACACAAATACCTGCAACATTGGCAGACTTGAGTTTCTTCTTGTTTGTTTTTTTTTTTTTTAATTTAGGATATTAGGTCTTGATAGGTTGCTCTTTTTTTCCTGGAAGACTTTGCGTGGTACTGGTGGTGTAGAAGATGGATTTGACACAACCCAAGCAAGGGGGAAAAACAAGAGCAACCAAGATGCTCCAAAAATATTTTAGTCAATCAAACAATTCAAAACATACATATTTTATGTTGGTTCCTTTTAGCAGCCGTTTGTCTCCAGATGTCTGGCAAGTGGTTGGAAGAAGCGTTTTATGTGAAAATTCCAAGAGCTGTCGCTGCTTCAGCTAGCAATGGAGAAAGTTTCCATCTCTGTTTATCCTTATCTAACTGTCCTCCTGCGGGAAACAGGATGGAGACTGGAGATGTTAGGGAAATATTGCAGGTCATGCAAAGAGAACCCAATTCAGGATTAAATAACAAATCTATGTCTAAAAAAAACCCCAACCCCAAACCCCTTCTTGGCTACCTTGGGATTTTTATAGACCAGAAAGCAAAAGCCCTACAACAAATAAAACTCGCACAAAGCCACAAATTGCCTGCGACCTTTAGGAGACCGTAAGAGACTGTCATCGCCCTGTCTTTGCCCCTGGGAGTGACGTTGCAAAGGGCTGACTCACTCCACAGCATGAGACCTTCTTCTACCCAGGAAGGACATTTCGGCTTAACTGATATGGCTTGTATCTTGGGAAAGATTGGAACTTGCTTCGAAAAAACCTTCTGCCGGTTTGCCCACTGGCTTTGCCCAGCTGAGGAGCTTTTGCAAAACGTGAATGGAGCTTTTGCTGCTAAAGCTTTGGGGAAAAAAGAGGCATAGCTACATCGCTGCTCTTGGTCTTGGAAAAAAAAGAAGTAATTGTGTTTGCATGCCACAGGCTGAACAGCTTGAGCAGAAACCTGCAAAAAGCCTGGCCACTGCCAGACCCATTCCCACCGCCGGCAAGCAGGCATGGCCAGGCTCAGGGTCGCCCCTAATCAGTACTGCCCCCCCCAAAAGCATCGCTTTGGCAGCAGCTGCTCAGCTTCCCTCTGCCTCAGCCCCAAGGCCCAACCACGCCAAAGCCCGTCCTGGTGGCCACACGGCTTCCCCAACCCCGGCCAGCTTAGTGCCAGGGATGGGGGACCAAATTCATGATCAGTGCAGACTTAGACACGGTTCCCCATTCACTGTGCTGCTGCTCCAGGCATCTGTGTCCTTGGGTAAACAAATGGTTCTGTGACAATTTTCTTTCTCCTTCTTTTTTTTTAATTTTTTTTTTTTTTTTTTTTTTTTTTTTTTCAGAATAGAAAGTCAAATCTGCCTTACTTGGCTTGGAAAGTGGCAAGAATAGGATGGGAGGAAGTTGACTGGATGTGACTTTTCAAAAAGGTATCTGCCAGCAGGAAAACAAATGCTAAAGGCAAATAATAAGGTTTGAAAAAGTGAAATATTTAAAATTTAAGAAAAAAAAAAAGAAGAGAAGTCTCACGAGTGTCACAGTTTGGGCCATCAGACAACCCAAAGTTTATTCTTTGGTTGTCTGGGCAGTCCCAAGAAGCTGCCCAGGATGGGGCTGGCTGTGCCGAGCAGTGCTGCCGGTGCTGTGCCAGCCTATGCTGGGGGCAGGCGGGGGTTTGTCCTGGGACACAACGGCACATCAGAACACGGCAGTCCTCACGAGCTAGGACTGAGCCCAGGTTAAAAAAAAAAATTAATACAAAATACAGCCTGTTTGGGCCCTGGGAAACAGAGCGCCCTATCCCCCTGTCACCGCCCTCCCCCCCTCCGCAACTTTCCAAAGGGACTGAGACTTTCTGCGGGCTCCCTGTTGTGTCGCCTGGTCCTGGGGGGAGGCAGCCCCAACATCACCCCCGTCCTCCCCGCCAGTCTTCCCTGTGTGAGGTTACTCAACTGTGTGTATGAAAATAACTCGTATGTCCCAGTTTATTATTTCTCCTAAGCGGATGAGAGGGTTGGAGGCTGATCAGAGCAGAGGAGTCTCCTGGTGAGTTCATTCTTCAAAAGCTCGGGTGGGCTGCTTCTCATTAGAGCTTGCTAGAGTGCCAAGAGAAAAGAGCATTTCTCTCTGGATTCATGTGCACGTTCCTCTACCGCTGTCCTGGAGCTGCTACAGCTGCTCCTCTCTTGGGATTTGCCAGACACAGCAAACCCCGTGCTGTTTAGACTGCATGGGGTGCTGGCAGCTGGAGGTGGAGGGCTCGGAGCAGTGCGAGTTCCCAGCTGTGCCCTGCTGCCATGGGCACGGCACCCCTCTCTCCCGCAGTGCCTAGGTGCGGGCTTGTGCTCCATTCACAGACCCCGTGACAGATCAAAGAATGACTGAAAAGTCTGGAGGGGGTCCTAAATAGCTTTGTTTCTCCCCACCCAAAAAACCCCAAGCCAAAACCCCAAAACCTCCAAACATCAAGAAGTATCTGGAGTCAACAGGATTAATTTAATGATGATGGGTTAAAACTGCTCCGAGCTGTGCTATGGGATGGGATGCCACCAGAACTACTCGCTACCCCTGTCATCCTTGCTGGTTGCTCCAGGGTTGCAGTGTATTTCCTCGGGCCAGCTGATGAGCATTGCTTCAGGCAGTGGGTGCGTGCAAGACCAGGCTAATGAAGTAGTCCTCCATCAGAAAAACCTTGCTGCTGACTGCAATGTATTTTCCACAGGTGTAAGGACTGTTTGTAGTTCTGCTGCTTGCTGCCTAGCTGAATCGATAAAATAACTTGCATCCAACAGCGAACGCTGACATGCCTTTCCAACCCAGGTGTTGGAAAGGTATTGCACTTTGGGCCACACCCAAATGGGCCACGTTTCCAAGTGGATGGTGCAGGAGAGAGCAATGGGTTTTGCGGGGGGGGGGGCAGCCCTAAAGTCTGGTTTTAGTGACTTGCTTTGAAGGCATATTTCTAATTGTGAAATATTTTTGCACGGTTGCTTCTGTGATGACTATTTAACTAGTTTTGCTCCCTAATGATAATGATGATCGCAGTGCGCAGAGTGAAACATTTAAATGTGATGCGGCAGAGGAGAATTTGCCTAACTGCATCAGTGGCTCTGAAAACATCCAAAAGGTCATCTTGCTCATGGCCACACCACCTGCGCAAACTCCGACATCTTCTCCGGGTCTTGGTACGCCCTGCTGTACTCTGTAACCCTCCTACACCCCTAGGCTCTGCTGTCCCAAGCTGGCACATCAGCAAGTCCCACTGATGGCTGCTACTGCACCAGCCAGGCTGCAGAACATTTCTACCTATTGTGCTTTGGGGTCATCAGTTGTTAGGGTTTAAAATTTTATTTATTTTTTAAATTCCTGGATAAGTCCCTCGAAAACACTTTGGTATACTACTGTAACAGACTTAAGTTCAAAGAGATGCTCAAGTGCAAACAAAGCTACTGAGACAGGACATGGAGCATTTCCCTTTAATCTAACTACTTCATCGGGATCTGCCTAAAGAAGTTATCCTACCATTACTGTAAAATATGTTTGCATTTTTGAAATGCTCTTGTCTGGTCTCATAACAGAGCAGCTCTTCTGCTTAGTGTCTTTCTTATGGCTCTGGACTTACAGAAATTCTTGTTTAATGTTATCGTTCTGACCATGCTGTTGACCACCAGCTGGTCTCTGCTCAGTAACATCTTACCAAGTTCACATTTCATACTGACTGTGTGTATGAGCTTCTGGATACATTTTCATAACAGATCAGAGAATTGCATGTTCCTGAACTGTCGTACTGTTCGGCCACCTTCGGAAGAGCCCTCTGGGACCAGAAAAGGGGGATTGCCCCTGGCCTGCAATGTAGACCATTTTCAGGGAGAGTTTCAGCTACGTTTTCTGTCAGTTTTCCCCCCGTCTTGCAGACTCAAAAGGTTTGATGGGCTGGTCTGATTTGGCTTTACTTACTGATGGCAGCTGATTCAAGTGACCTCAGGGTCTGAGGTTTCTTTCTCCACTCTTCTGTGCTTGGGTGAGAGCTCACCAGGCTGGTTCAGTGACTCTCTTTTGGGATCTCCTGCTACTGGCTCATCTCTGGGTCCTTGCAGCTTAATGAGGAGGTGGCTCAAAGACTTTTAGGAACTCCTGAATCCGCATAGGATGTATGCGACTCTGAAGACAGAGTTTGGTTACACTTAGCCTGTGATTGCTTGCCAGCTGCTACTGAGTAGGTTCATTTGCTATGGATCCACCTATCCCAAACTGCACTTCTTCTTGCACGCTTTTGCCATTTCCCTAGCGTTTGATCCAGCAGGCACATGGTGACTCACTGCTCCAGTAGAAACCCAATGCAGCAAGAACCAGTAAAGAGGATGCCGATGGATCGGTGAGCCAGAGAACCAGCAGAGCTAATGAACACCAGCCAGGTGTTTCCTTTACCACCACTACCAATTCAGTCAAGGGGCCACGTTGCACCTTCCCTGTTCTTGTAGTGTTATTCTTCAATATGCAAAGCCACCTTTGAAATGCCCTTTCTGGGCAGACAGGGTAACATCTTACTTGCTAATAAGCAAACCTGTTCAGATGATGCAAACATGGCTTTTTCCTGCCAAACTATTAGCAATGCCTAAGTGTGTCCAAGTTGTTACAGCAGCCAGCTGCTGTTATTAACCTTTTAAACCATGCGAGTTACGAGCTCCTTATTGCGCAAACATTCTGGCGAGAACGAGAAAGAGGGTTTGCAACCAGCTCTTTCTAGGAAATAAGCATGGTAAACTGATGGACAACACTAGGCATGTTCTGTGGGATGGTACACAGGACACTTGTATACCGATACATCTGTTTGGTTCCGTGCAGCGTTGCTTTATGGTAGGTGTAAGTTTGTTACAGTGCTATGCTAGAAACCAAAGTGGTCTTACAAACTGTGAATGGTCCTGTTGATAAAGTAACTCTACTTAGCACTATAGCCACATTTGAAACTTCACCTTCACCTTTTTCTTCAAGCAGAAAGCCAGATTACAGCCCCGTTGCACCGACTACGCAGGAGATGGTGTACCCATGTGCCAGGTAAGAACTGCAGCTTGGGTAGCAGCTCAGGTTTGTGGGAAGCATGAAGACCCTCCCACCCAAAGCGTTCCCCAGTCATGCCCAGGAAGCCCTTTCCTGAAGGTACCAGGCACAGAGGTTTTTATGGGGAAAAGATGCACAACACAGGACATCTACTGCTCTGTAACACGCCAGCAGAGATGAATCAGGACCACAGTGACTAACACAGACACGATGGAGATTTGGTGTGTACACTGGCTTGGGTCTCTAGGCCAGGTACAGTCTCTCCAGACCATCTCCCCAGGACCTAGCTTGGCTACTCATGCCATTACTGACTCCCTGGCTATAAAGCCAGATCTCACTCCTAAAAATCAGTTCCACTCAAAAGCATCAGTATTAGAGGAGGACACTGAACTGTTGCTTGATGTCTCAGGCGGTCCTTCTTCCCCAGCACAGGGGTGGGCATTTAACAACCTTCCTCCCTACCCCTCAAAAAAGGGAGAATAAACTCCTCCAGTAGATGGGAGGAATGAACAAGAAGAGGCTCTGCTGCCTACATCTTTGCTGGAGTAAGGGCTGCTTCTCGTAACCTTTTGGTGAAAGTGTTGAGCACACAATACATTGAGTTTTGCTGCTCTTGTGCTAACCACATTGTAATCGCAAGCAGTCCTGCCTCATCTGGAAGAGGAATGTGGTTTTCAAGGGAAGCACAGCTGAGAAAAGCTTCAAACAGGATCTGATTAGCCAATTAAAAACAGATGCTGTGCTGGCAGACAGGCTGCTGTGGATCATCTGATACAATCCCCTTCCCCTCGTTTTTGTACATAATGTCCTTCCAAGCAAAGCCACCTCTCCCATAGCTATGTCTAAATTGTATTAGGAATCTTGGCATTTTTTCAGTTATACATGTTGTGAATGGTTTTGCCATTTAAAATATTTCAGAGGGATTGTAGAGTCAAGTAGTTGACTGCTTATCAGAAATCCACCTGGTATTCAAAGGAGGCAGAGGCCATGCTGCAGAGGGCCCAGGGCTGTAGCATTTTAGTCTGTGCAGTCCTTAACCTTTACACAGCACTTTTCCCCCCTTCTCCTGGAGGAGAGAGCTCCATCAACCCTGGGACCAGAGGAGGAACACCCTCCCCACCACACCACACACTTTGCTTTAGTTTTAAGCATACGAGCTAAGAGGGCTCTGTATCCCAATGCTGAGGCATAAACCATCTTTCTCTCATTCAACTTTGGAAGGAAACAGCAGCAGCAGGTTTGCTTGCCTCTCACTGCTCCAGTATAGCTCAGGGCTGCTTTAGCAAACCCACATCCTCATCTCAGCCTAGTGCAGACTGCATGTTACTGGTCTATGTACTCAGTTGTTTATCCCTCTAACTTGGGACCTTTCCCATGGGAGACTAAAGAAAATCCATTGGGCCAGTTGCCTTAGGAGTATAGGCTAGGTATTGCTGTCAGTCCTCTTTGGCACTGGAGGATCACAAATTGAGTTGTTCCAGGTAGACTTCTTATCCTCTTCCCCAAACACAGCTGAAACACCTCCCTGAACTCTCCCAAGACTGCACTTGCTAACAGAAGTCACTGGGATCAGTTCCTATTTAGCCAGAATCAACATATTCAGGAATTTCTGTAATAGACTTAGAGGTGCAAACAAGTTTCAAATTGGGACTATTCATTTGGTTGCTTGGTCACAGATGTAACAGGAGACTCATCCCCGGAGAGGCCAAGGAAAGGGGATAATGCCTTTTGCTCTTGTTTTTCAGTTTGACAAAGGAGAAGGGCTGATATCAGCTTGTTGAATAGCAGAACCATCTAAATTAATTTCACATGGAATGTCTGGTCTCAGCAGGGGGATGCTAATCATCTGCAGCACTACAGCTACAAAAGTGCTCAGGGAAAGACCAGGGAGAAGGCATCATTCAGCACAAAGCTGAGGCAACAGAGGCATATGCGATAGGAAAAATCAGGGGTTTAGGCTACTGCTGGAGAAGAGAAGATGCCAGAGAAACTCAGCAGCTCTGTTTTCATTCTAGGATCTTGTAAGCAGGAGAGCACGGGAAAAGAGCAGCTCAGCTTCGACTGTACATGGCAAATCCACGCCAGCTCAATGGCCTGCAGAAAGCTGACATTCTGACTTTGCCCACAACGTTTTGCCACTTCCTACTCCTGTTGTCGCATCCGGTTAAGAAACAAGTACAAAACACAACAGGAGAAGCAGCCACCAGGTACTTTACCTTTCGCTGACTTGGCAATTGCTTCAAACACTGGCTTGGCCAAACAACAACAGGTAAGCCAAGATACTTTGAGTCACCTGTCCATGGTCAGACATCACCTTGACAGACTCCAGCTCTTAAGACATCTAATTGCAGTATCAGCAAGTGAATGTAGGATGTTTTCAAAAGTGGCTAATGAGTGCCTAAGCACCACATCTGAGTTTCACTGACAACAACGATGTCGCTCTGTCAACATCACACAGGGCATTACAGTGGTAATAACAACACTCATAATTATGCTAATGGACTTCTCTGTGGAGACTCCCCTTTTTGAGCCTGCAGATGGTGTGAAATAGCTTTAAGCAAGGCAATAAAACCTTCATCAGAACTTTTAATTCTGCAGTGACTGCACTGGGTAGGGGTGTTAAAATGCACACAGAGTTATGACATACACAGACTGCCTGCCTAGCCTCTTCAAGAGAAAAGCATTGTAGCCACCCTTAACTAGGGCATGCCAGTGTTTCTCAGCCAAACCAAATGTAGTTCAGCTAGTTAATTCTAATACACAAAAAAATTTGCATTAAAACAAACACTTTAATACCAATGATTATCCTGAGCACTTCAATGACTTTGTTTTTTTCACTGGCATGTTACATTTAAAAGTCTCCATTAAAAAAAATAAATTGGTAAATCGCCACAACTCCAGACGCACTGGAAAATGCAGGATCTTTGCAGCACAATGCAGGTCTGTCTTGCCACTGAGATCTACAAGACTTGGGTAAAAAAAAATAAAATAAATTTAAAGCAAAGTCTTTCAAGGGAAAAATATACACAATAAGATGCACAGTGCCAAGATCTCCTTTTTGCTTTGCAAATGCTCTGGAGGCACATTCGCACTTCACTGAGCCAAGTCATTTCTTAAAATGACTGGACTAGGGTTTGAAAAACGTGCAGACTGAGTCCTAAGAAGAACTGTTTAGGTTTTATGACTCTGAGCCATCTGTGAGGCTAAGGGGCAGAAACCATCTAAAAACTATGAAGCTGAGAGTTCGGTTTTCACAATATGCTCTGAATCACCTTTAATCTGCCTATTAATTGGACACTGGCTGTTGTGCAACAGCCCCACTGAAAATGCCATGGGTGTGAAAAACAGCAGATGGTTAGTGGGGGTGGAAAGCTATACGAATCGTTAGAGAAGCATGGAAAATTCATTGCTGGCTATAAAAGTCACCAGACAAGGGCAGCTGTAAACAGCTAGGTGAAAAGAGGAGGTAGGGACACATGGTAGCTGCTCTGTATAGACTGTGGCTATTTCCTTCTCAAAACCCACCAGAAAAGTGCTGAAAAAATCACATGTGAATTGACCACAAGGTGCAATGCTCCCAAGTATTAGCACCAAGGTGGTTTTCCATTGTGCCAGTTTCCACCTTTTAGCAGCACCTTGGATCTGATAATGGAATTGCATAAGGACCCTGGGGGACACTTAAAAAGCAAAACCACTTGCTTTTTATATGTTGTAAATGCATGACTATTAAACCCCAGCTAAGTGATTATCTTAATCTGTAACTGACATACCAACATGCGGAGGATAAACCCAACATTAAGCCAGGAGGCCAAGGGAGGAAAGAAAGGAACCTCAGTATGGGCCATCTTTCACTGCACTCCTAACTTACAAAAGCCCAAACTCTCAGACTGCAAACATAAATTGTGACATGCAATTAGATAACCAAGAGAGGATTTTTTACCTGTTTACCCCAACAATTTACAGCACCTTTAAACAGGAGAGAGATATCTCTTTCCAATCAATAACTACCTTCTAAGATATCTCAAGATGACTTTTGCTTATGCTTAAAAAAGGTAATTATTGCAGAAGTGGTAGAACAAGCAAAACTGAAGAAGTTTGAGAGAGTAGCAGACACAAGTCAGGGCAGGAAAGCAGCTAGAATGAAAACACGAAAGTGGTACCATCGTTTTCACGTTCAGTACTGTTGTGACAATTCTTCCTACCAGGGAATCCATCATTCTGATTATGTTTTAGAAGGGAGCCTTCTGTTTTAGCTTTTAGCTTTCCATTGGCAGGCTGAAAAACTTTTCACCTCCAGTTCTGTAAGTACTCTGTGGCTGAGCTGTCTTACATGTATCACGTCTGTCAAAAATCAGTGAGCATCAGTGTAACAGGAAATAAAAGGGACACCAATATCTCTAAGAACCAATCTCTGCCACCAGAGGTTGGGGTTGGAGTCATCATTTCCCCCTCCCCTCCATACATACTTCATGCAGATGGCGTTCATTTATCATACAAACACATCTGGCCATGTCAAAGGAGAACATAAACAACTATAGTTAGAGAAAAGAAACCGCAAATGCTTTTCAATTTTATTCTTACTGGGAGGGTAGTGGCATCCTGACATGTCACATCATCCAATGAAAACTGACAGGGACTTTATCAAGGCTCCTAGCTCACCTAGCATTTATGGTACTAAGTCTTGCAGTAATCTTGGCTTGGCTGTAGTGCTTTGTTCAGCCTGCAGACATGGCATTCCCAATTCCAGATAGTTTTGCTGGGTCATGACCAAAGTAATCAGCACTAACAGAAAGGGAAAGTAATCAGATGTGAAACACAAAGACCATATGATGAGCAATGTGTCAGGCTGGTACTGCACAGTATTTGTACAGACCTGTCAGAAACAGGTATTACAAACGGAGCTGGAAAATGGTAATAGTTAAAAACATGATCAAGTGCTTTCAATGGATTTCCCAGAAAAGTGTTCAGAAATAAATGTAACAGCTTCAAAAAAACAAAACAAAACAAAAAACCAAAGTAAAATGCACCTAGTGATCTTTAAATCAACTTTTCCATTGGATAAATATATTTGAAATAGTTGTACAGTTCACAGTGGCATAAAGTTCTGATTGCTTGAGTGCTTGAAAATATCTCATCAGTAAAAAAATACCAGAGCTGGGGGAGGAAAACCCTCTCTCTGAATTCTGTACATGGGCAAATGCACAGGTTTTGGCAGGCATCAGGTCATTGGATCCATGGGAAACCAGCAGCATCGCAGGACTGCAGATCACAAGTCAGGGGATGGAGGATAAGAAGAATAGTAAGGCCCATTTTCCTACAATGAAAACAGAATGAGCAGTTCAACAAAAGTGTTCTTCAGTACACCTTGGTGCAGTGGATGATGACACAGAGGCAGAAATAAATGGGTACTCCTGGCTTCATCTTCCACGAGTACAGTGACTGCCACAATTCACCCAGGAGAGGACTGTGCCGGTAATCAGGCAAAAATAGGCCTTGGTTTTGCCTCTGTTTTAAGAAAAAAGTGCAGGTTAAAATTTTGCCATTAAGCCAAAGCTGTGATGCAAGGAAACCACAAATGCTAGCACAGCCAGTCACTCAAGACAAAGTTGCTTATGCAGACACACAGCTCTGGCTGTTAACTTTGTAGTTATAGCACATCCTCTTTGGAATGATTTGGCCAATGCAAGCCACATTCATTCCACCATTTGGTGAGAGACCTGGGATAGAGAAAGGAAGAGGAGGAGGGACCAACACTAAGGCAAGGCACCCTTCTACAGTTCCATTTTTCCCAACTGCTTTCCTCCAACCGTTGCCCCCTCCCCTTTCCTGCATGGGACAGGTAGGATAACACACAGTATTTCTTTTTGCAGTCAGTGTAAGTTATATAGCAGGTTATATAACATGAATTTTATTTTGTCCACAGGCTCTTAGTGTGTTACGTTACAGTTCTTGGCTGAAGAAAGGTAGGCTGCCTTTTATGCACATAGGAGACTGCTCTATTGGGAAAGGAATCTGCTTCTTAGCCAAGCTCTTTACTTGGACTGATGCAGGAAAAAAAAAAAAAATTAATCATTACTCACAGCAGAACAACTAGACTCTCCAGGAACCCTCCCTTCCTTCTCCCCATTCTTAAGATGTGGACGTCAGCCCCTTTAAAGCTCTTGCAGAGCAGAATGGGAGAAGCACAAGAACTATGCTTAGGTGCAAAGACTCATGCTTGCCACATGCAATCACTTACCCTGGCATCATACTCAAGGACGAAAGGGGGGAGATCAATCTGCTCTGGGGGTATGGCTGTGAATAACTGCTGAAGGCTTTCCACATAGTGGATCTTGTCCTTTAGCCCTGAGACTGTAAAGGTTGTGAAAAACCATGCCGAGACCTGAAAATAAACATCAACAAAACCAAATTAAGATGGTGCTGTTTCAAAACCTTCAAGTTCAATGTAATACTCCATAGTTGAACAGGCTTGAGTTAAACTTGAAGCACTAATACCATGGCAATAACACAACAAGATCAGGAAGTACACACCGCTGACTGCTAGCAAGTCCTGTCTTGAGAGCTTTCCGGCTAGTGTTTTCTGACTCTACACTCACTCCTCCCCAGCTGCCAGTTTAAGGTCCCTTTCTACTGTACGAGAGTGACAGCTATTCTGCTCTTTGTCTTCAAAAAGCCATCAGTATAGTGGCACATTTTCACTTCCTGTTTAGCCAGCTCAGAATATGAGCTATTTGACTCTATATCTGACAGAAGCATTTTCAACACTTTGCCTTCAAGTTTTCACAGAAAAGGCAACCTGAGGGAGAGAGAGAGAGAGACTTTCAGCTGTTCAAGGGTCCTACTAAAATCTTCTCTCTGCTTTGGGTTGGCTGAGTGAGTGTGTCCTTCTGTTTCACCACATTTCTTATCAAAGCCTTATCAACTTATTCTACAAGATTTTACTTTAAGTATTTACACCTCTGCCTCTTTGGATGTAAACAGGATAAGGAATTTTTGACTTGCCAAGTCCAGTAAGTCACCATTGCTACTTCTACAAGTTATTAAACATTCCTGTTTAGATTGACTGCACAAGCTTTTACTTTTGAACCCAACTTCTTCAAAATTAAGTACTATATTACTTTTTGTTTATTTCTTATCTAGTCTTTCCCTGGCAGACCGAAGGGAAAGGAAAAACCCACCTATTCTACAGGTCACAAATGCTCATATTAGGGACCACTCACATGGTCCTGGGCAACCAGCTCTTGCTGACCCTGCCTGAGCAGGGGGGATGGACCAGATAACCTCCAGAAGTCCCTTCCAACCTCAACCATTCTGTCATTCTGTTTGATAGTTGTACTTTGACTGCAGTAAGTTAACAGAAAAGAAGCAACGCCACAAGAAAAGCCTTGAGGGAAGCGGGAGTTTCAATAAAGTAAAACATTAGGTCAATAAAAATGGTCTGCCTGAATACAACATTTAAAGAAAAAGCCGATGTCTAAAAACTGTCCCGGAATAACTATGCTGCCTCCTCAAAACAATGTATTTTCATAAGAAAACAACAACAAAAAAGAAAAAAAGGAGATAAAGAACAGGACAGAATGTTTAAAATAGGTTCATTATTTTAAGGGCAGAATTAGAGATTTATGTTAGCAGAAAGCAGGCAGGCAGATTATTACCAGCATCCATTATTTACCGTATTTTTCTAACAATACCTCTTATGAGTGACACTGGATGACAGTTTAATGAGTGAAAAATACCCCCTCAATCCTGTACCAAAGTAGCATGCATCCCAAGGCGTATTATGAATGACAATGATTAAACATAATTGCTAAGGATGTTTAATGTATAAAAGCCTAATAGGGAATATTTTTGCAGCCATCACGAAAACTGGTATCAAGAAAAGTGACTCTGCCCCCCCTCCCCCGTATACAAGCCATTGCAGTGTGACACATTTTACCCAGTGACACAGAAAAAGGAAGGGTGGCAGAAATGTTTCTAGAGAATTTTTCTATTATCTCCATTCTCAGTAATCACAACTTATAGAAACAGTAATATGAGAGCAGCCATTTCCTTATCGGTAAGAGGACATAGAACTTTGAACTACACCAAATCCCTGTTAATGCACTGAAAGCAGAATAAGTTATACCAGAGCAGTCAAAAAAAGTTAGAAGTCTAGACATCTGCTGAAGTTTTCTTTCATTTTTCTTGTCCTGCAGTTCTGAATCTGAATAAAAGGCTATCAAAGTCACTCTGCCAAGCTAGAAAACCACAGGGTTAAAGTATCAGATGTCTTTCCCTAAAAAAACCAGCACAACACAGAAAAAGCCTGTCACCAATCTCTTAATTGGGTCATACCCCAAGGATAAACCTACTAAGATCTGGGAAATTTTATTACAATTGAAAGGATCTTGTGTAGAAAAAACTGTAAGTGATGTGCAACAACCTTTATATTGGCATCTGATCTCCAGAAACTGCTTTTGTGACTGTTAAAGAAAGCAAGACAAAAATTGTTCATGATAAATTCAAAGATTATGAATATCTAATTTGAGTATTCAGGTATGTTTCAGTTTTGAAACATTTGTGATTCACAGCCAAGTTACTAAATCTATGAAAACAATTTCTCTGGGTGAGGTTTTCAGATCCAGCCACTGATGCTTCAACTCAGAACACAAGCTCTAAAAAGCTTTGTTTGGAGAGCTCTCAGGACAGGGAGCCAAGAGGATTCACACAAAAATGCCCCAAAGAGCCCTTTATTTATATATCAGCAGCTATAGCAGTAACAAGCAGAAGTACATTTACATGCAAGAGTATGAAGGAACTTGTGACAGCACTTCAAGGGTATCTTAATGTAAGGCCTGGCGGTGAAGCGTTCACACAGCAAGAGTTGCTGCCAGCCTAAAAAACTGCTGTTGCCTATGCTGCGATTTCATCACAAGAACAGTTACACTTCAGCAGCACAAAAGCATCAAGTTCTTCACAGGTCACAAGAATGCTCACATCAAAGCATGAATAAAGACAGGATCAGGGTACAAAAATGGATTGTGCAGTGACACACCCTGCTTCAGTTACTCTGTGTTTTAGGATAACTACTGAACCCTGCATACCAAAACCCATGTATTCTAGACAGGCAATTACCCTCAAAATATACATAATTTAAACCAGTTTCATATCTAGAAACTATACAAAAGAATCATGGTTGGCACCATAAACTACATTGAGAACCATGCTTGTCTTCCAGGGGCACGTGAGTTTCCAAGAGACATGATGAAAAGCCTCTGGATCCCTTTTAGCCCAGAAATAAGCAAAGCAACTCTAGGAGATGGCAGCCATCCACTGTGCCAGGATTCAATACTGCTGTAAAATGGACAATTTATATCACAGATTTAAGAATGGGATATATGTACAAGGGTGATGTGTTTGAGAAGCTGCATGAATGCACAAGCCTTCCTCCTGCATTTGAGACATGGTGTATTTTCCACTACTTCTAGGGAAGGAAGTCAATGCTCCAAACAGGAAGATGAATGTGCCAAAACATTTTTGAATATATTTGAGGCTTCTGAGCTAGCAATCTTCCATGGGGACAACAGCCCTGAAATAGCCAAAAAAGGAGGGGAGAGAAAAATCATTTGTTCTTAGCAGCCACCTTCTCCACCACAATTTTCTGCTGCATATTGCCCATAATGTTTCATAACCCGATAGTCTCTGTAACAGCCAGCTAGGAAAAAGGCTTGGCAGAAAGACATGGACACACATCCTCTTTTGCCTCCAGTTGTGCTGCTAGAACAGGATACAAACCAATTCTATTTCCAGCAAGAGAACTCTACATCTCTCATCCTCCCTTGCTTCCCACCAACTATCTGCTTGCCCCACAGATCTGTCAAGTCCCACCGCAGTTCCCAAAGGGAGAGAGAACATTGCAATAGACTGGTGAACACAAGTTCTCATCCTCCAACAAAAAACCCCATTTCTCAACTGAATAGAAATGTATGGGAAGACAGGAGGGGGATAAAGTGCTGCCGAGAATCTAAAACACTAGTACTTCTAGCTTCAACTTTTCCACTCAACTTTGTGACCTTAGTAATGTTCTATGCCACGCTCCTACATTTTCAGGAGCAGAGCTGGAAGCTCTAATTCTAGCACTCAGACCTCAGATCTGTACCCTGTCGGAATAATTAATATCCTGACAGAAACTGGAAGGTATGCTGTTGGGAAGCCTCAGTCTCATGTACATAAAAACAAGGAAGCTCTAAGTCTCATGGTGTCCCAGCTGTGCACATACAAAGAAAGGACTCTTTGGATATTTAGCAGTCAAAGAAATTCTTGCTGAATGTGTGCAAACAGATGTTTTTTCCAGGCATATAATTTTCTCAAATTTGATCAATGTCAGGAAAGAGCAAAATAAACACAGAGGTTAATCTGATGTGAACATGGAGGATCACATTTCTAACTGTTTTAATAGGACAAACAAAAAATTTAGGAAGGCCTGCTGCCTACAGTTCATCTGAAGTATTCCTACTGCTGCAATGTAAGTAGTGCATATGAAGTACAGAAGGGAGTGAGCTCCATCTTCTGTTGCCCCACGCAGATCATAGCCAAGGATAGTATCTTGCTGCTTGACAAGTTCAGTTTTTCATCTCCTGAAGGCTTAACAGGATTTTTCTGCACTCTGTCACAAAGGCATTCTTCCCATCTTTTTTTGCTACTCTACACTCTATAATTCTGACTAATCTCATTGCTGCTCGACACACTGTCCTCTGCCCTTACCAGCGCAGCTCTTAAGTGATATGCAGCACACTTGCAATACCTCTTGTGGGGAAAGAAAACGTGAAACATCCAGGAAAAGAGCTTCACAAAAAAGAATTCCAGTTTTTGGTCATGGCTCATCATCCTGCCAACCAGAGAGCAGGAAAAAGGACAAAATATTTCTCTTTGAAAGAAACAAGATCCAAAGCCTCCACCTCTCTCAAGAGCACATGCAAAGCAGGGCACAGACAGCTGCACTGCATTGGGGTTCAGCTTATCACTAAGGTTGGAAGGCTACAGCTAGATCAAAGATGGGGATGAACTTCAAGTTCCGAAATCCAGAAGATATGGCCTAATTTTGGAAGTCTTCTATATACCTCCATGTTCCTCATCCTACAGTCTTACATGCTACTCTGCCAACACCCAAAATACACTTTTCTTTTGTACTATTTACCTCACCTTTGAACGAAATGTTGGGTGGACAAAATACAGTGCCTTCAAGTTCCTCTTGTACCTGGTTCAGAGAAAGAAAAAATTCATTAAAAGTGACTTCTAATTGAGCTCACCTACACAACCCAACTGTCAAAACATAGATCATTTTGCTTAAGTGTCTCTGATGTAATTTTACAAAGTTAGATCTAATATAAGGGCAGATACCATAGATGTAAATGTAAGGGGAAAAAAACACAAAACCCAAACCAAGAATCATTATTCTTCAGGTAAAGACATCATAGCCTGCAGTCTTTTATGCAGACAGTGAAAGTTATGGACAGATTATGACTGTCAGTATTACCCAAGCCTCTTCCCTCACAACTAGCAACATACTTTTAACAAAGCTGGGCTCCAGAAGCTCCACCAGTGGGTAGAGACAGACAATACACTCAGTATGCCTCTAACAGCTCCAGAAGGGAGACTGCAGAAGACAGAACTTCCTGGTTTAATAAATGGTTTTGATAGGAAAGAAAACATATCTTCCTCCTCTTGCCTTTGTTATTTATTTAGGTTTTTGTCCCAGCAAAACTCTGTCACAAATAAATGGAGAAACCAGATACAGGGAATGACAAACATTTGCACAGCACAGAGGAAGACCAGAAGGGTCTTTTCCTATTGACACTCACTTGGCATCAACAACATCATACAGTTTCTTCAAGAAATTAGAGTCTAGTTGATTGTAATCATTTGTGAGTGTATGGAAGTACACCAGGACATATTCCTTCACTGCAATATGATCCATGACGTGGATGAAATACAGAAGAGCCTGAGACAGAAAGAAATGAGATTTCTATTTGCAAAGAACTCTTTCACAGTTGCACTACATCTTAACATGCTTCCTTCAATTCATTCACAAATCAGGAATCACGAGGCTGGGTGGCATTCTGTTTCAGCTACAAAAGCAAGGTGAACATTCCAAGTCTTCAACTTGACTGTAATAACTTAGATGTCTTTTTTGTCTAGCTGACCTCACACATTGAGATAAATTCTTGCCATTTCCATGAAAAACTAATTTGACTTGTTATATTTCACTCTTCATGCCTTGGCAGTTATAGAAGCAGGGTAAGTCTCTTTCTTCTTAAGAAAAAGGAGTCCATGTTAAGCCTGTTTTAATAAAATGGTCCAGTTTCTCCTTGAAAAAAGCCACCCCAACACACACAAAGCTTTATAAGGGAATACATTTTAATCTGTCTATAAAAATAGTTTCTATTTAATTTAAGTCTTCTACAGATAAAGTTTCTAGTATTAACACTGAATTACCCTTATAATCAGACTCTTACATCCTGAACATTCATGTTCAACCTACACAACTCTAGTTTTACAAAGCCTTACCTTTTCCATGTCTATCAATGTTACGGGGATATTCCTTCCAACCACCACCATCACTGTGCGGCCACAGTTATCTACACCTACAAAAGAAAGAAAAATATGTCTCTCAACTTCTCTTAGTCATGCCAGGTTTTGGAGTTGGTCTTTTTCAAACCAGGGAGAACCAGCCACAGCTAAGAATTTTTGCAACACATCTTAACAGAGGAAATACGCTTAGAGTAACTGTTCTCACTATACCAGTAGTTATTCTGATCCAAAAAAGGGTGCATCACATCTGAGAAACTTAAGTCTTAAGGACTGCAATTTTAGGTTGCCTGTCTACTCCACATTTACCTAAATCCCAAGTAATAACATGGTTTTTATTAAAAAAAACAAACAACCTTCACTTGCAGTTCTACCACCAAAGCGAACTTCTTCTTAGAAATCAAGCTCTAAAATCTAGTGCACAGATTCCCAGAGCATGCGTTATGGACCTCCTGCAGCCCACAGAGCCTTGTCTAAGGCAAACGAAAGAATTTAAAATCGCAGCTACTGAGCAGAAAGTATCACACAGCCTTGGTATTTGCACAAAGATCAAGGAAAGCATCTGGATTTTCAAGAGGCCAAAGATAACAGCCAAAGTGCTGAACAGACTTTCTCTGCAGAAACACAGCTATGCTTTCGAGAGCCTGACTACTTGCTTGTTTCTTCCCATCGTGGTGCAAAGCAGCAATAAGCCACTGGGACTATGGCAAGTTTTTATGTCTGAGTATGATGTTACCTAACGAGTAAAACTGAACTGAAGATTACAGGTTCCCCATCTCTGCCTCTCAGGCTGCAAGGACCTCACAGCTATTATCTTCCATTGAACTCTCCATTGGGTTATCGAATCTCTCCCTAATCTCCCCATCTACTGAACTCAAGGTCACAAGATGGGCTGCCCATGGTACACAGCCATTAGTACTAGGAGACACATACAGAGGGGAGAGCAACACAAACCTAACCTGAGGGAAATAAAGCAAGCCATTTTGTTCAGGAAAGCTGTTTTAAAAGTTGCTTTGGTAACTGCTTATTCTCTGCACTAATCATCTGAAAGCAACATTCATTTTTTTGTAACAGAAGGGTGGAGATAGTTCTTTTGGTCTGAATTCTCTCATACAGAGCACCTTATGCATTGGCTTAATCTAACAGTACTGATTTACATCTAAAGCTACAGATAATTCAGGATGTGCATGTATCCTCAGATTGTTAAGGCAGAGCAGTTTGGGAGTTTACCACACAGTCTTTCAAAGCCATTCAAAAGAGGATTCCTGCTTTACTGCAGAGATGTTGTCTAGTTCTTGGCCAGGCTTCTAGCTTAATAACATGACTTATTTTACATGCAAGTCCAAAGAAAAAATACTTTTGTTTTGTATTTTTACTTTAAGACAATATACATCAGTGACTGGTACCCTGAACTTACCTGTCTGGTACAAGGCTTTAAGAGAAGCAATATCAGAGAGGTCTTCCGCTCTTGCCTGACACAGCCAGCGATTGTAACTAGAAAGTTAAAAACATCTGGTCAGATCTAACCCCCCTTTGGATCAGTAGTAGGAGCCTCAAGAGGTACATGGGAAGGGAAGGACAAAACAAGCTGTTCCTGACTGAGTCCTCTCTCTAATGCTGTGGTTTTCTGACCTATGGAGCAACTATCAAGTTGTTAAACAAAGAATTGTTGAGAGAAAAAAAAAACAAACCCCAAAACATTTGAGTGTCTTAGTTACATACTCAGTAATTTTCACTGGGGCAATGAATACACACCAACTAGCAACTATAGTAGCATTGCATTTGGGCTGAAGAGATCTGAGTTTTTTCCATTTAAATACCTCAGCGTCAGTGTTTAAAAATAGGGGAAAAAAGATAATTTCTTTAAAAAGTCTAGAACTCGAACACAATTGTGCAATAACCAGTGTCACATATGGATTCCCCCCAGCCCCGTCTTTGAACGGTGAACAACTTAGTGCCTCATCTGACAAGCCAAGCCAAGCATCATGCCTCAAGAGGACTCCAGCATGTAACTGGCTTCTAAGAAAGCGATCATGCACATTAGGGTTAGCAGGGGAAAGAAGAAAAAAAAAAGAGGAGAAAAGCCTCAGCATTCATTTATTTATCTTTCTGTTTTGAAAGACGGAAGAAAAACGTTTTGCTACCTGCCCAGAGCCTCAGGAGCAAGTGGGCAGTATCGAAAGCAGGTGACCCCACTACAGAACGTGGTGACAAAACAGTGACATCTGGTGGCAAAGAGATAAGGCAGCTGGTCAGATGCACTGGCCATGCTAGCAGGTTCATCACTAGCCTCCTTTTTCCTCCTACTGCCCCTTCCCTTCTCCCTTCAGGCCAAAAAGGCTACCACAGCGATCCAGGGTGACATCAGGCTTTATCTGTATTTCCTTGCCAGATGATTAGGCTTTACAGATAACAAAATCATCATAAGGGTTGGTCCTCTGAACAGCTAACTGAACACAAAACATTCACACGGACAAGGAAATTCTCACTTCCTCTGATGCTGTTTTTGCAGTGCTGCCTCTGACAACTGTCCCTGAAGGATGAGGCGCCTCTGTTTATCAACGTCTCCCTCCATGCGGGCAAAAGCATGGGAACCAATGAAAGACAAATCTGCCTCCAGACCCTCTTCATCTGAAGCATCTGCAGTAGAAACAAAGGTAATGTAAAATGTTCAAGCTGCGTACAAGACAGCAATGCTGCTGATGGATTGCTATGTATCTCAGTGAGCCAAACCAGTCATCATGCTACAAGCTAACACAAAAAACCTGTAACATGCCATGATGTGGCTCTGATATCTCACCAGTACCACTGACAGATTATAGCATGTGACTGATAACTACGGACTCCCTTAAAATGTTGGTTTGCCTGGAAACTGACTGGGCAAGTCCTAGTCATCAGCTTGTAACAAAGGGATAATGGTTAACTCTCTCAAAAAAACAAGGTCTGAGAGAGTGACTTGGGCTTTACAGCTGTCCTGCTTGCCACAGGGGGAAAAATAAGTAGGCAGAGGGACAGATGCTGCAGTTTTATTCAGTTTAGATGTACTGTAAAAAGGGCTCACTTTTTATATCATTGACACTGCTTGAACAGATGCTGTAGAGCTGGCAGTAAACTGAGTTTACATATTTTTATAGTATTGTTTACAACATGACTGTGTGATGAAATAAAAGAGCACAGGCTCACTTGATGGTAACAATACCAGAATGCTCCACTGAACTTGATGTCATCAAGGAATATCGCTAAAGCTTCTAGCACTACCTCTCTGAGCAATCTGCGTGGGAACAGAGTTTCCCCATTTTAGTGTGACATGCTATAGTAGCAATGGGACAAAAGTGCAGGATTCTGCTATATCCATTTGCTCCTACATATGCAAAAGTAGTAATTTCACAAATTATTAGCTAGTGGTTGAATGCCTCACACTGATCAGCCACAGCTACAAATACCACTCTAACCAGCAGTTTGGACAGAGGGGGGGGAAAAAACCCCAAAGATTGGGGTCTGATCAGTAGGAGTAGGTACATCATGTATCATACTGTTGACAGGAAAACTAAGTTGTCTGTATCCTCACTGCATATTCAGCCTTATCCCAACTGGCCATGCAAAAGTAAAAAACCTTTGAAACCCATTCCAAGTTACCTGCTTTTGATAGTTTAAGGCTTTGCCTGAAGAAGTTTAAAACTTTCACAGCACTGCTTAATATGCCCATCTATATATTGAATTGTTTTGCCATATGTATCTCACCTCTTCAACCCTGACATCTAGGCAACCTCTTTATGAACAAACTTCTTCACTGAGCTTTGACAGCTATTTTCCAAACACCAATCTCTGGGTTGATCTAGTTCTTCTATCTTTTGGGGAGTTTCTGCTAGTTTTCATTGAGCATCTACTAGTTTGATGCACATGCTGTATCAACAGAATCTTATCATTTGAGACAACATTTGCTAATTACAAGATAAAAAGGCATTATTGTTAATGGTCTAAGCTAGGGGCTACACAAGATTCTGCAAAAAACCTGCAAAGGTCCTAAACACTTTGGGAGAAAACTTGCAAAGGGAATGAACTATCCCACCTCTCACCCCAAGAAAGAAAAAGACAGAACAACAGCTCTACCACATCCTCTAACCACTTCACTCTACACAACGAGGCAGAAAGCAGAAGTTACTGCTGTGGAACACATGAAGCCAATGAGACAGCTTGACAACTGTAGTCATTATAGCCTGCCTTAGGTGAGGCAGGGTAGGAAAACATCTCTCTGCTTCCCACGTGCCTTTTCTGTTTTTCCATCGACTTTCACACAGAGATACTTATTCCAAAGTTCAGTTAAGAACTCACCATCCGGAACACCTGGCTTTTCAGTAATCCTGATCTGCCGCTCTGGTACTACAGGCTCCCCTTCTGCATTGCCAATATCTGCAGGGAGGTAAGGCAAGGATTGTATCTCTTCTTCCAGCGATCTTGGAAAATACAGAGGCAGCAACTTCTGGTAAGTGGCCTACGAATAAGAAAAATGCGTGAAGGGTCTATCACGCATCCTTGTGCTTCAGTTAAGTAACACCTGCCCTTGTAGTGGGGACCTCCTCAGTGGTTTGGAGGCAAAGCACCACTTCCCTCAATGGCTTCTTTTGGGCTGTTACCCGGAAATAAAGGCAGATAACCTTGATAAAGGTTAACTATTTTTTTTGCCACACTGGCAAATGCCCTTGACATGACCCCTGCTTTAACCTGCATAAAATCAGGTAGATTGCAGATACTTTAACTTTAGAATGAAGTTACAATATGCATGGATGACAGACTTCAGCAAAGGCTGCTTATATTGAAATGCACCACTACACAGATCACCCTTAGTGATCTGACTGGGAAAAAAGAAAAAGCAACAACCAAGACAAACCCTCCCCACACAGGGGAAAATAGTGAAAATCTCTACTGAACATTGCAATACTTCACGTTTTCTCTCCAACTGATCAGCAGTTTTAGAACACCCAACAAGTTAGTTATTTTCCTCATCCAGATGCCACAGAACCAAAACACAGTGTGGGTGTTCTGCCCAGGAACTGCCATTAGCAAGTCTGATATACAAGAGAAATCAATATTCAAACTGCTAGCATCTGTCTGAACACAGATCATTAAATGTCAAGCTTGTCATTTCAACAAGCCAGTAAGCAATGTTTAAGATGTTTGTAGGTGATCTGTTGGCATGCTAAACTGGCCCTTTTAAAGCACAAGGGAAGCAGCATTGTGTAAAGGAGGAAATCTTGTATGAGGAATTTCCTTTCTGGCTGGCAGATACTATCCAGCACAATTGCATGCTAAAACCTCTAGTACTGGTTCCTGTCCATGGCTCAGTAACACGGAAGCCAGAAGCGGGAAGATTCTGAACATGTCCACAGTGACTGCTAAGAGCATAAACAGTACTGGAAAAGATGCCATGCTAGCAGGAGACAGAATGATGCTGTGGGACCAAAAGTCTATGTGATTTGAAAGGGAAATCCAAATCCAGCTCTGCAATGCAGGAGTTAATACTGCTGCAGAGAAGATCAAACATGCCCATCAATTTTGGTGGAATGAACGTCAAGGAGATACCTCTTCAAGCTCAGAGACTGCAAACACCACCTTCTCCAGAGTCTCTCCATGAATCTCCAGGAACCTTCTAACTGTGCCTGCAAGGAAGAAGATTAAATGTAGTTAGCAAAACGGGAGGAGAAACTTACACACATGACTACAAGTGAGGAAGTCAGAGTGCAGAATGGAGACACATCTCTCTCCTCATACAAAACAGCTCCACAGGCTGTATGCAACTGTGGATTAAGTGGTGGCTGAACACACCAAATGGGTTGTTGGCCATATTGGAAGTTCCATCTCCACTCTCTCCTGCTGCTCACTTTAGAGATGGATACAAAAGAAAAAGTCTCTCTCTGATTTTAGCTTACTAGATATTCCTCAGTCTGTGGAATGTAATTCTACAGCCCTGCAAAATCAAGCCAAATCTTTCCTTTAGAGAGTCCTGTGCAAATTGTCAAAACCAGGTGTTCCTAGAACAAGTCATCATGCCCTAAGTTATCAGGAAAGCAAGATAAGCCAGCTACAGCAGAAGTTGGTACTAGACAGAGTCAGCCACACAAAACCTCTGGGGTCAGCCACGTGAAAGAGGCATATAAAAATTATATTTGTAAATCATGAGAGAATTTATTTCCTCTATTACATTTTTTGGACTCCCCCAAAGCTTTAGCATAATCCAGGGACACAGTCAAGTTCCTAAGCATTTGCAGCTGAGGGGAAAAAAATATTTTGTAACCAAGCTCCCAGTCAGACATATCCTTGTACAGATGAGGTCCTTGAGCTGCAATAATCTTGATACACGTCAGGATTTTCAAGTGCTTTCCTGTCAGACTGCCAAGAGAGAAAGTGTCCAAACAAATAGGTTGGTCTAACAGTATTTTATCAAGAGGCATATAGCCCTACAGAGACAACAGAAGAGAGCAATAAAGGAAAGAAGTCTACTCTACAGAGAATACATTAGTGTGAGTTCTTAAAGAAACAGCAGAGGAAAAAAAACCAAACAAAGAGCTATTTTCAAATACTTCCTGTACAGAAATTCACGTGTAATTTGGTTGACCTGCACCACTACTTTGTGGGACAAATGCAGTTGGGCGGTTCCACAGTAAACAGTTTTCTGAACCTATGTGAGCAGATGTTTTCAGATGTCTCACTCAACAGCCAGACAGCAGAGAAAACAACGGACTAATCTGCTTCTCCAGTGTCAGCATCTCTGCTAAACAGAGGGTAAGAAAGATTTCTCCAGTCAGCTGCACAGCAAGATGAAAACCCACTCCTTCTGTCTGCAACAACTTTCCTATTGAGCAGGACTACCATGCAGGAAGGTCCAGGGACTGGGTGGTGGTGGTGGAAAGCAGACAGGAGCAGGCCAATAGAAATGAAAAAGTCTAAAAAATAGGGAAAAGTAAGAAGGAGGCAAGTATGTAATACTCTTCTCTGATGACTTTTCTATTCTTTAAGTATTTTCAGCCTAGGAAATTTTCTGATTTGTTTTTAGTAGCCTACATTTTTTTCTTTAATATAGTTTCCTCTTGAACCCAAACAAGTTAGAACTTTTAACATCTACAATGCTTTTTGGTAAGAAGTTCCATGAAACAAATAGTGTAAGCGTAAGAACCATTTCCCCTTGTTTGTTCTGAACCTGGTTCATACTAGCATTGTTTGAAGGTTCTTATTTTGGGAGACAGTGGACAGCTGATTGCTTTTCACCATTTCCATGCCACTCATGAGTTCATAGACACCTATCACACTTCCTTCAAGTCCAGCATATTCCAGTCTGAAAAAGACTTTAGCTTACTTTGCTTTCTTGCCTTTCCTTATTCTTGTTGACCTCCAACTTCCAGTTCTACTACTTTTTTTTTTTTTTTGAATGTGCAGCTTTAAAGGGTGGACAAAAAACAGATTTAGAGTACAACATTCTTAATTTTGTTGTGTCTTACTCCGCTGCTTGTTTTGAACTCCAGTGAGCCTTTGTTTCCATGGAACTACTATAATCTCAAGATTTTGCTACCTAGGATTAGCCCACCATTTTGCATGTGAAAGCAGAAGCACATAGGGGTGGGGTCATCAGGGGAAGAATATCACTTTACATTTGGATATGCTGATGACACTAAAATGGCAGATGAAATTCACTCTGTTGCTTGAAGGTCTGTCTACAGCTATTCAACAGTAATGCCTCATCTTTGCTATTCTGAATAATTTTCTATTACCAGCAAACTCTCTCACCTCACTGTTCAGCATCTTTTCCAGATTATTAGTTAATATTTTGAAGACTGCAAGTTCCAGCACAGATTCCGATGGATTTTTACTGACAACCACTCAACAGAGAAAGCATTGTTTGTTTTTATACTCCATTTTCTGATCAACCACGGAAGGCCTTGCCTTTTTACAGCCTCTAACAAACTACAGCCCCCTAAAAAAAGGGTTTCCCGTATCAACAGCAGTCTGTCAGAGGCAAGCAATCTGCTGAATACTGCCATCCAGTTTATGTCACTTTCCAACAAACTTACGCAGTGCTATGTGGGTTGCATCCTCCAAGGGGTAGCATCTTTTCAGAGAGTTAATGACACAAAATCCTACAGAGCACATTGCCTGTTCCCTGAAATCCAGAAAAAAAGAAACAAATGAATAGATGGTCAGAGGAGAACAAATGTCTGTCAGTACAGTAGATAACAGCAGTACTTTTTTTCCTGCCTCTATGCAGCAGAAACCCTCTTTCAGGTTTTTGCAGGATTCTTTCCTGGCAAGATGTATACATACCACAATTAAGCAGAGAAGGAGGGAACCATTAATGATTCCACACTGTTTCCTCTTGTGTTTGCTCTCAGATTTCTCCTCCTACCTCAGCTATGTTGTTTCTGCAGTTTCTCATATTCTGAATGAAGAAGTTCTTCCCTCAAGCTCCCTGCAATCCTTTCCAAAATACTTTCCTTCCAGTACAGGATTCACAGTGAGGAGGAGGAGGGGAAAAGAAGGTGCTCTTTATTGCAGACATTCTCCTGTTCCTCCACCTGATCTATCAGTTGTTTTTTTAGAGGTCTGGACACAGACCAAGGTGGTTTCCTCAGTCCTAGGTACAATTAGACAATCATTGGCATGGAGAGATACATACTTTAAAAATCAGTAAGATGCTTCCAGCAGGGAGCCACATTTTTAGAAGAGTAAAGTAGAAGCGTTGCCAACAGTCATCAGAGGAGTCTGAGCAAGCTCAGAGCTGGTAGACAAATTCACAACCATCAAAAGTTACTCTAGAGAATAGATTGACTGAAAGGCATTCAGAATTCAGTAAGCAGAATTATTAGAATTTTAAAATTATTTTTAACATGTTTCAATCCAGGCCTGACCTTGCTTGTTACTTCTGAGGCAGAACAAAACTGGCACATACTAGAAAGCTTAGCTGTACTGTAATCTTGAATATTAAACAGTTACTATTGCACTGTAATGCACAGTTCAGACTTGAAAGAATTGACCTTTCTAGCCCTAAGAAATTGTTAAATATATTTTCTGACATTGCTCTTGTTCAGTTTTTTTTTTTTTTGTGACTGCTACCATTACAACAACCATCACAGGAGAATAACAGAATACAGTAAAGAACACAGAAAAACAGAAAGAAAAAAACCTGTTAGCTAAGAGGAAGTAGAAAATGCCACAGATGAAAGAGAAAAAACTACAAACTCATCTGCAGCAACTGTGGATTTAGAAATAACCTTGCACCCTGACTCAGAATTTTAGATGGCTGTCGTACGAAGGCAGAGAGGCCAAATATATGAACTGATAAAGCAGTCAGATCTGCCTGTGGGTATGTCCACATGGCTGCAGAGACACATGAAGTTGCTGCTTGAGCAAGCTCATTTAAAGCTTTTTGCAGCACAGAACCCAATGCAATTATCAATGCTGCTTCTCCTCAGAGTAACTGAATGCTGCAGAGCTCTAGCTACACTGTTTCAGGACTTGAATCAGCTCAGATCTCTCTGCATGTTTTATCTACACCGCACCACAGATAACAGGCATGAAGTATACCACGAAACCGCTGATGTTCTCATGTCCTTAATCAAATCCGCTATACATGAGAAGATATTCACAGCCATTTGGCCTCTGTGCAGACCCAAGTGTCTAGAACAGATGTGCCATGGATGGCAAACCCTCATGTAAGTTGCCGTGTGCTTACTTTGCAAGCTGCAGGACATTGCGGTAACAGCTGTATAGAGAACTCTCGGCTGCGGTGCGATACCGGCTTTTGTATTTGGGTCCCACTGTGTGAATGATGAAACGTGCAGCCAAATTAAATCCTTTGGTGAGTTTAGCCTCGCCTGTCCTGCACCCTGAAAAAAAAAACAACAAAAACAAACCAAAACCAAACCACAAGGATAAATGTCAATGTCATGTCATGATAAGAAAGCTAAAAGCATTCAAGTCCTTGACTTCCTCCGGAGTCAGACAACTCCACTTCATATATAGAAGTCAGTGTTTTAGACATCAAATACTAAGGATGGAATTCTATCTTGTAACAGCTGCTTAGTATCACCTAGTCAGGTTGAGGAGGCAAGAGCTGTGCTCACTCCTCTCAGTTTTAAACCTATGCATACAAGGACAAACCAGAAATTGCTAGATATGCTGTCTTAATCACAGTGCTTACTAAGCTACATACAAAGCCAAAGGGAGAAATGATTTAACAACACGCAGAGAACTGAGGCACAAATATGCTACACAACCAGCAATAAAAAGTCCTTCTGAATTTAATAACTTGGTTTGGGGAGATTGCTTTTTGGATGAAAGGACTACAAGTCTCCTTAATCAAATCCACCAGTGTTGGCAAAGCTATAAAAATGAATAGATCAAGCACTTGTTTCATCTAGACTCCCAGCACAAGGTAGCTTGCTTTGTTTTGCAAGTTTCCTCATGTCCACAAGGCAGAAATATGATTCTCATGGAGATCATACTTTCTTGACAGACTAGATGTCTAGTCTCTAGGCAAGGAAGTTCAAGCAACATATTTAATTGTTACATTCACAGCACCCTCCAGTTACATACTCTAGGATCATGTACTGCATGCCAGCATACTTTACATCTTTACATCTTTTTGGTTTTGACTGCCCTTTGGTTATCCCCTGCAAGTTACTCATACTTAATTCCTGCAATTTTTCGCAAGGGAAATCAGTTTGTCAGAACCTTCGATGACATCCGTAGACCCCTCTATTCCCTTCAGTTTGTCAATACATTAGTGATAATGAAAAATCCAGGAACAGCTACTGTGTTTGAAGTCTGTTTTTAATTCAGCACCTGGAAGAAAAGTCTGCTAACTCTCCCCTTCTTCACCCAAGTCTAGTCTGTTCCAGTTCTGGACAGCTGAAGAAGTACTTCTAGTCTTTCTCTTTCCCTGCCCTCAAAGACAAGTATTTTCCACCTTCTTCCTTCTGCTTGTACAGCTGCAGTTCAGCTTTCTGATCTGGCTGAAAACTAATATTTTCACTGGATTAGCTTTCAACCTGATCTTATAGGTTGCTAGTGCCCACGAAAAGGAATGAGATGCGAACAAGTGGCTGTGACCACCCTTCTGGCGGCAGCACTGCAGGAGCTTGGCTTAAGTCAACCATGAAGCTGCCCACTGAATAGGAGCATTCACCTCTCCCACACCACTCTGTTCCTCGTGGTGCTCAGGCAGGCTACCAGCCTGCATGAAAGCTTATTTTATGGCAACAGACATTCCAGGTTACGAATGTCTCTTACTCAAAACTTTAAGCATGTCTTTTTAATGGCAAGAACACATTGCCTTTAAGCCAATGTCTTGTAAACTTTTTAATCCAGTAAATCACGTCGTTAGCTTCTATAGACCTCCACCTTGTTTCTTCTGGGTTAATCAGAAGGAATATAACAGCATGCTAAAACTAAGCATACTATTCTGAATTACTGCACATCTTCTAAGACACCTCATCTCAACAGAGCAACTAAATAAGCACAATATGGAAAAAGCAGAAGCTAAAACTGAAACACTTAATATATCAGATATCAAATTACTATTCTTCCTCTATGGTCCATCCAAGTCACACAACTTGAGAAGAGCAAGCAAAGGCCAGTAGGAAAAACTGTATTGTGAAAAAGAATTAAGCAAGTTTGACTGAGGCATAGTTGTGAATTCAGTAGGGAAACTAATAAATTCAGACAACCAGATGTAGCATCAGTAATCTCTAACTACACTTACATCACACTTAGTACTTCCCAATGCCTTCTGCCTGGAGATCTCTACAAAATTTCTAAAAATAAGATGAGCAGCAAGTATTATTCCTATTTTAAGATACAGGATGAGGTGAGCTAGTAGAGTGAGCTGCACAGGTCAAGGTCTGTGGCAAAACTGGGAACAAAGTCAAGACCTTATTTTTTTATCTGGTGAGATTTCAAACATTAGAACAGCTTGTCTCCGAGTTTAAAATGGAAAGTCTGAATCCTCCATATGATGAGTGCAGCAGAGAAAAAGTCTCACTGGAGTTGGAAGACTACTATGCATTGCTGTTACAGAAGGTCTTTATTAGACTGCAACAAGTATGTGTTGATAGGCAAGCATATATCAATAGCACTTCATTTGCAAGCCTGGGCCCTTGGCTACAGTATTTCTGTGTGAATCAAAACTACACTCTGTTCCCAGGAATGCACAAGTTAACTGAGCCTTTAAAAAAGCACAGACCTTTAAAAGGTCAGCACATCACATGCTTTAAGATCACGATTTTTCTTGGATTCTATGAAGTATGAATATATATCAAGCAGCAGGAATAAAGCAGGAGAGAACTAACTGAAAAACACGACTGCACCCATTTTATGGCTTTAGAGCAAAGACCATACATTTTTACTTCTTCCCAAGAACATTCTCCTATGAAAAAAAGTTCAAAGTTCAATGGGAAAGATTGCAAAAAGGAGGTAGAGTTGACAGAAGAATCATAAATTAATTTCTTAACTAAGCTCCCTTCCGCTAAAGTGACAAACACATTAAGGGTGCACAAGTGCCAAAGCTGTAACCCAGTCTCTCTTTCCTCCCCCACACAACATGCCAGTATAGTGTCACAGAAGAACTGGTTTCTGAAAAGCTTGTCACAAGATTAAAAGGAAATTATCACATATACAGAGTCAGGAACCTGCAGAATGCATTACAGAGAGAAGACATCAGTGTCATCACAGGGGTAGAGAATGAAAAACTACATATCAACTCAGCATGGTAGAGGGGAATTTAAGCTAAGCCCAACTTTCACAAATAACTCCCTACAGAGCTGACAGATCTCAGATTTTAAGGATTCCTTGAAACGTTGTCCCTCTCTTTCCACCCCACTCTGCACACAAGAAACTCAAGTTTATTTTAGAAGAGTTCTGGCATACATAGCAGGGTCCTAACTATTCTACAACATTTGCTGTATTTTAACAGTTGTTCCCACCTGAAGGACACACTGACTTTTCCCTCTCCTACAAAATGGTTACTCTTCCTCCTGTTTTACTTCCAGGTTACTCATAAAAAGCAAGCTGAATCAGCAAAACACGATTTTATAAAAACAGAGGCGGTCTATTCAACTGTAGTTTAAGCTATTGAGGGTTTGTATTAGAAACATTATGGCTCTTCTATCCGTTTTGTTACTGCGCGATAAGGAGATAGAGCTGTTAGGCAAGAGAGTGAGCAGTCCTGCTCAGGGATCAGTTGGGTCTCAAAATTCAGCTCAGTACCATACTTACTAGAAATGTGAATTCTTAACTGCAAACTATATCAGACTTCTGTATAACCTTTGATAACTGTAAATTCTTCATTCCTCACACACAACATAAGGAAAGTCTTCATCTAACAAGGACTGGAAATAAAGTTGATCATTTGCAAATTTCATTATCAGCCATAAACTCTGCTAATAAAGAATCTAGGTAAAGCAAATCTCATCCATTTCCAGAACAGCCATCCATCAGTGATGGTCTTGTGACTTTCTAATAAAACCTTTTGTTGTGCAGAAGAGGCAATGAACTGAACAATTTAAGTGGTCAACTAAGACTTTACTTAGACATGCAGCATTTTATCAATCCGTTATTGTCATAGTTTCCTGAAAGACTGTGTGTGTATATTAATATACACAAAGTGTGTATTAGAACCCACTTAATTTCTGCAATGGTGAACTTCAGTTCCTGTCTTCCACAGTGTATACGCACTGAACAAGATAAGAGAAAAATCTAAAGGTGTACAAGACTGGCCCCTCAAGTAAAAGCTCTGATAAGCTAGCTACTCTAAGAGGCTTCAGAAAACAATGGGAATTATCATATTGCAAAGTAAGGGTTCACAACTTGAATACCTGCCACAGATTTCAACTATCTGTAACCTGAATGGGAAAAGAGAAGAGGCTAGTTTGGCTCCTGTTTCCTCTATTTATTTCACATTAACACCAGATGTTGAGGGGAAAAAAACAAACCCCAAACTATACCTTGATTTTAGTTTATGCCCAAATTCTAATGCTTTGTACTATGCAAGGACCGTAGATTTCAATAAGATAAAAATGTCTCCAGCCACTTACCTTTGAGCTTCTGGAGTTCATCTCTCAGGTCAGGCCCAGCATGCATGAATATACTTTCAGATACTGGATTCTTATCAGTGAGAGACTCATTACTGGTGTTTACTATGGCTGTGCAGTTCAATAACGCTACATCTCCTTTCCTGAGGAAACAAGGAAGCAGGTTATTGCAGGCTAAATGTACAACTAAGCAGGATATTCTCAAATAAGTGCTGACAAGCAAGGAAATGCCAAGTTAAAGGAAAAGCATTAACAGTACTCCAGTGCCCACATAGCGTAGCGTACCCTGACATGCTCACCATGCAGAATCATCCTTTGCCTCTAACTGATGAAAAAGATTGCATGCAACCCGTCATTTCCTCAAAAACTCCCAGCCTCAACGGTAACTTAGTGATGTAAAAAAGACAGTGTTGTAGTTGTATGTAGGGCAGTTTAAGTAGCAGAACATGCGAAGCAGCGTGCTAAACTGATAGAGCGTAACGTGTTCCAAAACACCATGTATTCTCTCTTGGAGACAAGAGGACAGTCCTTGTGGTATATTAATTTCAAAACTTCAACAATTTTTTCAATGTACTTTTTTCAGTTTGCATACACGCTATTCAGGGCACCTTACTGCTGCTGCTCCTCCTCAGACCACTGACGATCTAGAGTGACACCGCAGCTAGACAAGTTTTCATTGCTTTTGTTCTGAAATTGTGAACCCACAATTTGATCATGTTCATTCTGCTGTTCAAGGATCAGACATGCAGAAGATAAACAAAGCAGAGATGCATATGAGACAATGGAGTAGCAGAACTCTGACCTGCTTTTTGTCACAGCAGCAGCCATTAGAGATTTTGGGATCAAAGAGCATAGGAAGGGAAATAAAGATTCCCAGGCACAGGGAGAGATTCAAGTAACAGTTGAAATTGCACACATTTATTACACCCGAGCCCAAGTCATAAAGAGATGTTTAACCTTTTACTTCTCTCTCTCTTTAATTAATCAGGTTCAGGAAATCCATGAACAGTCCTATTTCCTTCATGTATTAACCAGAAAGACGTTCAGGCTGATCCCTGAATCTGTGTCCCTGAGAAATCCTTCTCTCTTCACATTGATTAACAAAGAGTTACTCATCTAGAGAGCAGGTTCAAGTATCTGAGTTACAGGAAAGAAAAACTGATGGAGTAAGTTCACCTCAGCACACTGTACTTTATCAATAGATTTTGGCAGAAAAACATGGAGACAGAACACACAATATGGGGGGAGGGGGGGGAAGCCCAAAGCAAGGCACTAGAACCACATGAAAGAAAGAAATACTGATCAAAACCAGAAAAGTGAAAGCAGAATAAAGCCAGCAAAGAAAGAAAAAAATCTAGTAGACAGCAAGTATATTTTTTAAAAATTCAAAACAACTTTTGATAAAAGTGCCCAATTAGGTTTTGATGTTAAGCGTACAGTATGACAGTAGAAAGTACAGCTCCAGTCGGTTGCATCAAGGAATGTCTATGAACATGCAAATTACAACCTATGGTGGAGCAAATCTCAGACTTGCAGATTTACAGTGAACAAAAAGATTACTTTCTTCCCAGACCTGTAATGTTTGATTCAAGAAAAGGGGGCTTGAAGGCTTTATTCTATAGCAGTGATTGTTATATGAGGCAATCGGATCCCGCAATAAATGGAGAAGAGATGGCAAACACACCAGAGCCATATGCAACTTACCATAAGATTATTTTCGCATTGATGTCTTTCCTGTAGGGAAAAGGTGATCTAACATCATCTTGAGCTTTTTCAACAGGATTTTGGTGAGGGTCCAGCTGCTTAGCCTCATAGGCATCAGTCCAGCCTGGCAGACTGTCAACATCCACAAATTGGGAAGGAGCACCCAAGGGATCCATGGAATGGAAACAACAACTCCTTTCCTCTGCTAACTTGTCACACTCCAATTCTCACTGGAGTCTTCCAGGTGCTTTAAAGGAAGAAAATCAAACCAGGTCACCAGCTGTTCACCAAAAGGGATTCCTGTAGAGCCAGACCTTTCACAAGAGCGCAATGCAATTACAGGTACCAGAAAACAGAAAAACAGATTTCCAGTTCAGTTGCTCCCTTTCTGTTTTATTATCTGTGTGCAAAAAGGCAATGCAAATACTTGCAGTAAGACAAACCTTTTCCAATAGTGCAAGATGAAAACCCCTTCTCTATTAAATTGGTCCAACTAGCTTGTGCATTTCAAAAATGCTGAAAACAAATTCGCAATTGTAGAAAGGACCTTACTCTTTCTGAAAATTATTATTTCTTTATCTAAAAAAAAAAAAAAGCAAATTTGTAGCAGGGTATGTATAATCTATCCCTTCAGAGATTTTGGTCTAGCCCTGGGTCATACTTTAAAAAACCCCAAAGAAAATACACAACCTCCCAAACCACCACAACCCCAAAAACCCTAAACACAAACAAGCCCTTACAAACAAAGCAATGAAAACATCCTCCCTCTCCCCAAATTGGACAACCCTTGCAGTTCAGTGCATTCCAAAGCACTGCAAATAAGACTTACAGTTGCTTAGTTCTTACAGTCATGCACATAGGCACTAAACTCCTTCACCCAAGTAGGTTTTGCAAGAAATGGAGCAAAGTTGTAAATTTGAATGCTGGCCCAACAAACTTGCAGGCTGAACTCTGCCATCTGACTTTTTTCTTGTTTTGTTTTAAAAGGCTGAGATGACACTCATTGCTAGATTAAGACTCAAACTCATCAAAACATACTGTTCAATTGCCAGCACATAACACCTAGGCTACCACGTTTTCATTGTAACTACTAAACCATACTAGTGAATTCAGCTAGCACAAATGCACTCACATAAGTAACTTCAGTTTGCCACATACACATGTACTATTTAACCCTTTTCACAGGTTCGTAACCGATAAGAATTTTGAAAAGAGAGCACCCACAAGTGGCAATTCTGGAACGTGAATTGTGAAGTATATTCATTAAAAAAGAAGCCCCAAACCAAAACAACCAAACATCCAAACTCAAGCTGAGGGATAACAAAGGCTGACACTAGGACAAAGACAGCTGTAAGAGCATCTAAATAAGATTTTTTTGCTGTGAAGAGCTGGGAGAAAGGCACTGAACAAGAAGGTAAGAGCGGTCGGACTGGCTCCAACCAAAAGCTCATCTACGACGGTGTTGATAGCATATGTCCATACACTTCATGCGGTTTATTCAAACTTTTATGGTTTTAATATTTTGCACCTTCTGTGAAAACTGGTTTGCTGCTAGATGACTGTGTAAGTGAGATTTGATAAATGATCATATATTAACATTACGGTTGAAACAATAGACAAAGGGTAACCAGGGAGATAATTCAAAAGTGTAGTCAAGTGATTAACTAGTAATTATTCATAAGTTTTGGAGTTCTTGCTCTTATGACTAGATGTTCCTGTAGGCTAGATGAGAACAACGTCAAAACTGACCACATGTGATTGGAACTGCGTTAAGCTTCAAGATCAAAGAACAAGGAGAAGAATAAAGACTTCAAGGACAGCCAGCAAGAACCTCAAATGGGTCGGTGGTCGCAAAAGCAGCCCCTCGACTCAAATGGATCCTGCGTTGCACAGGATCGGATGCAGGCAGTACTGTGATAATCAGTTATAATTGTTTTTATGTAGATGTATGCTAATCTGATCAACATGCAATTAGCTATTCTATATAACCTGTTTGTGCTAAAGCTGTGGCGTGCATGCTAGGCAGAATTATCCCCCATGCACCCAGCGCTGCAATAAAGAACGCCCGCTTTCTAACTGCTTTCTAAAACTCCAAAACGAGTCTTAGAAAGTTTCTTCGACAGGGTTTTTGGTACCACCGTCTTCCCTCTGACGAAGAGCCACAAACGGGGGCCTAGGCGCGATGATAAGAGGCAGGCAGAAGAAGAGGGGTGCACATAAGCTCCTCATGGATATCTCCCCCTCCCCCCCAAATCTGTTGCCCGGGGCCTCCTGCAGCAGAGGCAGGCCCGCCACGCTGAACAAAGACTTCCCCCCCCCCCAAAAAAAAAACCCCAAACCCCGCGGGTGGGGTGTCGTACCCCTACCCGTGAGGGGAACGCTGTCTCTCCCGCCTTTTGCAGCCGGTAACCGGCACCGCCGGGGGTGAGGCCGGCGGGAGCGGTCAGCGGCTTCCCCCCTCACTCCCCCCCCCCCAGCTCCTATCTGAGGGGAACCGGCGGCGGCAGCAGCAGCAGCAACAGCGGCTTCTCCCCCCGGAACGACCGCGCAGTAACTCACGGGCAGGCCCCGCCACCTCCAGCCCGGCCCGGTCAGAGGGTCTCGGTCGACGCCGGTTCGGCGACATCACCCAGAAAAACGGAGAAGCCTCCGCGCCCTTCCGCTTCCGGGAGTAACCCCGCCCCTGCGCTATCACCGGCTTCACTACGTCACTTCCTCCCCTCGTGCCTCGTCCGGCGCGCTTCCGGCGTGTGAGGGAGCACGCGCGGCGGCCGTTTGTAACGGCCGGGCCGCGTTTTCCTCAGCGTTTTCCCGCCGCCATAGCTCGGTTCATCCCCTCAGCACCGCCATGGGCCTCACCCGGCAGTACCTGCGGTACGGGCCGGCCGCGCTTTTCGGGCTGGTGGGTAGCGCCAGGGGTAGCGCGGCCTTCGTGGCCCTGCGAGGCGAGCGGGGCCGCTGCGTGGCCGTGCCGGCCTGCGAACACGTCTTCGTGTGGGATACGCGGAAAGGAGAGAAGGTGAGAACGATACCCGGTGAGCCGGTCGAAGAAACTCTCTGAGACTCGTTTTGGGGTTTTGGAAAGCGGGCGTTCTTTATTGCAGCGCTGCGTGCACGGGGGATAATTCCGCCTAGCGTGCATGCCACAGCTTTAGCACAAACAGGTTATATAGAATAACTAATTGTATATTAATCAGATTAGCATACGTCTACATAAAAACGATTATAACTGATTATCACAGTACTGCCTGCATCCAATCCTGTGCAACACAGGATCCCTTTGAGTCGAAGGGCTGCTTTTGCGACCACCGACCCATTTGAGGTTCTTGCTGGCTGTCCTTGAAGTCTTTATTCTTCTCCTTGTTCTTTGATCTTGAAGCTTAACGCAGTTCCAATCACATGTGGTCAGTTTTGACGTTGTTCTCATCTAGCCTACAGGAACATCTAGTCATAAGAGCAAAGAACTCCAAAATTTATGAGTAACTACCTCTACTAGTAAATTACTTGGCTATAGTTTTGTCTATTGTTTCAATCGTAGTGTTAGTATAAAATTTCTAATAATTATTTACCAAATCTCACTTTTACAGTCACCTAACAGCAAACCAGTTTTCATAGAAGGTGCAAAATATAAAAACCGTTAAAATATTTAGACATACCATACAGAATATATGGAAATATGCTATCAAGAGTGGGGTTTTCCCCTGTAGCACTCCCTGGGACTTCAGGGGGTTGTGAGGATCACAGAAGGGGGTGTGTGTGTGTAGTGTGGGGCTCTTTTGGACCACCTGAAGCAAAGGAACTGGTGTTAGTGGGCTACGTTTTAAGGTACTGGTGTTAGTGGGCTACATTTTAAGGGAAATGTCACCTCCACAGCTTCCCCCTTTCTCTGTAGTCTCAGCACACCTTTGGGTTCGCTGGTGGTGTGAGTCTGCAGCTCTGGGTGTGGCCTGGCTGAATGTCACTGTTGATCCTTTGAGATTTGTCTTTGGTAGCTCAGCTGGGGAAGAGTGATAGCTGTGACTGTAAAGCTGTTCTCTGTTTAGCTGGTGAGCAGCAGCAGCACTGTGTGAAAGTTCTGGGATGAAACGGGGAATGTCGTGGAGTTTGTATTTTGCCTGTGGAACCGGGCTTCCCATGTGAAAGTTGTATCCCTTAGGAGGTTTGTGAGCTGTAACTTTAAGGACTTTGCCACAAGTTTACTCCTGTCAGATTCTGAAATCATTGTAAGTACTGCTGTCTGCTACAAACTGAATTCAGGGTTTGCTTTACAGCCCCTACAGTGTTGACTGCTGGCGTGTTGTTTTGGAGATGGTTTTTATCATTCTCAAGTTCTCGTGCAGTCTGTGGAAAAGCAGCTCTGTCGTATACCTGAGAAAGGCCAAGCAAGAGAGGATGAGTCAGGAAGAAGTTTTCAGACTTTACTCTCAAACAATGTTCCTTGCTCTCTGGCACTTCAAATGCAGGGGCAGAAATTTGGGCTTCTGAGTTCCAGGCCTCATTCCGCACCAGTTTCCTGTTTGATTATGAGAAATTACTTCTCTCCTGGCTGCTGTCTGCCTTGTAAAATGGGGCTAATGACACTGTGCTCGCTGCAGGGAGCTGAAAAATAAACTTCTAAAGTGGCAGAAGCACTCAGTTGGAAGTTCAGTAGAAGAGCAGAGTATATTCTTGCTGCTGTGCAAGTATCTGACTCTGACATGTCATTTATCAACATTATACATGTTTTGTCTCTTAAAAATTACAGGTTCTTATCCTTAAGGGTCTCAAGCAGGAGGTCAGTTGCCTCTGCCCCTCTCCAGATGGGTTGCACTTGGCTGTTGGGTATGAAGATGGATCAATCCGTGTCTTCAGCCTCCTAAGTGGAGAAGCGAATATCACTTTCAATGGACACAAGGCCGCAGTTACAGCCCTGCAGTATGACCATCTGGGTGGCCGGCTGGTATCTGGCTCAAAGGTGAGGGTTGCACATCTGGAGGACAGCTGTTTCATAGAGATGCTCCATGGAGAAGGCTGACCTGCACTAAAATGTTTGGTATTTTAAGTGAGCTGTGTGGCCTCTGCCTATAGGCAGAGAATAGCAGTGAGAGGAGTTAGGGCTGCAAGACAGGGATGGAGTTGGGGAGCCCAGGGCTGGGAGATGAGCAGGGGCTGCAGGGCAGGAGTGGGGTGCTAATAGAACTGTTAGAATGAAGAAGCTTGTGATGTCAGGAATAGCAAAAGCGACTCAAGCCGGGGCAGAGATGCATTTATTGGTCTGAATGTACCTTTGGGGAAGGCATGTCACTTGCATTAATCACCCCTGACATTCAAATTCAGAGTGAGAAGGCGTGCTCTCAGATAATCTTTTCAGTCTCATAGCAGAGGTGGATGTTTTGCAGAGACAAATGCCAGTCCCATGGAGACACTCTGTCTGTTTCAGGATACAGATGTCATCATGTGGGATATCATCAATGAGAGCGGTCTGTACCGGCTGAAAGGACACAAGGATGCTGTCACTCAAGTCCTTTTCCTGAAGGAGAAAAACCTGTTGGTCACCAGGTGAGCCAGGTGAAGCGTAGTGGTCAATCAGGAGAGCAGCCATGGTTTTACTTGCAATTTAGACATCCTAGGTGCTATAGCCATTTGTATTTTCCTTCTCGACTCATGAAATCTCAGACCCACCAGCATCTTAGATGATCATATTAGAATATGATTTTGTCACATCCACGTATTTCTTAAGTCTGGTGCCTGAATCCAAATGTGGTAAGCGGAACTGAAATGGCTATCCTGAAAAGTAGCGTTTGGAAAAGGGTTTAACTTGCTGGTAAAATTTTTGTAACAAGGAATAGTGAGTATATGTTTGTTATGTATGTAACTATTTTTGCTGTGTATCTTGAAGAATTAAGCAGACTTGCCTTCTGTCTGTGTAATTCACACAGCAGTGTGACAGAAAAATTGCTTCCTAGTAAGCTGTAATTATAGGAATTAATTAAAAGATGATAGATGGTTTTTTGAGTTGGTTTTCAGTTATTCAGCATGAGCTGCTAGTTGACTGTATCCCTTTAATAATAAACGGTTGACAAGATGCTTTTGCTCAAATATCAGTCAATAATTTTTTATTTATTAATATGCTATCCAATAGCTTAATAAAAAAAGTGTATGCAACCAGTTCAGTGTAAAATTAGAACAAGTTTCTTGTGCTTTTTTTGTTGTTTCAAATGGAAAAAGTAGTATTTTGTTTGTTTGGTAGACGATGCCTGTTTCTTAATACAATTTCAAGTCTTTGCAGGTCAACTTTAGAAATACTTCTTAATTCTCTCAGTAGCTAAATTGAGATAAAGAATTCCTCTCTTTTTTTTTTAATTTATTAACAGAGTAGAGATGTTTCCCTGTTTTTCTGGAGATGCAAAGTTTTACTTCCTTACTTTAGATTGGTTTTTTTGCCCAAGCAGCTGACTGCAGTCTTTTGTGTACAGAATTTCTTGTGATATTTTCATATGTCCGATTTACAAGTACCTTTGGATCATATGAAATGAAAGAGATGGACTAACAGTAAATATCACTTGTAATCAGATTTTTTTGGTACTGAGGGAGCTTAGTAGTGCAACAAGTTTTATATTTTGATTTAGTTGAAACTTACTGAGGAAAATAGGCTCTAACAAAGTTACCAAAAAATAAAGAAAGTATTAATTGTTGTAGGTTGTACTGACAGAATCTGTATAAATGTTGAAATTGCTTTTCTTGGGTGCTCTTGTAGTATTGGGATAGCATAACATAACCAGAAATGTGTTTTTAAGGACATCTAGTCCTGTGGGGTCTTTGAAGGACTGAAACAGCTGTAATTCTCCATTAGGAGGAGCAGCTCCAAATCACTGTTCAAAACGAAGGAATCTGCTTTTCTTGTAGCCTGGTCAATGTACAGGCATGGCACACATTGCAAATGGGGAGGAGGGTTTTAGAGGCAGCTTCAGAATTGATCAGTACTTTGCTCTTAGTGTTCTCACCCTAAGTAAAAAGTATTGTTCTCACCCTAAATAAGTGAGAAAGGAAGCTGTGTGACACGGGGGCTTGCAGCTGAATCCAGAGGAGGAAGCAGTTTTCAGTCACTTGCTAGGTACCTTTTTGCAGCGCCTTTGTATTGCTATACTTCATTCTTGCATAGCTTGCAAAATTCAGTGTCTGAGCAGCTGCTCTGCGAAGTGTTGTGGCACTTTTTGGATTTTTTCTATTTCTACCGCTTTTCTAAGCGTGTGAGTTCTGGCAATCTTTCCTCATGTCTTGAGTTTTTCTTTGTTCCAGTGGCAAAGACACATTGGTGAAATGGTGGGATCTGGACACCCAGCACTGCTTCAAAACTCTGGTTGGACACCGTACTGAGGTAAAGAGGATGTGTGGGGAGCTGTTGGGGTGGAGGGACTTTGCATTACATGCTATGGCTCACTTTGTGCTTTCCCTGCTTTCAGGAATTGTAAACTGTCACCGTGATACATTTTGCTTGTCATTAGGCTTTAGGGATAAGCAAATGAGAAACTTCCAAACTTTCCAGGAGTTGTCATCAACGTGCAGTGGATGACAATTCCAATACAGGTGTCCCAGTCTCTACTTCGTTGCTGTTTAAATAAATCAATTAAAGATGCTCTGCTGTTGTTGTGATAGTTAAAGGAGCCATAAGCCAATTCCTCACCTTGTGCCTCTGGACAGGTTTGGGGGATGGCTTTGATATCTGAAGAGAAGCGGCTGATCACTGGGAGCGCTGACAGTGAGCTGAGGGTGTGGGATATTACGTACATCCAGGAGGTAAGATATTCCCGCTGTAACCCCCAACAGTCTTGCCCAGCTGCTTGTCTTTAGACTAAGGTGGGACTGGAACATGTTAAATCTGATTGATGTTCTGGGAAACGGTCAAAACAATGTCTTTGCTGTCTGAGGGGTCCAGAAGCTGCTCTTGGGATAGACTTTGCTGTTTTCTGTGTTTTGAGCTTTCAAGTGAAGCTGTGAGCACTGCCAGAACAAAATTTCCAGAGTGTGTCAGATATTTCTGCCTTCTGGCTATGGCTAGAGAAGACAGTCTTGTGGATGGATGATAAGCAGGGGAGCAGGGGAGGACATGGAGTGTTTGGCGCCTACAGGCATGCTGTAGGCCACTCTTTTGTTGCAGTGTATGCTAACCACTTGTTCCTCCAGGGAAATGAAGTGTGAGACAGAAATCAGAACACCGTAGCTCTTGTGGTTTAAGGTATTCCTTATGGTTTGTTTTGGTCTGTGAACAGGGAAAAGACCCTGATGAACCAGAATCCAAGAAAAGCAAAGGGTCTTCACCTCGAGCAGAAGACGACGCTGAAGACAATGAGACCCTAGAGTTGGATGAGCATCCTGAGGAAGTAAGCTCAGTTTTCCGTGCTGTCTGTGGGATCATGTATCTAACCCCATTTGCATAGTGCTGCTTGCAGAGCCAGCAGAAGTTTTAGAGTCACTCACACATTGCTTCTCTGTATTGGGTTTATACCCTGAGTGTCATATTTAGCCTGTTAGGGAAAATGGGGTAATTCTTGTCTTGCTTCGTAACATCTTCCTCAGCAGCAGTTGCTGCCTAATCTACCTGCAAAACTTCAGCAGAAGTATGTGCGCCAAAACACGTACATATGTTATCCTCCACTGAAAGCTTTTTCTTTGCCTTCTGTTTGGGGAGGACTAGGAAATGTTTAAAGTTTGACAGTGCTAACAGAGCTCTTTCATCAAACAACACGAGAATAAAATAGCTACTAGCTGGTTGGCAGCTGCTGAGTTCAGTGCTGATGCTCAGCTTTGCAGGTCAGTAGCAGAAGCTGAGAGGTCAGAGATGCACCATAACGAAATACGGTGTGAGATTCGATTGCAGAAAGCTATTCCCACTTGTGCTGCTGGTGGAGACTTTACTGAATCTGTCTTTCTGGTGGAACTTTCTGGGGTCCTGCTCAGATTTCAGACTGCTTGTACTTATGGTAGATACCTGACCTTGTTAAATACTTTTCCAACTTCTCCAGAGGATTTATCTCCCTTCAACCACCTGTTTAAGAGTCTCTGTTCTCACCTTCTCTGCCCCTTCTGACAGAGGAACTGAGCTCTGCTGCCTTTGTAGCATAAAAATTCAGCTCTGTCTCTTAAATGGCTATGGCTTGCCAAAAGAGTTAAGTTATTCTTCCACTGAGACTGTCAATTATTATTTCAGCTAACATACAACAAAACATAAGGAGATAAGCCTGTAGCTCACACAAATGCTTGTTTTGTCCCTAGGCTATCCTTGCTAGCTCTTCTACCAGCCCCCTGTAGGTTCATTTCCCCCTCTTCTCCTCTTGACTTCCCTTGCCAGTATATTTCTGAGTTTGCCTGAGAAGATCACTTGACCTTTCAGACCAAAGTTGTTGTTCTTTCCCTATAGCGCCTTGTAAAGTGCAGCAAAGTTGGATCCATCATGCGGGAAGGGAGAGACCGAATAGTTACTCTTGCCACAGACCAAACGGGCAAGATTTTGGCCTGCCATGTAAGTAATTGGGGGCTCTGCTACTGAGCTGTAGAGGAGGCTGTTAGAGACCTTGGGTAATTTCTGTAAGGGCCAGCCAGGGCTTTGCATGCCTTTGACTTTGTTTGCTCTGTCTCTAGGGAACAGATGCTGTTCTGGAAGTGTTCTCTGTCCTTTCTGAAGAGGAAGTCCAAAAAAAAGTGGAAAAGAAAATGAAGAAAGCAAAGAAAAAAGCCAAGTAAGCAGTCTTTTGGATGTATTTGGATGCTGTCTGTGTCTAGAGAATGGTTAGAAAAGCCCTTAAGCAGCATGACACAGTGGTTGAACTCCAAGCTACTAGTCATTCTATCTGTGCTAGCTGTTGTATTGGGGTCACGGTTCCTGTGCCTTCTTGGTGCTTGTCTGAGCAGCACCGCTCCCAGTGACTAGGGAAATGCCTTTCTTTCTGAGTCTTCCCCCTGCAAAAACAGCCGATGTGTGCAAAGGAATGGACATAAAATGGGTTTTTCAGAGCTGCTGATTTCCACCTGACATTCATATTTACACTGCTTGGTGCATCAAATAAAGTCCTCGATAGGATGTAAAGGAACGAGAGTTTCATCTGAGAAGTCAGAGTGACTCTGATACCTCATCTCCTGTTTTACAGCAGGTGGAGATATAGGTGAGAGCTATCTTAGTGTTTACTTTGTGTGAAGTGTCTCTCTGGGTATCCTGGCACTTAACAGGTGCCTCGTAACAGCTCTTAGGGAGAGGTCTGGCTCCAGGGTAGAAACTGAAGTACAGGGCGTGTAAATCTGGAGATGCATTTTGGCGATGGTGGAGGACTTGTTGTGAGTGGTAGGAGATGAGCAGAAGGTGATCTCCCTCTCAAACACAGCTTTCTGTTGTCTGTTTTGTATCCCATCTTTCTAATGTGCCTTGTTCAAGTGCTTTGGCTCTAGAGGAGGTTGCCTTTTTTAAGACAATTTGTCTCTTTAGTAGTCTGCATACCAGCATGAACTTCACTGTCTTACCCTGTTCTTAAATGTAGTTAGCGCTGTTGGATAAGAGGGTGGTTGTTTTCAGCAGGCTAAGTGGTTTCCTTATGTTATTCTCTGTGTTAGTTTGTGTTGGCTGTGCTAGGTTATTTGACTCTCCTCCATTATCTGACATTTCTAGACAGAACTCTGAAGAGGAGCCTGAAAGGAGTGTGGAGCTGAGCCTGCAGGAGGAGATTCAACGGGTCACTAACATCAGAGCTTCTTCTAAAATCAAGTGAGTGGAAAGCCTGTTGTAGAGACTGAGCTGTGGTTATGCAGCTATCTGGGAGCTCAGTATAGGGAGAGGTGGAAGAAGTTTCCCCCTCGACATGTTTTCAGCTTGGAGCTGGGGAGAGGCTTACCATGATCTCCTGCCATGAGTCCGTTCACACCTCTTCCACAAGTGGTCCCTTTCTTGCACACTTCTGTGGCTTAGGGTGCACTTGTTTGTGGCATGCACTCTGTCTGTATTCTTCTTTCCCAGTTGTTCTTGATGTTTGATCTCTCCTACGTTTTGTCTTATTGCCCCTGTGTACAGCTCTGATTTTGTCTAATCAAACAGGTCATTTGACTTGATTCTCTCTCCAAAAGGAGAGCTGAAGATCGTACTGCTGCTCCAGAACAACATCATTGAGTTGTACAACCTGAACCTGTCAGCACAAGTCCCGCAGGCTGTCCGTGTGTCCAAGATAACCATTGGAGGCCACCGCAGTGATGTCAGGACATTGGCTTTTAGCTCTGACAACATTGCCATTCTCTCAGCAGCTGCAGAGTCTGTAAAGATTTGGAACAGGTACGCAGTCCAGTTGTGTCAGTCTCCCAGAACTCAGGGATGCTGTGTTCAGAGAGGCAGTGATAAGGAAGAGGGGATGATGGAGTAATATAAAATAGTGAATGAAGTAAAGGAAGTAAATAGAAAACTATTTGACTTCCTTCCTTATTAGGGAAACTGAAAAGCTATAGTGCTAAAACTGCGTAATTAACTTGTTGAGTTTGATGCTGTAAAGCAGCACTGAGGCTAAGTTCAGTGGCAGGTATGGAAAGACAAATCTCTAAACACAAAGGTCATACATAGCAGTCCAGTATAGGCTATTTTGTTGGGTTTTTTTTTTCCTTTTTAATAAGAGGTACTAACTGTTACCCTAAACTAGCTACTGCCTGTTCTTTAGGGAATGTGTGGGTTTCTTGGCAGCTTATCTGAAGGATCTAGTATTGGACTGAGTAGGCTGCTGTTTTGATCTAGAGTGTTGTCCCCGTGTTTTCTGAAGGGTGATTTCAAGCTCTGTTTCCTTTGAGCATGCTGTCTTACATTCCTCCCTCTTCTCCTGAATGACAGGAATTGCTGTTTGAGAACAGGAGCTCTGTCCTTGCTCATAACAGCAGTAAGTCATGATGGTGGACTATGTAATGGCATGTTTTTATGGAAAATGTTCTTAGCAGTAATGCTGGATAGCATTTGGGTCATAGGATGGTGGTGGTGTATTTTCTGGGCCCAGCTGAAAAGACGGCTGTGGGCAGAGGCCAGTCTGGAGCATGTCTCACTTAGTGGGCCAGATTTTGTGTGCAGTAACAGGTTTTGGGCTCTGCCTTTGTCCACAGATCGACCTTGCAGTGTATCCGGACAATGGACTGTGAGTACGCACTCTGCTCACTCTTTGTCCCAGGAGACCGGCAGGTCATCATTGGCACCAAGGTAAATACTGTCCTTCTGCACTCCAGACTGCCCAGGTCTGGAATTATGTTATGAAAGTGTCATTAAGGCAGCCTTACAGAAAATGCATTGCACCTCCTGATCTGGAGCACTCTTGTTTTAGGTGTAGAAACCGCTCTGACAGTCAGGTTCTGCTCTGTTCCCAGACTCATTATGTAGCTCTTGTGGCTTGAGCTGGACAGCTGGGGAGAGCTTTGGGAAGTCCCTGATGGAGATCAAGAGTTTGGCTGTCTGTGAATCTAATGAAGCTGGCTGTTTGGGAGGTGCAAGGCAGGGGTGCCCTCCTGCTAGGAGCTATTGTCTGTCTTGAAGGCGGAGGGGCTGATTTGTCGTCTGTGATGTATCTTCCTCCCCAGACAGGGAAGCTGCAGCTGTATGACCTGGCTTCTGGGAGTCTGGTGGAGACACTTAATGCTCACGACGGGGCGGTGTGGTCCATTGCTCTTTCACCAGACCAGGTAACTCACAGCCACTCTTCTAAGTATCGTCTGTTGCACGTCTTTTCATGTAGCTCCTTCCTGTAGTGCTGTGCTTGCACTACTGATGGGAGCATGGGAACACTCATCCTGGGAGGTGGAGGATGCAGCTGGTAGCGTCTAAGAACTTTAACTGTGGATACATGTGCATCTTGATGAAATATCTCTCTAGTTGTGTGGCACATGGCAATGAGTCTTTGGGCTGAGTGGCCCATCCTCATCACCTCATCTGGCTTCTGCATGATTGAGAACACTTGGACTTGCCTGGTGGAGTCCATGTGTGCAGCAGTACATACCTTGTGGGTGTGTTCCAGCTGTGGAGACCTTCAGCCCCTTGTAACCTGATGCAGTGGTTGATTATTCTCCTTGTTAAATTTGCTGCTTGGTTGCTGGATTAAAGATCTCGTTAACATAGTGATGTTTTTTCTTTGTGTTGCACTCTTCTTGACTGACCAAATCACTGTCAGTGGTCACGAGGCTGAACTTCTCCTGTCCCTGCAGGATGTGTTTTCTAGGCTCTTAATTGTTCTTCTGATACTTTTTAAGTTACTGTAGTCTTTTTTTGCTGGTGGCCCCAGAATCTGGGTGCACTGTGTGATAGGAATTATACCAATGCCAAATGCACCAATGCCTTTTGAATCCATCCAAAGACTTAATTAGCTCTTTTGATGATAGCTCTGCAGCGAGAATGTGTATTCAGATAATAATCCACTGTGTCACTCAAAGCTCATTTTGGGGCACTGCTTTGGAGGAGGCATATATGTGGGGCTTAGATCCTTGCTTCCTAACATATAAATTAATGTTTTGGTTCTGTTTGGGTGCTCTTTTTCAGATAGATTGAATAGCTCTGACATTATATAGATATAGTTAATTGGGTTTTTTTTCTAGTAATCCATAAAAGCTGTAAGCAGTACAGTGTCAAGTTATTAGGTATTTCTCATTTAAAATTCAACTTTGAAACCTCTTAGTAGCTGGTCTTTAATCCATGGAGTATGTGCTCTATTGAAGTATATTATCCTAGTTTTGTAATGAAAATGTAACACAAGACCAGGAGGCATGCCTTGCATGAGCAACACTTACTATTATCAACTAAAGCTTTAATCTTGGAAAAGGATAATCCCTGTCAAATTAATGTTCCATAAGGTCTTTTCTCCATATTCAGTTTACTTTCTTTGATGGAAACTGCAGTTACTTGTTACTTCTGTTGGCCATGCTCACAGTTGTCAGGCCTGCCTGTTTACTCTCTCTGAATTACCGTGTTACATTAGTTTCTTCCTGGATCTTCCTCAGTATTTCTGAAGTTGCTGAGAATGGACATCGACAGTTTAGAGAGTACTGCTCTGTAAAAAGTCTTGGATTCCAGGGATGTGAACCATTGATTTATAAATGTCTGACATAGGTAGCTGCTTTTTGACAGCCTTGTGAGTTTTTGGAGCAGTTTTTCATCACTGTCTTGTAATCTGATTATGGTATGTAGCTTTTCCCTGAGCACAGCAGATGAGAAATGTTTACTGAACCCATGTTTACTGAGCATTGCTGTTTGATAGTTCTCATACTTCCCTCTAGAAATGGGTCAGTACTACTGAAAAGGTGGTTTTCCCTTTAATGTTCCCATTTTACATGCACACACTCACTCTATTTAGCCTAACCACCGTGGCTGTAGAAATCTGTTTGTGTCTTTTACTCCTTGTATCAGTTTTTCTCCATTACCACAGTTCAGGTTCATACTGGTTTCTATCAATTTCCACTTTCTTCTGTTGTGTATGCCTTTCTTATTTTTCTTACATCGTCATGTTGCGCTAGAAACCAGAGTGGTTTTTAGTGGAATCAAAACCATAGCAAGTAATAACCTGCCTGAGATTCATTCACACTACAGATTAAAACATATGGGACAGATTTTACCCTTGTTCTTAAAGTATAAAGGATAATGTTGAACTGTTCTTCCTTTAGAAGGCTGTGCTTGTGGGTTGGTGGTATCCAGTAACAGTGAGAGTGTCAACTTGCCCACAAAACCCAAGCATGTCATTATACAGCTGAGACAACTGCTTTCAGTCCCAAAGTTTCAGTCCATGTCTTGATTTACATTTGGAGTCTTTGTCTTACAACTCCCTGCCAGAGCTTTTGAAATTGTTGTTGCTCAGCCAGTGGGTAACGTGTGCTCCAACCAGAGCAAGTGCTCCTGGTGGTGTCCACTTAATCATTAATACTGTAGGAATGTGGGACGTTTCAAAAACCTTCTTGTGTATTGACAGCTCCTTGCTGTAGAATTTGTCTGGGTTGTAGGAAAGCTGGTTTCACAATAATTGTTTTGTTTTCCCCTGCAGCGTGGCTTTGTGACAGGAGGTGCTGATAAATGTGTCAAGTTCTGGGAGTTTGAGTTTGTGAAGGATGAGAGCAGTGTTCAGAAAAGGTGAGAAAATAAACCTTTCTAGACTACATTCAGCTGCAGTATCCACTGTCATTGATGGATGCTTTGGCTTTCGCTATGCACTGTAAGAAGTGCCCATGACAGATATGTGGAGAAGAGTGTGAGCTCAGTGCTGTTTTGTGAAGATCTGAGCTTAGCTGTGGAAGGGCACTTGCCACATTCTGATCCCTTGCTTCTGTGTGAGGTTGAGCTTCTAATCACAGGATGGACCTCCGAATCATTAAACGGTAAATTTAGCAGTGAAGTTTATCAGCCTGCAGTGCCGTGCTTATTTCCAGTCCTATCTGGTTCAAGTCATAATGAGGAATGAGATGCTGCGTGTTAGAATTAACTTGCTTTCCCAGCGTGCAATGTGGGAGTTGTATTCATACCTCTTCCCAACTTGTTTGTGTAAGGGTAACAATTGTTTTTTTCCTCCTCTTGTTGCCAGGCTTTCCATGAAACATGTGCGCATTTTGCAGCTGGATGAAGATGTTCTCTGTGTGCGGTACAGCCCCAACCAGAAACTGCTGGCTGTCTCCTTACTGGATTGCACTGTGAAGATTTTCTATGTTGACACACTCAAGGTACATGACCAAATGGGCTGTGAGGCTGTGCAGGGAGTGATGTAACTGTAGCCTGAAAGATCAGGAATATGTAGGAAAAGTGTCTATTTATTGCGGGACGCTAGTAAGAATCAGAGAGACCATGCATCCCACTTGAGATGCCTGTTTGCTAGCAAACTGACAGAACTGTGGCTGGCCCACACTGGGGGGAAAATCCATTTTTAATCTGGAAAGTGTTGTGAACCTGCAGGTGGCAAGGTTCACTCTAAACCCTGCAGGCATGGTGGTACTCCAGAGCTGCAAGGCAGTGTAAGAGTGGGGTTGGATGTGTCACACATGACATTAAATAGGGCATAGCAGAGGAAAAGCCTGGGGGAGGAGAATCTTCCTTGTGAGCCAGCGTGTGGTGGTTTTACAAGTTGTGTATTAGCATGTGACTGTTAGGGAATGACACAAGACAGACCAGCACTGACAGACAGGCAAAGCGAAACAGAGATGAACTCCATAGGCAGTGGTGATTAGCACCAGATTTAGCTCAGCTTGCTTGAGCACTTCCACCCTTCTCTCACTTCTGCCATCATGGCCCTGCTGCTAACAGTGTTCAGGGCAAGAATGAAAGTGGGCAGTGCTAGAAAGACAGAGCTCCTGAGGTAAAGCAGAACTAGCCTGGAGCTCGAGATTTTTGCACATCTCTACCCAGCATATTTAACTGAGACACCTTTCTTCTGCTTCAGTTTTTTCTCTCTCTGTATGGACACAAGCTGCCAGTGCTGTGTATGGACATCTCCTACGTAAGTATCATTAGGGCTGTGTGTTAGGTAGGACTGTGGTGATATGGATGACTGTGAGAACCTCTGCTGGCAGCAAAGCCCCTAGGATAATGCTTTCTTGTCACCTCCTTGCTCCCAACTTTGCAGTTTCTTGATGGGACACAGCAAACCCCTCCTTATCCCGCAGTCCTGTGCTCACTGGGAGGGGTCATGGAGTAGCGGTCATGACAGAACTGACCAGGGCATTTTGTGAGTGAGTGGAATTCAAAATGCTGTGGTGGTTCCCTACCTTCGTCTGAAGAGCTACAGCCTGCTCTCTGCTAAAGTTACTGTGTGAGAAGAGCCTGAACTCTTTGTTACTGGGAGCAGAGAGCAGATGCTGAGGTGGAGCAGTTTCTTCATGCCTGGTCATTCTTGGGCTGCATCTTGCTCTGGGGTGTCCTTGGAACGAGGCTCATTGGAAGCCAAAAATGTCAGGATATAGCTAAGGTCTTAAATGCCTGCAGAGGTTCAGAAAAGAGCCAGAGTGCTCTCAGTGGGCTGTGCCAGTACCACGAGCATGGGCCACCCTGGTGAGAGGAGGTGGAGGGATCAGGAGGGCATGTTTCGGGAGCCAGGTGTCCACCTACTCAGCACTGCTTAGTCACTGGTTCAGCAGCAATTCCTCATGGGGCTGCCAGCCAGCTACCCACACTCTCCTCTCTCTTTGTTGCTCTGTAGGATGGGACTCTAATTGCAACTGGCTCTGCTGACAGGAATGTGAAGATTTGGGGCTTAGATTTTGGGGACTGTCACCGCTCTCTCTTTGCCCATGATGACAGGTCAGTCAAATCCTACAGCATCTCTGGGCTGTGGGCTATCTTCTCTCTAAGGGGTTGTGATCCAGCAATAACCCTTTTGTCCAGCATGGAGTGGGGAGAGGTCTGCAGTATTCCCCAAGTAGGTGAATTTGAACCTTTTTCCCTTCCAGTGTGATGTATCTGCAGTTTGTGCCGAAATCCCACCTGTTCTTCACGGCTGGGAAGGACAGCAAGATTAAGCAGTGGGATGCAGATAAATTTGAACACATCCAGACACTGGAGGTAGGAAGTTTTGGAGACTGTTGAAAGGAAGCGTTATCCCTTGCATGAGCAGCACATTCCTCAGGGGCTGGGAGCTGGGTGGTGTTTGTGTCTTACCTCTTCTGTCTACCACACAGGGGCATCACCAGGAGGTGTGGTGTTTGGCACTCAGTCCCAATGGAGACTACGTGGTGTCGGCATCCCATGACAAGTCCCTGCGCCTCTGGGAAAGGACGAGGGAGCTGCTTGTTTTGGAAGAGGAGAGGGAGATGGTAAGAGTTGCATCCTTCCTGCCAAAGACAACTTCCAGACCTGTTTTCTCCCCAGCAGGCAGATTCTACTCCATTTGAGCATGTGTTCTACTCCATTTGAGCATGTATTGTGAGGATTCGTAAACTCATAGAAGGACTTCAGTAGGAAGGAAACTCAGGGGGTCTCTAGTCCAACCCCTTGCTCACTGCAGGATAACCTTAAAGCTGTATCGAACTGCTCAGAGACTTGACTTGATACATGAACATCTCCAAGGAAGGAGATTTTTCCAGGCTGTCTGGAAGCACCTGTTCAGTGCTGAACCACAGCTGGGGTTGGCGGATGCATTTGTTTCACATACCCAATTGGAAATTCGCTTGGAACAATTTGTAACTCTTGTCTTTTCACTGTATCCCTCAGAGGAGTCTGGCTCTGTCTCCCCTTCTTAAAGCAGTTCTCAGACCACAGTGAGGGAAGGATGTAGAAACATATGCAGAAGTGGATGAGAAACCTGCAATACATGTTTTGGGGTGGCTTTTGTTTTTTTGGTTTGTTTGGGTTTTTTTGTTTTGTTTTGGTTTTGTTTTTTTTTTTTGTCCCAGTGTGTTTGCAGAGAGCTGAGGTGACCCATAGGCAGCATTTTGATGGTAGGACAACCCTGGGACTTTTCTAGGCTTGTTTCTTCTGTGCTGTGTGCCAGGTGGAAGGTCTAGTGCTGAATTGCTGTTGTCTGTGTCTCAGCTTGGTGGGCTGTCTAAGGGCTGTTGCTGCATCCAGAGCAGACACCTTGATTTCTTTCCATCTGGGAGACTCCAGAGTTCTCCATGGGGTTGGGACCAGGGCCAAGTGGGTATTTTGCACTGGCATTGTTGATCTCTGCTGATTTGTCCTGGTTTTGCAATGGGCTGCATGAAGCTGCAGGTTCCCTTGCTTGCTGCCTGCTCACCTGTGTTAATATGTTGTGTTCTCATCCACTGTAGCAAAGAGAAGCTGAGTATGAAGAGAGTGTGGCGAAAGAAGAGCAGCCTGTGGTGAGTTGCACCATCTGAGTGTGTGTCAGTCTGACTGTACAAAGTCTGGAATAATGATATCTGTAAGAGGCATAGAAGAGGTGTCAGGGAGGGCTGATAATTTTCTTGCTTTGAGGAGGTGCTGCTGAAGCTGTGGTTGCCCCATGATGCAGCTGACTCTGGTACTTCCTACAGACAACTTCAGGAGAGTGTGTGGAGCTGGCCAAACTGCTGCACAGTAGCTGTGGACATTGAAACCTTGCTGTGCTCTTGCCCTTCCTATCTCCCTGTTTACAGCTCTATACCATGGTTGAGCTGCCTTCTGACAGCTGCTTCCAGGTCCACGTAGTGCAGGCTGGGTGGGGAAGCCTGATCCCTCTTGCTCAGATGCTTGGGTTTTGTTGCTGATTGTTTTGACACTGATCGGATCACTCGGCCTCTGTTGGCAGAACAAGAGCTGAGTTTACCTGCCTCCGGGAGCTCAGTGTTAGCACAGTGCCTCTGTTCCTGAGGAAGAGCTGTGCACTTGGGAAATCTTGTATTTCTGCAGATAAATGACCAGTTTAGGGAATGGGGCTAATGTTTTTCTTAGTGTGAGCTGTGGTACAATGCAGGGGGTGCCTATATCTATCAGCTGCAGGAGGAGGGACCTGCAAACTCTGTATTTTGTAGGTGGCTGGAGAGACGCAAGGAGAGACAGGGCTGGCAGGAAAGAAGACTATTGAAACCATCAAAGCGGTAAGATTGTGTGGGTCCACCAGCATTGCTTTGTGCCTTATCAATCTCTCAAGGAGGGAGGCTGTCACAGGGTGGGAGCAGTAGTTTGAAGAGGAGTAACCTGTGCTGCCACATAAGGGCAGATTGCCTCTGCCTGCAAGAGCAGTCTGTCCTGCTCCATGGGCAACAGGGAGGGGTGTGACTCTGGAGAGTCCTGGGCCAAGAATTATCTTCTCCAGAGATCTCTCCAGGGAACGAGGTGTGAGGTTCCTGTAGCTGCAGCTTTCTCTGCCAGTCATGCGTGGGACAGATGGGGCTGCTCTTGCCATTTTGGGGTTTGCAGCACAAAGGAGCATGAGGCAGCTGGGACATTGTCTAGGCATCAGGCCTCTCCTCGAAGGCCTGCCCGGTCCACTGGGCATCTGTGGGAGGTGGAAATGTATTGCAGTGCCCATGGTGGGAGGTGTACCCAGAAGGTGTCGGGATGGGTAATTTCATGGCTGCAGATTTGAACAGTCTGGTGCTCCTGCAAATACAGAGGAGGTCCTGAATCTAAATAGTCAAAATGGCCTGACACCGTCTCGTGCCTCAAAGGGGAACTGCTTGCGGGGGGTGGAGTTCAGTGTCAAGGCAACAATTGAAGCTGCAGCAGAGAGCACCGGGGGCAGTGGGGGCAATGTGGAAGGTGTTTGACATCTTCAGGACATGACTGATGTGCTCAGGGTAGTGGTGCAGTCCGGAGTGGAGGTTATCTTTCTGAGCGAAATGTCCTGTGATGTTCTGTGGAAGCAGCCCCTCTGCTTCCACCTCCATTTGTCCAGTTGGACTTGAGCTTTGCTTTGGCTTGTCTGGTGCCATTGATGTGCCGTTCTTGTGCTGCACAGGCTGAGCGGATCATGGAAGCTATCGAGCTGTATAGAGAAGAGACAACAAAACTAAAGGAACACAAGGCCATATGCAAAGCTGCAGGAAAAGAGGTAAAAGACTGAGGAATGTACAGTCCCAGGATGTGTTGGGTGTATTCTTCCAGCTCAGGTGGAGAGGCTCAGGATGCAGATAAAATCCAGACAGCTGGGAATAGCAGAGATTTGCTGAAGTCTTGGGAGAACAAAATAGCACTGTGCCCTTGGGCATGGTTGGTGGTGTGTTCTTTCCAATGATCTTTATGTTTAAAGTCACAGTAGCATGTAAGTTTTATCTCTGGGAGAGCATGCTGCTGCAAATTCATCCCAAAGCCTGTTTTTTGCCTTCATGTCAACACTCCCTGCTAAATAAGGGGCTGTGATGCAAGTGAGAACAGTGACAATTAAGAAGTGGAAGAAAATTAATACATGTTTGAGTGAGTCGTATATATCTGAGAATGAGATTGTCTAGTGGCTGCAAATGAGGCCTTCAGCGACCTTCTGGGGAGGGTAGAGGTGTGGGAATTGCAGGAAGGCACTTGATAAAAGC